>NC_133656.1:41839974-42153187 GCF_009905375.1 Apium graveolens | reverse complement strand
GATTGTTATTAGCAAATTTTGCGATATATTGGAGCATGCTGATATGGTATATATGCATGTCTGTTTCGTAATCTGGTTATCTATCTGTGGATTTCAATGCTTATAGTTGCATAATACCTATGCTAGAAATAAGCAAGTAGTTGCGTATACCCTTAGTATAGGGGATAAAAGGTGAACATATTTCTAAACCGGGAGTCGATGTTCCCGAGTATATTATATATATATTTATATATTTATATATATATGGATATAGTTTTTAAAACTATGGATCGAATAAGGTTTATTCGATACCTTTATTTTACTTAATTGAATATTAATTTGAGTATTCATTCGAGGGCTTAAGACTAAGTTTATTTTATTATTTGAATATTATTTGAGTATTCATTCGAGGGCTTATGACTCAGTTTATTTTATTATTTGAATATTATTTGAATATTCATTCAAGGGCTTATGACTCAGTTTATATTATTATTGAATATTACTTGGATATTCATTTGAGGATGTATGACTCCTTTATTTTATGAATATTATTTATAGTATTCACTCGAGGTATTATGACTCCGCTTATTACTTAATAATATTCTTTATTGTATTAAAGAATAAGGTGTCGATAATCAAACTTACTTTTGATTATTCAAATAAAGATATTACTTTCGTATAAGTATATCTTTGATTATTTGCTATTCATTTCAAGTATAAGTTTTAATACTTCTACTTCAATTATTTTATAAAGATTATTCTTTATGGGAATATTATTTAAATAATAATATTCAGACATTTTCTAAATATTCTGGGGACTGATTTACTTCATTAAATCAGCTTCACTCCAAACATTCTTAAAAATGTTTTGCGAGTCTTCAAAATGATTTTTTAAAAGTTAGAGCGGATCCCAAAACTCATTTTTTTTAAGATCCTCCTTTCAAAGGGGATTTAAATACTCGCTCAAAACCTGAGGAATCTGGCTCTGTGGTGTGTTTTATATTCGCAACAAGGTTGCTGTTTTGATAAATGAATTGATTACTTACCCAACACTCGGGAAGTAAAATTCTTGGAACAAGTTAATCCATTAACAGGCATCGCCTGGGAAATATCGGTGAGTTCTCCTTTCCAAATAGATACGACTTCTTGGTGGAGTCGTATCAACAAGTTTCTACTTGGGGAAAGTGGGGACAAGCTTTACGTTTCAGAGTCATGGATTTCATCTGAACTAGGAGTGGCGTAAGTGGCCGAGTAGCGCCGGCCCAGCCTTATTATATTGGCCCAAATGGCCTGGAAGTTCCGCTAAGGCGGTCCATTCCTTAGGAGTTCAGTGTTCGGTTGACAAGTAAATCCGACAGGTTCTCCTCTACATGTAGAAAATGGTGGGGTTGTACTACTACGACTGATCATCGTAAGTGGTCTTCCTGGCGCGGCAAACTCCCGTAATGAGTTCATCATCCAATTGGATAATTTCTGCAACACTACCCAGAGCACTTCGATAGAAAGGCTACGGTTGGGCGATTGTTGAGTGTTGGCAGGGTCAAGTTTTCAAAATGATGTTTACATCAAATGAAGTATCTCGTAACTTCATTTTATTTTGATAATATTTTAAAGATTTAATCTATTCAAATCTTGCCTTATAGTCTCATCTATGTGATGAACTTTTGAAGCTAATTATAACTTGAACGGTGGTAGTTCAAGTAGTATTTGGGAAAGATATAAGTATATTGGGGTATCTTGTAACTTCATCTTTTAAACTTATATCTAATTAATAATTGTCTTATGAATGACAAAGATTTTCAGAAAAACGTTGAGACAAGGTTAGATATATGAGATCACCTTGCAACAATATTTTTTTTTATACAGTTATACACTGGGACTTTGTGTATATTGTGCATGGAAGAGGACTTCCAATATTTTGAAAAGTATATATGTATATATATATATATACTGAATATTTTGCGACTTCATCGCATTAAGATATCAACTTGGTTCATTTCTTTTGACCAAGACTTTCATGAGTACTATGAGAAGGCTCATATATTGTTAATCATTATACATATTATTTTGGTGGGCTTGCTGCTCACCCTTGCTTTCTTCTTTCATCACACAACATCAGATAGACAAGATGAACCAGACCAAGCTCCCGATTCGCAAGAGGTTAGGAGACGTTCCGTAGTTTTCTAGAAGCACTGATGCCGCCATAGCTGAGGTAGGAACTACCAATAGGCTAGGCTTTCAACTTTTGATGTATCAGATTATGTATATTTATGAATTGTAATAATGGCAAAGAAATGTAAATTTATTCAGAAACCTGTTTAAGGTGTATTGGCATATAATTGTGGAATAAAACGACTTGTGATTATTTTTGGATATTCATCTCTGAGACTATAACTTGTGGTGTGTGTGTTTATTGTGGGGTCACAGTACAGAGTAGTTGATTATTTATTAAGATTGGGTGTTGTTAAGGGAAATGGAACTCGTGACAACCCGGATCCCCGACCCCGGATTTGGGGGTGTTACACATAGGTAATTTTAACCATCTTACTTTCCCTATGTAATCACGATAAATAACTTATGCATTAAACCTTTATGTTGTCAAATTCTTTAGACATATAGGGTCTCAATATAATTGGTGTATATTTTGCTTCTATCTGTTTTGTGAATGTCTAGTAGTATGGTATTTGTACAACGACAGTTGGCGTTTATCAGTTTCGTGTTATCTGATTAGTGTCATCACCATTGCATGCTAAGGTTAAGAATAAAAAGGCTATTGAATGAAGTTTTTAATGAAGTTAGAATCTCATGTTTGTGTCATATAATATTTAACTCTCTTTATCCTCACAGTTAATGTTCTTTAGTATAATCTTTTAGTTAAGTGTAGTTAAAACAACCTCAATTTGTTATTCATATTAGCATTGGATAATAACCATACCATTGTTGCATAAGTAAATTGATTAAAATTAACTTAAACCAGTCCCTGTGAGAATGAACTAGAATTGTTAGGTCTCAATATGTTTGTAGAAGGGGGGTTGAATACAAACAGTACCGTTTAATCGAATAAAATGCGGAATAAAAAAGTGAAACAAAATTCAAGTTAAATAAAACTATTATTAAACTTGAAAGGTGTTACAACAACGGTATCATTTATAAGGGATTAATCTCAAATAAATTATTCCAAATCTAGAATAAATTCGACATGAACTTTTTCTATTTTTGTAATAAAAAGGATCAAATGCTAAATGCAATTTGAGATTAAGTTCTAGGGATTTTGATCCGCTAGATAGTTACATAAGAACAAGAAGAGGATTTCTAGTGGATTAGATTTAATAATAAATACTAGAAATAAATGATCTGTGAATTTGCAATAAGTTCACTGTTGTTTTTCTCTGTTCTGTGTTCTTCTGTATTTGATATTCAATGCTCTGTTTTTTGTTGAAAAACAGTTGCTCTACTTTATATTGAATCGTGTGATTTTAATTGGCAAGACAATCCTTTTAGCTCAGCAAGACAATCCTTTTAACTGGTAAGACTTTCGGTAGGACTATCAATTGAACTGATAAGACTTTCGGCAAGACAATCTAAATGCACTAGCATGACTTTCGGTATGACTATTGATTGTCATACCGATTGTCTTGCTAATACAAAAGATAGTCTTGTTGGATTAAAACAGATTTTAATCAAATAATAATTCTGAATTAATCAATCAATTAATTCAATTAATCAATAAATTAATCTTTGCAGATTTAATTTATTCTCTTAATTAAATTATATGACTTAATTAATTAATAGAGAATTAATACTAATCTTGAACAGCAACCATTCTTCTGAAAATCTTCTAAAAATCACTGTCAATTATGAATCAATTCCACCACTTCAATGTTGACACTCGATGTACTGTCTGGTTCATGAGTGACTAACTTCCGTGACGTTTCTTCATGCCTTGACCTTGATACTCTTGATTTTCTTCAGACTAAATCCTTGTAATTAATTGATACCCTGACGAGATCTCTGTCACTTGATTAAATCCAAAATCTTGATTTATATCATTGAGGCTTGATCAATTTCTTGAGCTTGTTCCAGTGAATTATGTCCTCAAGTCTGTAGACGAACACTGTTACTTAATCCTTTGACATATGTTACTATGAGAGATCTCTCTGATGATAGAACCACTATTTACTTGTTACATCCTTATTTGAGTTGAGTTAAATCCTCGAATAAACAAATAGGCTATGACATATGCCTTTCAATCTCCCCCTATTTGTTTGTTAGACAATAACAACAAATACCTAGAGGATAACTCAACTAACAAATAAGAAAAAGATATAAACAGTAATGCAAAGTAAATAGCAGAAAAGTTCTGGATTATATTTAACATTTTCCAGATTCCAAAAGAAATTTACAAGTGAATGCAAGATAGATGTTCCTCTAGACTGAACATATAACTATATTAGTTTATCTTGATTCATAAAGCCCTAATCATATTACATTAAGTTTTGAGCTAATTGAATTCAGTTGTCTTCTCTTCCGAATTCACCTTCTTCCAAATCTTGAAGCAACTCCTTGTCAAAGACATGATCCTTTTCAGAAGTGAAGCTGGCTGGTCTGACTGGTTGAACTCCAACTGACTTTAGCTTATTCTTTAACTGATCGTACCTTTTAATATTCTTTTCACAATAAGCTTGAATCAGATCAGCTGCTTGAGTTTTCAACATGGATGAATATCCAGCAGTTCTTAAGTGATGTTCCATCCAGACAAGATGCTTAGCTGAGTAGTCTTTAAGAGATTGTGAATCGAGCTGGCAGATTTGAAGACAGTCAGACTTAAAGAATCTTACCTGATGAGGATTGTTGACCACTTGAGGACTAGCCCTGCTGGCAAACTCTTTGAGCCTTTCTCGAAGAACTTCATTCAATTATGAGCTTCTTTTGACTTTGTTGAGAAGAACCCAAATCTCTGATAAAGAACGATTCTCAAATAGATGAAGTGATACCTTGAAAGATCCTTCGCTCTGACAATATACAAATATGCTCATTTCATTTAGAGACCTGTCAAAGGCAGCTGTGATCCTTGAGACTTCAGTCTTTATAGCATTCATGTATACGTCATTATTTGGATTAGAGATCTCCAGCTTGTCCAAAAGATGTAGAAACTGCCTATCATTGTTTGTGCTCAGCTGAGGCATAACAAGTACTCCCCTAACTTCATCCCATTTTTCACCAATCTTCAGTCTGACATCTCTTCTCCTTTCTTTAGCTTTAATGTCATGAAGACGTTGCTTTTCAAGAGTTTCTGTTCGTTCAATATTTTTCCTCATATCAATGATCTGGGATACCTTTTTGAGTTTAGCTTCTTTTCTTTTCAACTCTGACTGCTGCTGCTGAAACTCTTTCTCAAACACAGGATCCACTGGAGCTTCCTCTTCCCATTCTCCAAAATCACTTTCCTCCTCAGCTTCAAAGAAACCATCTTTATCTCCCAAGACTGATTCAGTGGGAACGTTATAAATATCAAAGTCATCCTGTTCTCCACTATAGTAGACATCATTAGCCTTGCCTGTGCCTCCAGTAGAAGAATCTTTTTCTTTTCCCTTTCCACTTCTCCCTTTCTTCTCCCCCTTAGTTGAGGAATCCTCTACAGACTTTCCCTTAGATCCTCCATGACCTCCATCACCTCCAGAGCCTGAGCTTCCACCAGACGGCCTTTCAAAGAAAGTCCTTTATTCTTAATTAGGGTAGTGAGAATTTTTGATCATGAAGTACAAGTGCTTCATCCCTTCATTGAGATGTTCCATGCCCGTCTCTATCTTCAGAAATCTGGAGGAATCCAGTGAATGATTCATTTCAACCAAGTCTTCAAGAGAAGTCATTCTTGTATGGAGAGAGCAGAAGTTTGAAATGTCTTCAGCTGATAACGTTGGAGATGCCTGGATTGAGTTAAGCTTTGGTACAACAAATGTCTTCAAATCTGATATTTCAGTCCTGATGAGAGCCAGCTGATTATTGACAGAGGTGGAAGAAGAAGACCGTTCAACCACTTGTGCTTTGAATGATTGAGCCTCAGCTTGACTTTTTGCAAGTTGTTGTTTCAGTTCAGCAATTTGAGCTAACAGATTTTCAGTGTTTGTGTCTGTGTGTGCGCTCACCTGAATATCTCTCCTGTTTGATTCACTCAACTCACGTGCTTGTGTATCTCTCAATATTATTGCTCGTGAGGAGTCTTCCTGATGCTGATCTTCTGAACCTGCATTTAAAATCACCCTAGCCTCTTCAACAGAGGTCAGTGGTGGTGCAATGGGAATTCACGAGTCCGATCCTCAGTCAAATCTATCTTTTCATGTGAAATAGATGTCTTAATTGCTTCAGGGATAGATTGACCGAGTTGCCCTCTACTTTCTCCAGATAAATCTGCGAGTGGAGAATTCTGTGAGGGAGCCAGAGGTGTTGTATAACACCCTCCAAATCCGGGGTATAGATTTGAGGCATTATTAACAACAACTACAACTAAACCTGCACAAGCGGAATATAAATATAATAATTACCCCAAACTAATACTACTCAGGATCTTTTAAGGGTTGAGTTGAAAACAAGAACCACATACTACACTTTATTACAAACCCAAATAAATAAAACCTGTCTCAAGAACTCTCTTTGTTACCAAACTTTATTCTATCTACAATCTCACCACACAACTTTTATATAAACTACACAAGACTTTTATTCAACCCAATATTACTACTTATCCTATTACATCTGATCTGGCAAATCAAAGCTCTCTTCGAAAATGGGAAGGAATGCTCTTGGTATAAGAGGATCCCGCTGCTTGACTCGCTTCTTGACTATGCGGGTCCTGATGGGTTTCATTCTCTACCTTAACTGTAAAACAATAGGAATAACAATAAAAGGGGATGAGCCAAAATTGCTCAAAAGGCCTACAACAATATATATAGTATAAAGAGAGAGAAATAAGTTAACCAATAAGCTGCTAGTTGGAACAACCATCTGAATCTGTATAGGATAGTAATTTGCCAATGCTGGCGAGTACCAAATGAGCAACACTGGAAACAAGAACCAACATATGCACTATAACCCGCTGATCAGTTAGGATATAGTGCGGATCTATACCCAACTGCATAGACCCAACCAACATAAAGAGTACTCAGGCAACTATGGCCTATTAAATAATGGTCTGGGTAAAACCCAGCCCGTATAGTAACCATCCAGTCCAAGGTATAGCATCCGGAACAATCGAAATGCTTTTGATATATCCCAACACCAGGATATACCAGAGTATATGTAACAAGGGTAAAAAGTATTGAAATATGAATAGGGAATTCAATAAATTGGGAGAAATCAAGAATCGAAATGAAATTGAAAGAAACATTAATAAATGGGTAACAGTGTATATGAACAATGATTATCAAAGGTAACTGATATGATAAAAGGAAATATAATTCACTATTCTGAATTTAGAATAGGGGAAAAACTTACCTTGTGCGTACTTAACCTGGTTCAACTCACCGCCTTCTGTCCCTAGCTTGCTCTGCCTTGCTAACACTGAACCAATCATGGAAAGATAGTCGTTTAGATAACTTACTATATACGTGTATCTTGAATTGATATCACGCAACCTTATCAGTCTACCCATGCGTTTCTATCTGACTCGCATATATACACATATATTTATATAGCACATAGGTTCACATAATCATGTAAAGCACATAGCACATAAAGCATATAATCAATTTTTAGACTTATAATTATTTTTAGAATCGATTCTAGACTAATACCTGCATTAACTAGCCCTATCTGATTTTACTATAATTTTTCGGGATTTATTCGATTTCAATTATACCCCTATTAGGACCTATGAACTATTAATTATCACCAAACCACTCTCTTTCGGAAGAAATTATAACTTACAACTATTTTTATTAGGTTCGTCTCATTTGTCTGAGTCTAGGGGTCTTCATTTCGCTCAAATCGGCCTAACGGTTGAATTATTATGAATTAAACAAGATTTAATTAATTAATAATTAATTATAAATAATTAATTATAATTAAACAATCCTTAATTACATTTTTAAATAATTAATTAATAATTATTGTATTTTAAAATAATTAATCCCTAATTATTAGGAATTATTACTATTTATTACAAATTATTATTACTTATTCGATCAGATAGATTATTTACAAATAATCAATCGATCTAATTAACAGATACGCTATTTATCGAATAACTACGAATTACTCGAATTATAAACCAACTTAACGATTAATCACTCGTATAACTACGAGCTACTCGCAATTCTCGCATAATTATTGAACTATTATATTATTATTGAAACTTATACGATTCGTTAATCAATTAGTTACCGATATTTAATTATACGATATAAATAATTACCGCAATATTATTTGAATAACTATCCCTCGAATACTAATTCTAATTAGTGAATCACTATTCGCATTATTAACTAATTATTAGATTATTAATCATATCACTTAATTATTTCTAATTCTTATTTATTAATTAATTACCTAATTATTAATTAATTACCCAATTATTAATTAATTAGATAATTAATAAATAATTAGATAAATAATTAAATAATTAAATTCGAATTTATAATTTAATAAAATAATTTAAAAATTAATAATACTAATTTTCAGAATTCAAAACTAATTTTTAATTAATTTTTAGAATTATTAAAAACTGATTTTAATATATTAAAATATAACTAAACAATTAATTAACTAAATACACAAAAACAGAACAGGGTTTGGATTTTTAGGATCGAACCTGAGTCGTTTCCGGGTTGCAAACCGGCCGCTGCCCAGATTCCGGCCCGGCGGGGATTTTCCGGTGAGACGAAAAACACGGCCAAACGTCGTGCTTTGAGTTCGATTCTTCCTCGTTCTTGTTCCACAGCAATCACACGTCGTCCCCCTTCCTTTCCCCTTCGTTCTCGTCGACCACCATCCCAGGAAACCAAGAACAGCCGCCGTTGACGGCGTTTTCCGGAGAGCACAAACCCGGAACCAACCTCGACGAAACCGGTGTCAATCGACTCACAAAACAACGATCTATACATCTATACTAACAGAATCATCAAACAAACAACCAAAAACGAAACCCGAATTCAAGAAATTAATCCGAAAATTACGAAACACAAATTAATACCTCGGTTGATGATTTTGACGTGATAATCTGATAGAACAGGCTTTGGGCTTCAAATCGGTTACTAACACTTCAATTTCTGTCACCGGAATCACGATCAAATCGGCTTTGATCCGCAAGAACACTCAAGAACCCTAATTCATTTTTCTGAATTTTCTATTTATTTTCTGATTTTTAATTATAATTAACTGAAAAATTAATAGTAATTCAGGTATTTATATTTATGAAAATAATACCCCTAAGTAAAATTAAGGGTCCAATTACACTCCTAATAAAAATATTTGGCCCTAATTTTTATAATTTTTGGGTATTAATATTGAATTTTTAAATATCCAATAAATACTAAATAAATGCTAAAAATTCCCAAAAATTGTGAATATTACAAAAATACAAAAAAAAATGATATATGATAATTTCATGATCATATAAAAATAAAAATGTAATTTTTGTGGGGTTTTTGGTACCCGAAGGGGTCTGGAAAAGTCATTTTTCGGGAAAAAGGTCAATTTGTAAAATGTCTACGGGTTCAGAATAGCGATATGGTATAGGGCATTTTTAATAAAATAGGTCCAATGATTTTGTTTGAAATACGGGCTTTTAAAATATAGTTTTGAGCTGTACGGGTTTTGGTATAAAATATATAACGGACGATAAAACGTTCGATAAATATCCAAAACACGTTTGAATCAAAACAACCAACACGTAACACATAGCAGTTAGGGTTTAATGACTTAACACATTCTATCACATAATAATACACATAATTTATCATTATTATAAATAATACAAGCGTAATTTCTCAGTCGTTACATTCTCCCCCCCCCCTTAACAGGATTATGTCCTCAGAATCATACTATGCAAATAACTGAGGATACTTTTCTAACATTTCACTCTCGAGCTCCCAGGTTGATTCTTCAACCACTGGGTTTCTCCACAAGACTCTCACTAATGACACAGACTTATTTCTTAATACCCTCTCTTGCCGATCTAGAATCCTTATCGGCTGCTCTACATACGACAAATCTGCCTGAAGTTCTACTAGTTCATACTCTATTACATGCCTTGTATCAGGATTGTACTTCTTAAGCATAGATACATGAAATACGTTGTGAATGTGCTGCATATGGGGTGGTAAAGCTAACTCGTACGCAACCTTCCCAATTTTCTTCAAAATTTCAAATGGTCCAACATATCGTGGCTTCAATTTCCCTTTATTGCCAAATCTGGTCAATCCTTTCCATGGCGATATTTTGAGCAATACGTGTTCTCCTTCCTGATAGTCCATATCCTTCCTTGCTTGGTCTGCATATTTGCTTTGCCTGTTTTGCGCCACCTCGATTCATTTTCGAATAAGTTCAATCTTTTCTTTCATCTGCCGAATTAATTTTGGACCCAAAATCTTGCGTTCTCCAACTTCATCCCAATGCACTGGTGATCTGCATTTTCTCTCATACAGTGCTTCATACGGTGGCATTCCAATACTGGCGTGATAGCTGTTATTATAAGAAAATTCTACTAGAGGTAGATGTTCATCCCAACTGCCTTCAAAATCGATCGCACAAACTCGTAGCATGTCTTCAATCGTTTGAATTTTCCTTTCACTTTGACCGTCGGTTTGCGGATGATATGTTGTACTCATGTTGAACTTCGTTCCTAGACATTCTTGGAATTGTCTCCAAAATCTTGAATTGAAACGAGGATCTCGATCCGATATAATTGATACTGGTACTCCATGACGCATCACAATTTTTTAAGATATAAGTGCACTAACTTGCCCAGTGAAAATCTTTCGTTAATCGGAAGAAAATGTTCTGATTTCGTCAATCGATCAACAATTACCCAAATTGCATCGTGATTTGCTTTCGTCCTTGGAAGTCCCACTACGAAATCCATCGCCAGATGTTCCCATTTCCATTCTGGAATGTCTAACGGTTGCAATAACCCACTTGTACGTTGATGTTCCGCTTTAACTCGCTGGCATGTGTAGCATTTACTCACCCATCTGCTATTTCCTTCTTCATATTCGGCCACCAAAAGTTTTTCTTCAAATCGCGATACATTTTTGTGCTTCCTGGATGAATGGAATACTTCGAATTGTGCGCATCTCGCATAATTTCTTCTTTTAATTCTGCCACATTAGGGATTCAGATTCTCGACGCAAAGCGTAAAATTCCTTCAATATTATTTTGAGTTGTGATCTCTTCTCCCGTTAAGTCGTCGTCTTGACTCATCACTTCATCTTGATAACGGCGAATCTTTTCTAGCAACCCTGGTTGAAAAGTCATAGCGTAGATAGTTCCTGCAGATTCATTGGGAATACGAATCTCGATTTCTAATTTGTCGAATTCCTTGACCAATTCTTCGCATGAAGTTAACTGATTCAATCTTTCTTTTCTACTCAACACATCCGCTACAACATTTGCTTTTCCTGGATGATAACTGATTGTAATATCATAATCTTTAATCAATTCTAGCCATCGACGTTGTCGCATGTTCAGTTCCTTTTGCGTGAAGATATACTTCAGACTTTTATGATCCGTGTAGATTTCGCATTTTTCACCGTACAGATAATGTCTCCAAAGCTTCAATGCAAATACGATTGCTGCCAATTCCAAATCATGCGTAGGATATTTCTGCTCATGAGGTTTAAGTTGTCTCAAAGCATATGCAATGACGTTACCGTGTTGCATCAACACACATCCTAGCCCGCGATACGAAGCATCACTGTCTATGACGAAATTTCCTTGCTCGTCTGGCAGTATTAATACTGGTGCGGTCACCAACCGATTTTTCAACTCTTGAAAACTTTCTTCACACTTACCATCCCATTCAAAATTTTCACTTTTTCGAGTTTACTTGGTCAGCGGTGCTGCTATCTTCACAAAGTCTTTGACAAATCTTCGATAATATCCTGCCAATCCTAAGAAACTTCGAACTTCTGTCGGCGTCTTTGGTCTTTCCCAATTTAACACAGCTTCAATCTTTGCTGGATCAACTTGAATGCCTTCTCTACTGATGATATGCCCTAGAAACTGTACTTCTGTCAACCAAAATTCGCATTTTGAGAATTTTGCATAAAGCTGCTCCTTTCATAATATCTCCAATGTCGTTCTTAAATGCGCTGCATGTTCTTCTTCCGTCTTTGAGTTGATCAAGATGTCATCAATAAATACAATGATAAACTTATCCAGATACTTCTTGAATACTCGATTCATCAAATCCATAAACGCTGCAGGTGCATTCGTCAATCCAAAAGCCATCACAAGAAATTCATAGTGTCCGTACCTCGTTCTGAACGCTGTCTTTGGAATATCTTCGGCCTTGATCTTTAACTGATGATAGCCTGATCGTAAGTCAATTTTCGAAAACCATGCTGCTCCTTTTAGTTGATCAAATAATTCATCGATGCGAGGTAAAGGATATTTATTCTTGATAGTTAACTTGTTCAGCTCACGATAATCAATACACAGTCGCATACTACCATCCTTCTTTTTCACGAACAATACTGGTGCACCCCATGGAGATATACTTGGCCTTATGATTCCATTGTCGAGAAGTTCTTGCAACTGCTTTGCTAATTCCTTTATTTCAATAGGTGCCATTCGATATGGAGCTTTCAAAATTGGTTCAGTCTCTGGCGTCAAGTCAATAGTGAACTCGATTTCTCGATCCGGTGGAAGTCCTGGAAGTTCGTCTGGAAAAACATCAAGAAACTCATAAACTACAGGAATATCTTCAATCTTCAGATTACCCTTGTCAGTATCCCGTACATAGGCTAAGTAAACTTGACATTCTTGGCGTAACAATCTTCTCGTCTGCATTATTGTTAAGAATTTATCATTTTGCTTCTCACCTTTAAATATTACCGTTTCATTTTCTTCAGTATGCAATTTCACTTTCTTATTCGTACAATCAATCTGAGCATTATTACTAGATAGCCAATCCATTCCTAGAATAACATCAAACTCCCCTAGCCTAAAAGTATCAAATCAACTGAAAAATGACATCTCCCTATCTCAATATCACAACTCGGGCATACTCGATCTACTGCAACCTGATCATCATTTGCTAATTTTATGACTAACACTTCATCTAACCACTGAACCTCACAATCTATCTTAGAGATAAAATCTTCAGAAATAAAAGATCTAGTAGCTCCTGAATCAATCAATACTAGAGCATTTACGGAATTTACAGGGAGTGTACCTGCAACCACATTCGGATCCGGTACCACTTCCTTCATTGACATATTGAAAGTTCTTGCTCTGGGCTGATTTTGTTATGGTAGTGGTGGTGGAGGTAATGCTAAAACCTTGGAATACTAGCGGCCATTGCAACTCCTCTGCAGTCTCTGACAATATGCCCTTTTCTCCCACATTGGAAACAAGTAACTTCTGCTTTTCCAATCAGACATTCTCCAAAATAGTGTCCTCTTTGCTTGCACTTGAAATATGTGACATTTGGCTTGTTGCAATTTCCCGTATGCTTTTTACCACACGTTCTGCAATCAGGTATAGGCGGTCGAATAAGCCTTTGCTGAGTTGGGGTAGGAAGTCGATTACCCATCCTCTGGTTGTTTTGTTCTGGTCTTCTAAAGTTTATTTTTCCCCGAGCTTGAAATCCCGGCCTTTTGTTGAAATGATTCTAAAAATTTCCTGGTCCTTTCTCTTTCTGAGCTGCTTCACTTTCACCTTCAATAATCATAGCCTTCTGAACAACAGCCGTATAAGTTGTCAGTTCAAACACAGCTACTCTGCTACGAATCCATGGTTTCAGTCCTTGCTGGAATCTCTTGGCCCGCTTCTCATCCGTATCCACTTGCTCTGGAACAAATCTAGCCAATTCAGTGAACTTGGTCTCGTAATCCGTCACTGATAAGTTGTCTTGCTTCAGCTCCAGGAACTTGATCTCCATCTGGTTCTTCATAAAGTGAGGAAAATATTTCTCCAAGAAAAGATCAGTGAATCTATCCCAGGTCACCACACCTTCTCCTTCCAAAGCTTTTTTCGATTCCCACCAGTAATTGGCTTCGCCTTTTAGAAAGTAGCTAGCAAAATCCGTCTTCTGTTCTTCCTCAACTTTCACCAACGAAAAAGCCTTTTCTATCTCTTTCAGCTAAGCTCTCGCCTTTTTAGGATCCGTGGAACCCATAAATTCCGGAGGCTTTACCTGCTGAAATTGCTTGAAAGTGACCATAGGTGCTGCTGGTGGTACTTGATGTCCTGGATGAGCGGTTTGCTGTAACATCTGTTGCTGGAACTGCTGCTGTTGCTGCTGCATTTGTTGTTGCATCATCAACATCTGCTGTTGCATGAGCTTAAACATCTGATCCATCTGGTTATTATTGTTTTGGCCCTCGGTGTTTCCATTTGATGAGTCGGGTTGTGCTTTTCTTTTAGGTACCATCTTTCTGGTAAATAAACAATGGGTCATCTTTAATAACAGTATATTAAACAGGTAATAAAACAGTTGATTTGGGAAAATAAAACAACTTATTAAATAGCTAAATAAATAAAACAGTATGATGTGTAAATAAAAATATTTTTTTTAATACTCTAAAATCTTTTTGAAAACATAAGGGTACAACATGATCGTAAATAAAACAACATTTGTAAATATGGAATGATAATGAAATAAATGTAAATGCTTAAATGACTGGAAATAAAATAAAGAAAACGTGCAAAAGACCATCTCATATATATATATAGGTAGAACACCAGCTGCAGGTGTCAGTGCTTGATACAAAAACCTATGATATATCAGTCGTACTGCTACTACTATCAGTCAAAGTCAGTAGCTATGCTCATACAAACTAGTCATACAATAATATGCTGCCTCTATCTACAAAATGTACATGATACAACACTCCTCTATCTGCTAGTCTCAAAATCCTAGTGGCACGTGGCTCAACTCCTCCAGCAACGCCTCTAGCACTGCCTCGGTAAGTCCCAATGCTCTACGATATGTTGTCTCCGCACTAAGATCCTGCTGTCTCAAATCCATAAGCTGCTGAAAACTAATCCGGTGAATCTGACGTAGCCTCTCCCTCACTATATAATCTGATCATAATGCTCTGACAGGACCATCTGCCTGCGTCTCATACAATCCAAGGATCTCTCTACACTGGTTCTACCATCGAATCCTCTCCTCTCTCTCCGCCTGAAAGCGCTGATAAGTCACTGTATGATGCTCACGAAGATTCGTGCTAGAACCTCGAGAAGGTAACGGCCCATCTACCACTATCTCATCCATAAACTCTGGCTGAAGAAACAGATAAACTCCAGGAACAGGGGCATAAATGGCTAATGGGGCAGGGAATAAGACAGGCTGCTCCATAGGTGCATAAACTGGCGGCTCTGCCTCTGGCTCCATCTGTGACATCTCTGGAATCTCAACTGGTGGCATAGGAATCTGGGGCTCAAGATCCTCCCACTGCGGAAGATCAACCATGTCAGAAATATCGAACATCGGAAACTCTAGTGGTGGAAAATCTGGCATCTCTGGCTCAAAATATGGAAAATAATCTGCAAAACCTGGTACCTCTAGGGGAGGTGGTATCTCTGGTACTGGTCCAGGTGGCAATGGTGGAGGTGGTGGCAATGGAGGAAAGATCTGCTCTGACACTGGAGCTAATACCGGTGCAACCACTGGATCTGTCTCGGTCCACTCCGTAGATGATGATAAAGAAGCCATCTAATATACATAACAATAATAACACAAAAACAATCAAATCACAATCCTAAAACTCATAACTTCTAATCACATAAACAGACAATCCTAACACTCTTACTTTTATCCTATCTCATTTTCCTATCTTATCTTAACCCTAACGTTCTTCTTTTCAAGGGTCAATCCTAAGCTCTGATGCCAACTATAACACCCTCCAAATCCGGGGTATAGATTTGGGGCATTATTAACAACAACTACAACTAAACCTGCACAAGTGGAATATAAATATAATAATTACCCCGAACTAATACTACTCAGGATCTTTTAAGGGTTGAGTTGAAAACAAGAACCACATACTACACTTTATTACAAACCCAAATAAATAAAACCTGTCTCAAGAACTCTCTTTGTTACAAACCTTTATTCTATCTACAATCTCACCACACAACTTTTATTCAAACTATACAAGACTTTTATTCAACCCAACATTACTACTTATCCTGTTACACCTGATCTGGCAAATCAAAGCTCTCTTCGGAAATGGGAAGGAACATTCTTGGTATAAGAGGGTCCCGCTGCTTGACTCGCTTCTTGACTATGCGGGTCCTGATGGGTTTCATTCTCTACCTTAACTGTAAAACAATAGGAATAACAATAAAAGGGGATGAGCCAAAATTGTTCAACAAGCCTGCAACAATATATATAGTATAAAGAGAGAGAAATAAGTGAACCAATAAGCTGCTGGTTGGAACAACCATCTGAATCTGTATAGGATAGTAATTTGCCAATGCTGGCGAGTACCAAATGAACAAGACTGGAAACAAGAACCAACATATGCACTATATCCCGCTGATCAGTCAGGATATAGTGCGGATCTATACCCAACTGCATAGACCCAACCAACATAAAGAGTACTCAGGCAACTATGGCCTATTAAATAATGGTCTGGGTAAAACCCAGCCCGTATAGTAACCATCCAGTCCAAGGTATAGCATCCGGAATAATCGAAATGCTTTTGATATATCCCAACACCAGGATATACCAGAGTATATGTAACAAGGGTAAAAAGGATTGAAATATGAATAGGGAATTCAATAAATTGAGAGAAATCAAGAATCGAAATGAAATTGAAACAAACATTAATAAATGGGTAATAGTGTATATGAACAATGATTATCAAAGGTAACTGATATGATAAAAGGAAATATAATTCACTATTCTGAATTTAGAATAGGGGAAAAACATGCCTTGCGCGTACTTAACCTGGTTCAACTCACCACCTTCTGTCCCTAGCTTGCTCTGCCTTGCTAACACTGAACCAATCATGGAAAGATAGTCATTTAGATAACTTACTATATACGTGTATCTTGAATTGATATCACGCAACCTTATCAGTCTACCCATGCGTTTCTATCTGACTCGCATATATACACATATATTTATATAGCACATAGGTTCACATAATTACATAAAGCACATAGCACATAAAGCATATAATCTATTTTTAGACTTATAAATATTTTTAGAATCGATTCTAGACTCATACCTGCATTAACCAGCCCTATCTGATTTTACTATAATTTTTCGGGATTTATTCGACTAAATTATACCCCTATTAGGACCTATGAACTATTAATTATCACCAAACCACTCTCTTTCGGAAGAAATTATAACTTACAACTATTTTTATTGGATTCTTCTCATTTTTCTGAGTCTAGGGGTCTTCGTTTCGCTCAAATCGGACTAACGGTTGAATTATTATGAATTAAACAAATTTAATTAATAATTAATTATAAATAATTAATTATAATTAAACAATCCTTAATTACATTTTTAAATAATTAATTAATAATTATTGTATTTTAAAATAATTAATCCCTAATTATTAGGAATTATTACTATTTATTATAAATTATTATTACTTATTCGATCAGATCGATTATTTACAAATAATCAATCGATCTAATTAACTGATACGCTATTTATCGAATAACTACGAATTACTCGAATTATAAACCAACTTAATGATTAATCACTCATATAACTACGAGCTACTCTCAATTTTCGCATAACTATCGAACTATTATATTATTATTGAAACTCATACTATTCGTTAATCAATTAGTTACCGATATTTAATTATACGATATAAATAATTACCGCAATATTATTCGAATAACTATCGCTCGAATACTAATTCTAATTAGTGAATCACTATTCGCATTATTAACTAATTATTAGATTATTAATCATATCACTTAATTATTTCTAATTCTTATTTATTAATTAATTACCTAATTATTAATTAATTACCCAATTATTATTTAATTAGATAATTAATAAATAATTAGATAAATAATTAAATAATTAAATTCGAATTTATAATTTAATAAAATAATTTAAAAATTAATAATACTAATTTTCAGAATTCAAAACTAATTTTTTAGCAAGTAAAATATAGCTTAAAATATTGCAAAACATTTTATTTTTCGACAAACATCACTATTCTATTAAAAATCTTGTAGATTGCATACATTTTAGAAGCAGAACATTGCAAAAATATATTATTCTACAAAATATGTTTAGTTTGCAGAACATAAATGTTTATGTTGCAGAACATATTGCAGAACATACATATTGTACTGTAAATATATGAAATTTGCATGATTTTGTTGAAGTTATGCTATTTGTGTAACATGTTTTGCAAAATAACACGTTTTACAATATATTTTATTTGCAGAATGTAGATGGACTCCGAGGACTCCGAGAAAAAGGTGGAATCCATAGAACTTAGCCCCATAAACATAATAGGGTTTGGGTTTTTAGGATCGAACCCGGGTCGTTTCCGGTTTGCAAACCAGGTCGTCCCCAACCCAATCGGGTCGGGAAGAACAGACCGGCCGCTGCCCAGATTTCGGCCCGGCGGGGATTTTCAGGCGAGACGAAAAACACGGCCAAACGTCGTGCTTTGAGTTCGATTCTTCCCCGTTCTTGTTCCAAAGCAATCACACATCGTCCCCCTTCCTTTCCCCTTTGTTCTCGTCGACCACCATCCCAGGAAACCAAGAACAGCCGCCGTTGACGGCGTTTTCCGGCGAGCACAAACCCGGAACCAACCTCGACGTAACCGGTGCCAATCGACTCACAAAACGACGATCTATACATCTATACTAACAGAATCATCAAACAAACAACCAAAAACGAAACCCGAATTCAAGAAATTAATCCGAAAATTACGAAACACAAATTAATACCTCGGTTGATGATTTTGACGTGATAATCTGATAGAACAGGCTTTGGGCTTCAAATCGGTTACTCACACTTCAATTTCTGTCACCGGAATCACGATCAAATCGGCTTTGATCCGCAAGAACACTCAAGAACCCTAATTCCTTTTTCTGAATTTTCTTTTTATTTTCTGATTTTTAATTATAAATAACTGAAAAATTAATAGTAATTCAGGTAATTATATTTATGAAAATAATACCCCTAGGTAAAATTAAGGGTCTAATTACACTCCTAATAAAAATATTTGGCCCCAATTTTTATAATTTTTGGGTATTAATATTGAATTTTTAAATATCCAATAAATACTAAATAAATGCTAAAAATTCCCAAAATTGTGAATATTACAAGAATACAAAGAAAAATGATATATGATAATTTCATGAACATATAAAAATAAAAATGTAATTTTTGTGGGGTTTTTGGTACCCGAAGGGGTCCGGAAAAGTCGTTTTTCGCGAAAAAGGTCAATTTGTAAAACGTCTAGGGGTTCAGAATAGCGATATGGTATAGGGCATTTTTAATAAAATAGGGCCAATGATTTTGTTTGAAATACGGGCTTTTAAAACATAGTTTTGAGCTGTACGGGTTTTGATATAAAATATATAACGGACGATAAAACGTTCGATAAATATCCAAAACACGTTTGAATCAAAACAGCCAACACGTAACACATAGCAGTTAGGGTTTAATGACTTAACACATTTTATCACATAATAATACACATAATTTATCATTATTATAATATAATACAAGCGTAATTTCTCGGTCATTACATGTTGGATCTGGGAGGGGAGAAAATGACTCTATTAAAGGTGGCTGAGAGTCAGATTTTCCCTCAGAAGCATGTGACTGCTCTTCTGCCGTAACTATGGCAGGCACTGTAACCGACTCAATGTGCACTCTTCACTCCGTGTCCTGAGTATCATCTATTGGTCTGTATGCTTCCATTGTGAGTAATGGAATTGTGCTTGACTCAGTACAGGATGCCATGGCCCTATGGCGAATTTCAATAGATTCATCCTGTTGAGAGAATGTCTCTGGTAACTGTTCAGTGGCCATATCAAAGTCCATGTCATGTTGGAAGGACAAGGATGGGCTTTCAGATGCCTCAGTAAATGTTTTTCTTTTCTTGGGAGGAGGCAGAGCTGAGGGTTCATTCACATCCACCAACATACTACTTCCTACTAACCTTCTAGGCAACATTTTAGACAGTGGGGGAGAGATTGAGATAGGTTGTGACTCTGTGTTTTGCTCTATGACTTGGGATTGAAGCTGTGGTTCTACAACTTCATGGTCAGTCCTATCAACCACTGGTGTTAGGTCCCAATTTGTTTGTAGAAGGGGGGTTGAATGCAAACAATACCGTTTCTTCGAATAAAATGCGGAATAAAATTGTGAAACAAACTTCAAGTTAAATAAAACTTTTATTAAACTTGAAAGGTGTTACAACTACGGTATCGATTACAAGGGTTTAATCTCAAATCAATTATTACAAATTTAGAATAAATTCGACATGAACTTTTTCTATTTTTGTAATTAAAAGATCAAATGCTAAAAGCGATTTGAGATTAAGTTCTAGGGATTTTAATCCGCTAGATTGATATACAAGAACAAGATAAGTAATTCTAGTGGTTTGGATTTAACATTAACAAGCTAGAATATTTGATCTTGAATAAGCAGATGGAAGATGAAATATTTTTCTTTTGTTCTCTGCTTTTTCTTGTTCTGTGTCTTGCTGCTCTGTATTTTATCAATGTTAAAATGAGATAGTGTCTTCTGCTTCTTTTAAACAATCACAGCCGAAGTTGTTGAGAACTGGTGTGACAATCCATTTGAGCTTGAATGACTTTCGGTGAGACAATCTAATAGAGCTAGGAAGACAATTAAAATGAACTAGCAAGACTTTCGGTATGACTATTGATTGTCATACCGATTGTCATATTAGTTCAAATGAAATTGTTTTTCTGAATACATAATTGAATTTAATCTAAGTAAAAATTCTATCAAAACAATTAACTGAATTAGTAAGACATTCGGTATGACTATCAATTGTCATACCGATTGTCATACTAGTACAATCAGTTGTCTTTTTAGAATTATCACAGATTTTAATCAATTAATATTCTGAAAATCCTCATTATTAATTCTAAATTAATTAATCAATTTAATTCAATTAATCAATAAATTAATCCTTGCAGAGTTAATTTATTTTCTTAATTAAATTATATGACTTAATTAATTAATAGAGAATTAATACTAACCCTGAGCAGCATCCATTCTTCAGACAATCTTCGAGACTTATGAATCAATTCCGTCACTTCAATGCTGACACTCGATGTACTGTCTGGTTCATGAGTGACTAACTTTCGTGACGTTTCTTCATGTCTTGACTTTGTTGTTCTGATTGAATCCTTGTAATAAATGATACCTTGACGAGATCTCTGTCACTTGATTAATTCCACGATCTTGATTTATATCACTGAGGCATGATCAACTTCTTGAACTTCTTCCAGTGAATCTTCAAGACTGCAGATGAACAATGTTTCTTTATTCTTTGACAGATGTTACTTTGTGAGATCTCTCTGATGCTTGATCCACTATTTACTTATTACATTCTTATTTGAGTTGAGTTAAATACTCGAATAAACGAGTAGGCTATGACATATGCCTTTCAATCTCCCCCTATTTGCTTGTTAGACAATAACAACAAATACCTAGAGGATAACTCAACTAACAAATAAGAAAAAGATATGAACAGTAATGTAAAGTAAATAGCAGAAAAGTTCTGGATTATATTTAACATTTTCCAGATTCCAAATGAAATTTACAAGTGAATACAAGATAGATGTTCCTCTAGCCTGAACATATAACTACATTAGACTATCTTGATTCATAACGCTCTAATCATATTACATTGAGTTTTGAGCTAATTGACTTTAGTTGTCTTCTCTTCTGACTTCACCTTCTTCTAAATCTTGAAGCAATTCCTTGTCAAAAACACGATCCTTTTCTGAAGTGAAGCTTGCAGGTCTGACTGGTTGAACTCCAACTGTCTTCAACTTATTCTTGAGTTGATTGTACCTTTTAACATTCTTCTCACAATAAGCTTGAATCAAGTCAGCAGCTTGAGTCTTCAACATGGATGAATATCCAGCTGTTCTCAAATGATGTTCCATCCAGACCAGATGCTTAGCTGAGTAGTCTTTAAGAGATTGTACATCTAGCTGACAGATTTGAAGACAATCAGACTTAAAGAATCTCACTTGATGAGGATTGTTGACCACTTGAGGACTAGCCCTGCTGGCAAACTCTTTAAGTCTTTCCCGAAGAACTTCATTCAACTCTGAGCTTCTTTTCACTTTGTTTAAAAGAACCCAAATCTCTGACAACGAACGATTCTCGAATAGATGAAGTGACACCTTGAATGATCCTTCACTCTGACAATATACAAAAATGCTCATCTCATTTAGGGATCTATCAAAAGCAGCTGTGATCCTTGAGACTTCAGTCTTGATAGCATTCATGTACATGTCATTGTTAGGATTTGAGATTTCCAGCTTGTCCAGAAGATGTAAGAACTGCCTATCATTGTTAGTGCATAGCTGAGGCATATCGAGTACTCTCCTAGCTTCATCCCACTTTCCACCAATCTTCAGTCTGACATCTCTTCTCCTTTCTTGAGCTTTAATGTCATGAAGACGTTGCTTTTGAAGAGTTTCTGTTCTTTGTATGTCTTTTCTCCTGTCAATGATCTGTGAGACCTTCTTAAGTTCAGCTTCTTTTCTTTGCATCTCTGACTTTTCTTTCTGAAATTCTTTCTCAAACCTAGGATCCACTGTATCTTCTTCTTCCCAATCTTCAAAATCACTTTCTTCTTCAGCTTCAAATAACCCATCTTTATCTTCCTGAGCTGGTTCAGTGGGAATGTCAAAAATATCGAAGTCATCCTGTTCTCCACTGTAGTAGGCATCATCAGCCTTTCCTTTATCTCCAGCAGAAGTATCTTTTTCTTTCCCTTTGGAACTACTCCCTCCTTTCTTCTCCCCCTTAGTTGAGGGATCCTCTACAGACTTTCCTTTGAAACCTCCACCACTTCCAGAGCCTGATCCTCCACCAGACGGTCCTTCAAAATAAGCTCTTTGTTCTTCATTAGGGCAATGAGAATTCTTGATCATGTAATATAAGTGCTTCATGCCTTCATTCAGATGTTCCATGCCCGTCTCTATCTTTAGAAATCTTGAGTTGTCTAGTGAATGATTCATCTCAACGAGGTCTTCAAGAGAAGTCATTCTTGTATGTAGGGAGCAGAAGTTGGATATGTCATCAGCTGATAAATTTGGAGTGTCCTGAATAGAATTGAGCTTTGGTATTACAGTAGTCTTTAAATCTGAGATGTCATTCCTTATGATTGCAAGCTGATTGTCGACAGAGGTGGAAGAAGAAGACCGTTCAACCACTTGTGCTTTGAATGCTTGAGCTTCAGCTTGACTTTTGGCAAGTTCTTCTTTCAGGGCAGCAATCTGAGCTAACAGGTTGACAGTATCAGTGTCTGTGTGTGCTCTCACCTGAAGTTCACTCGTATTTGGTTCACTCATCTCACGTGCATGTGTTTCTCTCAATATGATTGCTCGTGAGGAGTCTTCCAATTGCTGTTCTTGTGTACCTGCATAAAAAATCACCCTAGCCTCTTCAAGAGAGGTCAGTGGTGGTGCAATGGGAATTCGCGAGTCCCGATCCTCAGTCAATGCTATCAAATCTTTTGGAATAGATGTCTGAATTGCTTCAGGGATAGATTGACCGAGTTGCCCTCCACTTTCTCCAGATAAATCTGCGAGTGGAGAATCCCATAAGGGAGCCAGAGGTGTTTGATCTGGGAGGGGAGAAAATGACTCTATTAAAGATGGCGGAGAGTCATATTTTCCCTCTGAAGCATGTGAATGCTCTTCTGCCGTAACTATGGCAGGCACTGTAACCGACTCGACGTGCACTCCTCGCTGGGTGTCCTGAGTATTATCTGGGGAAGTGTATGGTTCCATTGTGAGTAATGGAATTGTGCTTGACTCAGTACAGGATGCCATGGCCCGATGGCGAATTTCAATAGATGCATCCTGTTGAGAGGATGCCTCTAGTAACTGTTCATTGGCCATTTCAAAGTCCATGTCCTGTTGGGAGGACAAGGATGGGCTTTCAGATGCCTCAGAATAGGTTTTTCTTTTCTTAGGAGGAGGCAGAGCTGAGGGTTCACTCAAATTTGACATTTTACTACTTCCTAATAATCTTCTGGGTAACATTTTTGACAGTGGGGGAGAGGGTGAGATAGAATGAGACTCTGTGTTTGGCTCTATGACCTGGGATTGAAGCTGTGGTTCTACAACTTCATGGTCAGCCCTATCAACCACTGAGGGTCTGTTAACAGAAGTAGGAAGAGAGTGAGAGAGAGGAATTACTACCTGTAATGGAAGAGTCTGGGTGGCTTGTACCACTGGAGGTTGAGGTTGCTGTTCATGGCCGGGTAGATTAAAAATAGGTAATGGAATATAATTGGCCATGAAAGCAGATACAAGTACTGGTACTTGCATAAATTTGAAGGTTGTGTCTTGGCGAGTGTAAATCTTTTTGCTAACTGGTGGGGGTTCAGTTACAGCAGAGTTAGCAAAAAGTGATTTGTGTTCAGGGGTGAGTAGATGATCTGCTATGAGCATAAGAAAACGAGCATAGTAACATGATACCCTACGATTTGTCGAATGATCACGTAAAGCAGAAGTTAGACGTCTCAGGAGAATGGGAAAAAGTAGTTTGCCAAAATTGATCCTTTGATTGAAAACAACCGCAAGACCAATATACTGCAGGGTGGAAGTAATGTTATGAAAATTAGATTTTGTGCAGTTGGCAAACACTTTGGAAAGTGTATCGAAGAATATATCCCATTCAGACACCAAATTTGATTTAGAAAGTTTGGTTAAATTGATCACCCCCTGATAGTGAATGGCATTGAAAAAATTTGTGATATCATTTTCAGAGGGTAAATTACAGAAATTGTCTAGTGGAAAATTTAAAGCACGATTGACGACTGTTTCATCAACTACATACTGTGTGTTTGCGATGGTGAATGAAAAAGATTTTGAATCATCGGCCACAGTAGAAGTTGTGCAAATCAGTCTAAGAAGATCGACGTTTAAAATCACATTTGATTTAATAGCAGAGCTAACAATCGAGTGATCATTTAAAAATCTAATCCACGGCTTAAATTTTTCAACATCACATTTTTCCGGATTAAAATAACCAACTTGATTATGTGCGACAATTTGGAAATTGAGAGCCATTTTTTTAAAGAAAAATAATAAGACACAAGCTTTTCAGAATTTTAAGAATAATATTAAGAAAATTCGAATTAATTAAATTAATTTAATAATTCGAATTAAATTAATTATAATCGAAAAATTTAGACCGAAATGTATCTCGTTAAAATTCTTAACACACAAGCACAATTTTGATACACCAAAAGACACAAGTAAGAAATTAAAATTAAAATGGAATTTGAAGGGGCAACTTGATTTCAATTTGATTTTTGCGTTTTTTATAATAATTTTTATTTTTTTAAGAAAATTTCAGCAGCACTTCTTTATGTATATACTTGTATGTATATATCACAAAGTGATGATTAAGTGTGCTGAGCAAAAACTCGAGCAAAGAAATGAATTGGATTGATGGTTTGGTTTTGTTCTTGTTCGAGGAGAGAGAAGAGAGTAAAAGAGAGTAAAAAACTGTTCAGATTTTTGAAAATGAACTGCTAAGTTGAATATGAATTAACACAACACAACAACAGCCTTATATAACAGCTGGTATGACAATCCGGGATTGTCATACCGATTGTCATACCAGGCAAAAAAAAAGAAATGAAACAAATAAAAATACACAACTGGTATGACAATCTGATAGTCATACCGATTGTCATACCAGTACAAAATAAAACAATATAATTCTGATATTAATTTTATTACTGGCATGACAATCAATAGTCCTACCGATTGTCTTGCCAGTTATAAAATTAATCTGATATTAAAATAAGCAATCAATTATTACTAAAATGACTTTCAGCAAGACAATTTCAATTGTCTTGCCGATTGTCTTTCTAGAATAAGATAAAATAGACATAACGAATTTATATTTTCATTTATACTGAAATGATTTTCAGCAAGACAATTTTAATTATCTTGCCGATAGTCTTTGCAGTATTAAAATAAAATGAATATGTACAGACATCTAATTAAGTACTGAACCTTCATTTCAAAACAGTAAAACTGAAATAAAAACTTTTAATTTTTACAGAAACAAAGATAATATATCAGAATTAATTATTTTTATTCCAAAAATAGATTTCTGTTGAATTTTAGCAAATAAAATTCATAGAAAAATATTTTTAGAGGAAATAAAATATTCTGAGATATTTTAAATTAACAAGTAGAGTAAATAACATAGATAAGATAATATATATTACATAGAAATAAGCAAGAAATATGATAAACTGATAAAATAAATTTGCAAATGAATTTTTCATTTATGAAAAATTTATTTGTAAATTCATTCAAGAACAGATTCCAGATATTAATTAAATTAATCACTAAAACTATTTAACATGCCCAATTTACCAACTAATCTGGTAAATGTGGATTCGTCAAGTGGTTTAGTGAAAATATCTGCTATTTGTTCTTCTGTTGGAACAAAAAATAGTTCAACAGTACCATTCATGACGTGCTCTCTAATAAAATGATACCTGATGTCAATGTGCTTTGTCCTCGAGTGCTGCACAGGGTTGTTGGTGATGGCTATTGCACTTGTATTGTCACATAAAATAGGAATCTTGTTCAATACAGAGCCATAGTCTCGTAGTTGATTCCTAATCCACAAGATCTGAGCACAGCAGCTTCCAGCAGCAATATATTCAGCCTCGGCCGTTGAGTTGGAAACTGTTTGCTGTTTCTTGCTGTACCATGAGACTAGCCTGCTTCCTAGGAATTGACAACTTCCTGAGGTGCTTTTCCTATCAACAACACTTCCTGCGTAATCTGAATCTGTATATCCAACAAGGTTAAAACCAGATTCTTTAGGGTACCAAATACCTAGATTTGGTGTTCCCTTAAGATATCTTAAGATTCGTTTAACAGCAACGAGATGAATATCTCTAGGATCCGCTTGGAACCTTGCACATAAACATGTAGCATACATAATATCTGGTCTACTTGCAGTAAGATAGAGTAACGAGCCAATCATACCTCTGTAGCTTGTGACATCTACCTTAATGGAGTTTTCACATGGTCCAAGCTTGACAGCTGTAGTTGATGGAGTTCTTGCTGATGCAGAATCCTCTAGATTGTACTTTTTGAGGAGTTCCTTGAGATACTTGGATTGACAAATAAATGTTCCATCTAACCTTTGATTTACTTGTAATCCAAGAAAGAACTTCAGCTCTCCCATCATGCTCATTTCAAACTTGCTGTGCATTAACTTAGCAAATCTCTTACAGAGATTATCATTAGTAGACCCAAATATTATATCATCCACATAGACTTGGACTAATATAGTATCATTCTTATGTTTCTTAGAAAAGAGAGTTTTGTCTATGACACCTCTAATAAAGCTATTTTCAATAAGAAATTCAGAGAGAGTGTCATACCATTTTCTTGGTGACTGTTTTAGCCCATAGATAGCCTTGAAAAGAAAGAAGACAAAATCCATATGATCTGGATCTTCAAAACCAGGAGGTTGCTCTACATATACCTCTTCATCCAACTTTCCATTCAGAAAGGCGCTCTTGACATCCATTTGATAAACTTTAAAGTTTGAAAATGCTGCGAATGCCAGAAATATCCTGATGGCCTCAAGTCTAGCCACTGGAGCATAGGTTTCATCATAATCAATACCTTCAGCTTGAGAATACCCTTTAGCTACCAGTCTTGCCTTGTTTCTTGTAACCACACCATCTTCATCTAGTTTATTCCTGAATACCCACCTTGTACCAACAGCTTTCTTGTGTACAGGCCTAGGTACCAGTTTCCAGACTTGTTGACTTTCAAACTGATTGAGTTCATCTTGCATAGCAATCACCCAATCTGGATCAGTTAGTGCTTCTTCAATTTTCTTAGGTTCCATCTCAGAAAGAAATCCTGAGTACAGACACTCATTTTGAGTAGCACGTCTAGTTCTGACTCCAACATCTGGATCACCAATAATCAACTCAAAAGGGTGAGCTTTATTCCAGACTGTCTGTCTTGGAAGATTTGATCTTGATGATTCGCCTTGAAACTCATTGTGATGTTGTGTCCTTCTAGATGATCCTTCAGCATCTCCCCCTGAGTTGTTGCCATGTTGACTTGAAGATTCTCCGTCAGTAGCAGTGGTATCTCCATTGTTTCCAGAGTTTCCATCACTATTACCTTGAGTAATATCAGGATTAACAGGTTCTTCAACAGCAACAACCTCAGGTTCTTGACCATGTTCTGACTCTGAATCTGACATATCATCAAACTTCAGTTTCTCAGAAGGATCTTCAGTTTGGATACTAGGGAGTTTAGTGTCATCAAAAGTAACATTGACACTTTCAGTTACTTTGTGTTGATCAATGATATACACTCTATATGATCTTCTTCCATATCCAACAAAAATACCCTCATATGCCTTTGCCTCGAACTTACCACGACGATCATCTCCATCCTTGAGCACGAAGCATCTGGCACCAAATACATGAAAGTATTTGATAGAAGGTTTCTGTTCATTCAAAATCTCATAAGGAGTTTTCATGAAGTCTTTGTTGATTAGAGTTCGATTCTGAGTATAACATGCAGTATTGACAGCTTCAGCCCAAAAGTACATTGGAAGACCTGATTCATTTAACATCGTTCTTGCAGCTTCAATCAATGTACGATTCTTCCTTTCTACCACTCCATTTTGCTGAGGGGTTCTAGGAGCTGAAAATTGTCTGGTAATCCCTTTGTCTGTACAGAATCCATTTAGAAGTGCATTCTTGAATTCTGTTCCATTATCTGACCTTATTGCTCTAACAGGGACGTTAGAATCTAACTCAATCATCTTGATATGATCAATCACAATTTGTGGTGTTTCATCCTTAGAGTGAAGAAATAAAACCCACGTATACTTGGAATAGTCATCAACTATCACAAGACAGTAACACTTCTTTGACATAGAAAGGATATTAACTGGTCCAAATAAATCCATGTGCAATAATTGCAGAACACCAGTTATGGAAGATGTGTCAGTGCCTTTGTGACTTGCTTTCTTTGACTTTCCTTTCTGGCAAGCCTCACATAGTCCTTCTGGAGAGAATTCCAGCTGAGGCAGACCTCTTACCAGTTCTCTTTTGACAAGAGAATTCATTGTCTTGAAATTGAGATGGGAAAGTCTCTTGTGCCATAGCCAACTCTCATTTGACGATGCTTTTGCATAGAAACAATTGACTTCAAGATTGCTTCCAGAGTTCATGTCAGCTACGAACAGATTTCCTTTCCGTATTCCCATTAAAGAGGGTTTTTCACTTTTCTTGTGCAGAATCTGACACTTCAGCTTGTCGAATAAAACATTGTAGCCGTTGTCACAGAACTGACTAATGCTAAGCAGATTGTGTTCAAGTCCTTGCACAAGATATACATTTTCAATGATAACATTTCCAGCTTGCAAACAGCCATATCCCTCCGTTAAACCTTTGCTGTTATCTCCAAAGGTAACCACTGGGCCAGCTTTCTCAACCACATTTGATAGCAGGGCTCTATCTCCGGTCATATGTCTTGACGATCCACTGTCAAGAATCCACACTACCGGTTGTACCTGTTTAATGCCCTGCAATACAAATGGATTAGAACTTCTTCGGAACCCAAGCTTGGCTGGGTCCGGCATACTTGTAAAATTGGCCTTTATCAGGCAAAACAACATTCTTAATTTCACTATTCTCAACATTCTCAATGACTGAACATTTGACCTTTAAAACAGCCTTATCAGATTTATGTTTAGGCTTAGGCACAAATGTCTCCTTTCTAACTTTAGGAGGACTAGCAGTCTTAGACCTATCATGCTTTCTATTATTCACATGCTGACGAGGAGTAGTCTTATCATTAGAAGCATGCTTACCATTAAAATAAGCAAACAACAGATTAAAAGCACAAGACATACAATCAGGAACACCACATGCTTTATGAGAAGGATTAACAATAGGCAACTTATGCATGGTAGACATGGCATTTGTGCTATCCAACTCATGTGTGTCTGAGTTAGTCTCAGTTGCTTTCACAACCTTGACTGGAACTTTTGACACACTTGACTTGGAGACAGTTTTCCCATTAGCATTATCTTCAGCACGAATTTCTTCTTGAATAATAAAAGAGGTCTCATCAAATGGTTCAGCAATTGATTCCTTATAGAGGGGTTCATCAACACCCTTAAGCACATGTGGTACTTCCCTGCCTTTAGCACATACATGAGGAGGGGAGTTTATGCCTAATTTTCCAATAGCAGCATTGTAATCATAACCTATTCCATGTGTTTGATTAACAGCTTGCTTATTGTAAAACTCTTTGGACTTCGAACAAGAATTAAAGTAAGCTTTAACCTTAGCCTCAAGACCAGTGATCTTGTCTTTGAGAATAGTTTCGAGTTGTCTATAACAGTCAACTCTATTCTCTAGAAAAGATACTTGGTCTTTAAGTTTATCTTGATTAATGTGCACAAGTCTTAATTCATTGACCTCTTTCTCAAGGTCTTTGATTTGTTGATTTAACAATTCATTATCACGACGAGCACAATCTAAGTTACCTCTTAGATGATAAACCATTTCAGCATCAGAAAGTTTTACCTCTTTTCTTGACGATGAGGTGCTTGCATCACTAGCCATGAGAGCAAGATTCCCAACTTCTTCATCTTCACTGTCAGTATCATCCCAACTTCTTCCCTTTGCCAGGTACGCCCTTTCAGATTTACTCTTCTGATTAGAATCATAAGAGTTCTTCCTTGCCTGTTTTGGCTTTCTGCATTCTGTGGCAAGGTGTCCCAACTCATTACAGTTGAAGCATCGGATGGTGCTTCGATCAACCATCCCTGTTTTATACCCACCACTGCTGGTGTTAGAGGATGAAGATCCACCTTTCTGGAATCTGTTGTAGTTGGACTTGTACTTGAACTTGGGATTCCTTTTGAATCTGACATTTGAGAATCTCTTGACAATCAGGGCCATTGACTCATCCTCCAATTGCTCCAGTTCTTCCAAGGAATAATAATCATCTCCTGATTGATTGGTAGTAGGAGAATCAAATTCTGCTACTATAACATTGTCTTCAACCTTGGAAGACTGTACCATTCTGTCTGACTGTTGAGATTGTTGTTGATATAGTGGTTGTTGTTGTTGTTGTTCATCAGCTACCAGAGCAGTAGACGTGCTGACCACCCTTCCTTTCCCGTAAACCTCCTTCTGCTGAATCTGCTCCAACTCATAAGTCTTTAACACACCATAGAGCCTTTCCAAAGAAATCTCACTCAGATCTCTTGCTTCTCTTATGGCAGTGATTCTATGTTCGAGATGAGTTGGCAGTGTCAAAAGGAACTTTTTGTTGACCTCCCTGATGGAATAGTATTTACCATTAATATTCAGGTTATTGATCAATGCATTGTACCTCTCAAACACTTCAGTGATTCCTTCTCCTGGATTGGATTTAAAGTATTCATACTCAGAGGTTAGGATTTCTAGTTTGTTCTCCCTAACTTCCTCTGTGCCTTCATTAATAATCTCAATAGTTTCCCAGATATGTTTGGAATCTTTACAAATCATCACATGTCTATTCATTAGGGGATTAAGGGAATCTACTAAGATTAATTGAAGGCTAGCATCCAGGGAAGATTCTTCTATTTCAGCAGGAGAGAAGTCCTCAGGATCCTTCACATAAGTTCTCGCTTTGGTGATCACCACATCATTCTCTATTACCTCTGGTTCAATAACCATAGGTATTTTTGGACCCTTCTTCAACACTTGCAAATATTTGGGATTAGCAACCTGTAAAAACAGTAGCATCTTCTTCTTCCACATCACATAATTTTCTTTATCGAAAAGTGGAATTTTAACGGTTCCAACTTTTTGAGTAGTCATTATGAATTTTTGAGTGAATAAAAATTCAAGAAGTGAAAGAAACACAAAAGTCTAGGATCTAGATTTGTACGTTAATCAGAAGGCTCTGATACCAATTGTTAGGTCCCAATTTGTTTGTAGAAGGGGGGTTGAATGCAAACAATACCGTTTCTTCGAATAAAATGCGGAATAAAATTGTGAAACAAACTTCAAGTTAAATAAAACTTTTATTAAACTTGAAAGGTGTTACAACTACGGTATCGATTACAAGGGTTTAATCTCAAATCAATTATTACAAATTTAGAATAAATTCGACATGAACTTTTTCTATTTTTGTAATTAAAAGATCAAATGCTAAAAGCGATTTGAGATTAAGTTCTAGGGATTTTAATCCGCTAGATTGATATACAAGAACAAGATAAGTAATTCTAGTGGTTTGGATTTAACATTAACAAGCTAGAATATTTGATCTTGAATAAGCAGATGGAAGATGAAATATTTTTCTTTTGTTCTCTGCTTTTTCTTGTTCTGTGTCTTGCTGCTCTGTATTTTATCAATGTTAAAATGAGATAGTGTCTTCTGCTTCTTTTAAACAATCACAGCCGAAGTTGTTGAGAACTGGTGTGACAATCCATTTGAGCTTGAATGACTTTCGGTGAGACAATCTAATAGAGCTAGGAAGACAATTAAAATGAACTAGCAAGACTTTCGGTATGACTATTGATTGTCATACCGATTGTCATATTAGTTCAAATGAAATTGTTTTTCTGAATACATAATTGAATTTAATCTAAGTAAAAATTCTATCAAAACAATTAACTGAATTAGTAAGACATTCGGTATGACTATCAATTGTCATACCGATTGTCATACTAGTACAATCAGTTGTCTTTTTAGAATTATCACAGATTTTAATCAATTAATATTCTGAAAATCCTCATTATTAATTCTAAATTAATTAATCAATTTAATTCAATTAATCAATAAATTAATCCTTGCAGAGTTAATTTATTTTCTTAATTAAATTATATGACTTAATTAATTAATAGAGAATTAATACTAACCCTGAGCAGCATCCATTCTTCAGACAATCTTCGAGACTTATGAATCAATTCCGTCACTTCAATGCTGACACTCGATGTACTGTCTGGTTCATGAGTGACTAACTTTCGTGACGTTTCTTCATGTCTTGACTTTGTTGTTCTGATTGAATCCTTGTAATAAATGATACCTTGACGAGATCTCTGTCACTTGATTAATTCCACGATCTTGATTTATATCACTGAGGCATGATCAACTTCTTGAACTTCTTCTAGTGAATCTTCAAGACTGCAGATGAACAATGTTTCTTTATTCTTTGACAGATGTTACTTTGTGAGATCTCTCTGATGCTTGATCCACTATTTACTTATTACATTCTTATTTGAGTTGAGTTAAATACTCGAATAAACGAGTAGGCTATGACATATGCCTTTCAACTGGGGGTCTTTCAATAGAAGTAGGAATAGTTTGAGTTTGAGGAATTATTACCTGCAGAGGAAGAGCATCTGATGTTTGAGCCTGGGTGGTTTGAACCACTGGAGGTTGAGCTTACTATTCATGACCGGGAAGATTGAAAATAGGTAAAGGAATGTAAGTGGCCATGAAAGCAGATACAAGTACTGGAACTTCCATGAATTTGAAGGTTGTGTCTTGGTGAGTGTAAATCTTTTTGCTTACTGGAGGGGGTTCAGTTACTGAAGAGTTAGCAAAAAGAGCTTTATGCTCAGGTGAGAGAAGATGTTCTGCTATGAGCATGAGAAAACGAGCGTAGTAGCATGAAACCCTACGATTTGTAGAATGATCACGTAAAGCAGTAGTGAGACGTCTCAGAAGAATGGGTAAAAGTAGTTTGCCAAAATTGATCCTTTGATTGAAAATAACCGCAAGACCAATATACTGCAGAGTGGAAGTGATGTTGTGAAAGTTGGATTTAGTGTAGTTGGCAAATACTTTAGAAAGTGTATCGAAGAAAATATCCCATTTAGAAACCAAATTGGATTTAGACAACTTGGTTAAGTTAATCACCCCCTGATAGTGAATAGCATGGAAAAAGTTTGAAATATCATTTTCAGAGGGCAAATTACAGAAATTGTCCAATGGAAAATTTAACGCACGATTGACGACTGTTTCATCAACTACATACTGTGTGTTTGCCACGGTGAATGAAAAAGATTTAAAATCATCGGCCACAGTAGAGGTTGTGCAAATCAGTCTGAGCAGATCAACATTTAAAATCACATTTGATTTAATAGCAGAGCTAACAATCAAATGGTCATTTAAAAATCTAATCCATGGCTTAAATTTTTCCACATCACATTTATCTAGATTAAAATAACCAACAAGATTATGCGAGAAAATTTGGAAATTGATAGCCATAAAAAAATATAATAAAACACACACTTTCAGAATTTTAAGAGTAATATTTAGAAAATTCGAATTAATTAAATTAATTTAATAATTCGAATTAAATTAATTATATCCGAAAAATTTAGAAAGTAATGTATCTCGTTAATGTTCTTAACTCACAATAAAAGATCTGAAAAACGCACAAGACACAAAACAAAAAAAAACTAAAAAAAAAACCAAAAACAAACAAACATTGATTTTGAGGGGAACAAAAACGAAGTGAAAATTTTAAAAAAATAAAAATGGGCAGCACTTCTGTATGTATATACGTGTATGTATATATCACATGAGTGAAGTTTTGTTTGCTGAGTAAAAACTCGAGCAAGAAGTATCAATGGAGGTTTGATTAAGATCGAATAGAGAGAGAGAGAGAAAAAACTGTTGGAATTTTGAAAGAGTGAACTGAATGAATTACAAAACAAACAAAAAAAACAATAAGTAGAACAACTGGTATGACAATCGAGGAAAGTCATACCGATTGTCTTCCCGATTGTCATACCAGGAAATTGAGAAACAAAAATACTAATAATATAACTGGTATGACAATCTGATAGTCATACCGATTGTCATACCAGTACTAAATAAAACAAATATTATCTGAAATAAATTTTATTACTGGCATGACAATCAATAGTCATACTGATTGTCTTGCCAGTTATAAAATTAAACTGAATATAAAAATAAACACTTATATGTAATGGAATGACTTTCAGCAAGACATTTTCAATTGTCTTGCCGATTGTCATTCTAGTATAAAATAAACTAAATATTTATATATATACTGAAATGACTTTCAGCAAGACAATTTAAATTGTCTTGCCGATTGTCATTACTTAAATTATCTTGCCGATTGTCATTGCAGAAGGTTTACAGATACTGAATAAAACAATTATAAACAGAATAAATTTGCAAAAACAAAAGCAATATTTTAGAAATAATTATATTTTATTCCAAAAATAGATTTCTGTTGAATTTTAACAAATAAAATTCATAGAAAAATATTTTTAGAGAAAATAAAATATTCTGAGATATTAAAATTAACAAGTAGAATAAATAAAATAAGATAAGATAATAAAACTTACATAGAAATAAGCAAGAAATTATGGAAAATATGATAAAATAAATTTGCAAATGAATTTTTCATTTATGAAAAATTCATTTGTAAATTCATTCAAGAACAGATTTCAGATATTCACAAGTTTAATCACTAAAGCTATTCAACATACCCAATTTACCAACTAATTTGGTAAATGTGGATTCATCAAGAGGTTTAGTGAAAATATCTGCTATTTGTTCTTCTGTTGGAACAAAAAATAGTTCAACAGTACCATTCATGACGTGCTCTCTAATAAAATGATACCTGATGTCAATGTGCTTGGTCCTTGTATGTTGCACAGGGTTGTTGGTGATGCCTATTACACTTGTATTGTCACATAGAATAGGTATTTTGTTCAATATAGAGCCATAGTCCCGTAGCTGATTCCTAATCCACAAGATCTAAGCACAGCAGCTTCCAGCAGCAATATATTCAGCCTCGACCGTTGAATTTGAAACTGTTTGTTGTTTCTTGCTGTACCATGAGACTAGTCTGCTACCTAGGAATTGACAACTCCCTGAGGTGCTTTTTCTATCAACAACACTTCCTGCGTAATCTGAATCTGTATATCCAACAAGGTTAAAACTAGATTCTTTAGGGTACCAAATACCTAGATTTGGTGTTCCCTTAAGATATCTCAAGATTTGATTAACAGCAACGAGATGAATATCTCTAGGATCCGCTTGGAACCTTGCACATAAGCATGTAACATACATAATATCTGGTCTACTTGCAGTAAGATAGAGTAACGAGCCAATCATACCTCTGTAGCTTGTGACATCTACCTTAATGGAGTTTTCACATGGTCCAAGCTTGATAGCTGTAGTTGACGGGGTCCTTGCTGATGCAGAATCATCTAGATTGTACTTTTTGAGGAGTTCCTTGAGATACTTGGATTGACAAATAAAAGTTCCATCTAACCTTTGATTTACTTGTAATCCAAGAAAGAACTTCAGCTCTCCCATCATGCTCATTTCAAATTTGTTGTGCATTAACTTAGCAAATCTCTTACAGAGATTATCATTAGTAGACCCAAATATTATATCATCCACATAGACTTGGACTAATATAGTATCATTCTTATGCTTTTTAGAAAAGAGAGTTTTGTCTATGACACCTCTAATAAAGCTATTTTCAATAAGAAATTCAGAGAGAGTGTCATACCATTTTCTCGGAGACTGTTTGAGTCCATAGATAGCCTTGAAAAGAAAGTAGACAAAATCCAAATGATCTGGATCTTCAAAACCAGGAGGTTGCTCTACATATACCTCTTCATCCAGCTTTCCATTCAGAAAGGCACTCTTGACATCCATTTGATAAACTTTAAAGTTAGAGAATGCTGCAAATGCCAGAAATATCCCGATGGCCTCTAGTCTAGCCACTGGAGCATAGGTTTCATTATAATCAATACCTTCAGCTTGAGAATACCCTTTAGCTACCAGTCTTGCTTTGTTTCTTGTAACCACACCATCTTCATCTATTTTATTCCTGAATACCCATGAGTACCAACAGTTTTCTTGTGTGAAGGTCTAGGTACCAGTTTCCAGACTTGTTGATGTTTAAACTGATTGAGTTCATCTTGCATAGCAATCACCCAATCTGGATCAGTCAGTGCTTCCCCAATCTTCTTAGGTTCCATCTCAGAAAGAAATCCTGAGAACATACACTCATTTTGAGTAGCACGTCTAGTTCTGACTCCAACATCTGGATCACCAATAATCAACTCAAAAGGATGAGCTTTATTCCAAACAGTCTATCTTGGAAGATTTGATCTTGATGATTCGCCTTGAAATTCATTGGGATGTTGTGTCCTACTAGTTGATCCTTTAGCATCTCCCCCTGAGTTGGTGTTATGTTGACTTGAAGATTCTCCGTCAGTAGCAGTGGTATCTCCATTGTTGCCAAAGTTTCCATCACCATTACCTTGAGTATCGTCATGATTAACAGGTTTTCACCAGCAACAACCTCAGGTTCTTGATCATGTTCTGATTCTGAATCTGACATATCATCAAACTTTAGTTTCTTATAAGGATCTTCAGTTTGGATACTAGGGAGTTTAGTGTCATCAAATGTAACATTGACATTTTCAGTTACTTTCTGTTGATCAATGATATACACACTGTATGATCTTCTTCCATATCCAACAAAAATACCCTCATATGCCTTTGCCTCGAATTTACCACGACGATCATCTCCATCCTTGAGCACGAAGCATCTGGCACCAAATACATGAAAGTATTTGATAGAAGGTTTCTATTCATTCAAAATCTCATAAGGAGTTTTCATGAAGTCTTTGTTGATTAGAGTTCAATTCTGAGTATAACATGCAGTATTGATAGCTTCAGCCTAAAAGTACATTGGAAGACCTGATTCACTTAACATGGTTCTTGCAGCTTCAATCAATGTACGATTTTTCCTTTCTACCACTCCATTTTGCGGAGGGGTTCTAGGAGCTGAAAATTGTCTGGTAATCCCTTTGTCTGTACAGAATCCATTGAGAAGTGAATTCTTGAATTATGTTCCATTATCTGACCTTATTGCTCTAACAGGGACATTAGAATCTAACTCGATCAACTTGATATGATCAATCACAACTTGTGGTGTTTCATCCTTAGAGTGAATGAATAAAACCCACGTATACTTGGAATAGTCATCAATTATCACTAGACAGTAACACTTCTTTGACATCGAAAGAACATTAACTGGTCCAAATAAATCCATGTGCAATAATTACAGAACACCAGTTATGGAGGATATGTCAGTGCCTTTGTGACTTGCTTTCTTTGACTTTCCTTTCTGGCAAGCCTCACATAGTCTTTCTGGGGAGAATTCCAGCTGAGGCAGACCTCTGACCAATTCTCTTTTGACAAGAGAATTCATTATTTTGAAATTGAGATGAGAAAGTCTCTTGTGCCATAGCCAACTATCATCTGATGATGCCTTTGCATAGAAACAATTGACTTCAGGAGTGCTTCCAGAGTTCATGTCAGCTACGAACAGATTTCCTTTCCGGATTCCCATCAAGGAGGGTTTTTCATTTTTCTTGTACAGAATCTGACACTTCAACTTATCGAATAAAACATTGTAGCCGTTGTCACAGAACTGACTTATGCTAAGCAGATTGTGTTCAAGTCCTTGCACAACATACACATTTTCAATGATAACATTTCCAGCTAGCAAACAGCCATATCCCTCAGTTAAACCTTTGTTGTTATCTCCAAAGGTAACCACTGGGCCAGCTTTCTCAACCACATTTGATAGCAGGGCTCTATCTCCGATCATATGTCTTGACGATCCGCTGTCAAGAATCCACACTACCGGTTGTACCTGTTTAATGCCCTGCAATATAAATGGATTAGACCTTCTTCGGAACCCAAGCTTGGTTGGGTCCAGCATACTTGTAAAATTGGCCTTTATCAGGCAAAACAACATTCTTAACTTTAATGTTCTCAACTTTCTCAATGACTGGACATTTGACCTTGTGAACAGCCTTGACAAATTTCTGTTTAGGCTTAGGCATAAATGTCTCATTTCTAGCTTTAGGAGGACTAGCAGTCTTAGACCTATCATGCTTTCTATTATTCACATGCTGACGGGGAGTAGTCTTATCATTAGAAATATGCTTACCATTAAAATAAGCATACGTTAAATTAAAAGCACAAGACATACAATCAGGAACACCACATGCTTTATGAGAGGGATTAACAATAGGCAACTTATGCATGGTAGACATGGCATTTGTGTTATCCAACTCATGTGTGTCTGAGTTAGTCTCAGTTGCTTTCACAACTTTGACTGGAACCTTTGACACACTTAACTTGGAAACAGCTTTCTCATTAGCAAGATCTTCACCACTGATTTCTTCTTGAATAATAAATGAGGTCTCATCAAATGGTTCAGTAATTGATTCTTTATATAGGGGTTCATCAACACCCTTATGCACATGTGGTACTTCCCTACCGTTAGTACAGACATGAGGAGGGGAGTTTATGCCTAATTTTCCAATAGCAACATTGTAATGAAAACTTATTCCATATGTTTGATTAATAGCTTGCTTATTGTAAAACTCTTTGGACTTCGAACAAGAATTAAAGTAAGCTTTAACCTTAGCCTCAAGACCGGTGATCTTGTCTTTGAGAATAGTTTCGAGTTGTCTATAACAGTCAACTATATTCTCTAGAAAAGATACTTGTTCTTTTAATTTATCTTGATTAATGTGCACAAGTCTTAATTCATTGACCTCTTTCTCAAGGTCTTTGATTTGTTGATTTAACATTTCATTATCACGACGAGCACAATCTAAGGAACCTCCTAGATGATAAACTAATTCAGCATCAGTAAATTTTACCTTTTTTCTTGATGATGAGGTGTTTGCATCACTAGTCATGAGAGCAAGATTCCCAACTTCTTCATCTTCACTGTCAGTATCATCCCAGCTTCTTCCCTTTGCCAGGTAAGCTCTTTCAGATTTACTCTTCTGATTAGAATCATAAGAGTTCTTCCTAACTTGTTTTGGCTTCCTGTATTCTGTGGCAAAGTGTCCCAATTCATTGCAGTTGAAGCATCGAATGGTGCTTCGATCAACCATCCCTGTTTTGTACCCACCACTGCTGGTGTTAGAGGATGAAGATCCACCTTTCTGGAATCTGTTGTAGTTGGACTTGTACTTGAACTTGGGATTCCTCTTGAATCTGACATTGGAGAATCTCTTGACAATCAAGGCCATTGACTCATCTTCCAATTGCTCCAGTTCTTCCAAGGAATAAAAATCATCTCCTGATTGATTTGTAGTAGGAGGATCAAATTCTGCTACTATCACATTTTCTTCAACCTTGGAAGACTGTACCATTCTTTCTGACTGTTGAGATTGTTGTTGATATTGTGGTTGTTGTTGTTGTTGTTGTTCTTCACCTACTAGAGCAGTAGACGTGCTGACCACTCTTCCTTTCCCGTAGACTTCTTTCTGCTGAATCTGCTCCAACTCATAAGTCTTTAACACAACATAGAGCCTTTCCAAAGAAATCTCACTCAGATCTCTTGCTTCTCTTATGGCAGTGATTCTATGTTCGAGATGAGTTGGCAGTGTTAAAAGGAACTTTTTGTTGACCTCTCTGATGGAATAGTATTTACCATTAATATTCAGGTTGTTGATCAATGCATTGTACCTCTCAAACACTTCAGTGATTCCTTCTCCTGGATTGGATTTAAAGTATTCATACTCACAGTTTAGGATTTCTAACTTGTTCTCCCTAACTTCCTCTGTGCCTTCATTAATCACCTCAATAGTTTCCCAGATGTGTTTGGAATTTTTATAGTTCATCACATGTCTATTCATCAAGGGATCAGGGGAATCTACTAAAATTAATTGAAGGTTAGCATCCAGGGAGGCTTCTTCTTTTTCAGCAGGAGAAAAATCCTCAGGATCTTTCACATAATTTCTAGCTTTGGTAATCACCACATCATTTTCTATTACCTCTGGTTCAATAACCATCGGAATTTTTGGACCCTTCTTTAACACTTCCAGATATTTGGAATTTGCAACTTGTAAAAACAATAGCATCTTCTTCTTGCACATAACATAATTTTCTTTATCGAATAGTGGAATTTTAACGGTTCCAACTTTTTGTGTAGTCATTATGAATTTTTGAGTAAATAAAAATTCAAGGAGTGAAAGAATCACAAAAGTCTAGGATCTTGATTTGTTCGTTAATCAGAAGGCTCTGATACCAATTGTTAGGTCTCAATATGTTTGTAGAAGGGGGGTTGAATACAAACAATACCGTTTAATCGAATAAAATGCGGAATAAAAAAGTGAAACAAAATTCAAGTTAAATAAAACTATTATTAAACTTGAAAGGTATTACAACAATGGTATCGTTTACAAGGGATTAATCTCAAATAAATTATTCCAAATCTAGAATAAATTCGACATGAACTTTTTCTATTTTTGTAATAAAAAGGATCAAATGCTAAATGCAATTTGAGATTAAGTTCTAGGGATTTTGATCCTCTAGATAGTTACACAAGAACAAGAAAAGGATTTCTAGTGGATTAGATTTAACAATAAATACTATAAATAAATGATCTGTGAATTTGCAATAAGTTCACTGTTGTTTTTCTCTTTTCCGTGTTCTTCTGTATTTGATATTCAATGCTCTGTTTTTTGTTGAAAAACAGCTGTTCTACTTTATATTGAATCCTGTGATTTTAATTGGCAAGACAATCCTTTTAGCTCAGCATGACAATCCTTTTAACTGGTAAGACTTTCGGTAGGACTATCAATTGAACTGATAGGACTTTCGGCAAGACAATCTAAATGCACTAGCATGACTTTCGGTATGACTATTGATTGTCATACCGATTGTCTGGCTAATGCAAAAGATAGTCTTGCTGGATTAAAACAGATTTTAATCAAATAATAATTCTGAATTAATTAATCAATTAATTCAATTAATCAATAAATTAATCTTTGCAGATTTAATTTATTCTCTTAATTAAATTATATGACTTAATTAATTAATAGAGAATTAATACTAATCTTGAGCAGCAACCATTCTTCTGAAAATCTTCTGAAAATCACTGTCAATTATGAATCAATTCCACCACTTCAATGTTGACACTCGATGTACTGTCTGGTTCATGAGTGACTAACTTCCGTGACGTTTCTTCATGCCTTGACCTTGATACTCTTGATTTTCTTCAGACTAAATCTTTGTAATTAATTGATACCCTGACGAGATCTCTATCACTTGATTAAATCCACAATCTTGATTTATATCACTGAGGCTTGATCAATTTCTTGAGCTTCTTCCAGTGAATTAAGTCCTCAAGTCTGTAGACGAACAATGTTACTTAATCCTTTGACATATGTTACTATGAGAGATCTCTCTGACGATAGAACCATTATTTACTTGTTACATCCTTATTTGAGTGGAGTTAAATCCTCGAATAAACAAATAGGCTATGACATATGCCTTTCAAAAATTAATTCTATATTACTTGCGATCACGTATACTTGCGTGAATATTAGTGCGTGTTCTAGCCCTAATAAGTTTTTGGTGTCGTTTCTGGGGACTTCGGTGTTAATTTTTAGTTTATGTGTTTGTCATCATTGGTCGTTAAAGTTCAGTGACTCGGACATTGTTACTTACTAATTTCCTTGTCGTGTTTCAGGTACTCTAGCGAGCGTGTATGGATACGCGTTCTCGGTCTTGTAAGAGAACACCGGATCAAGCTGAGGAAGAAGTTGTAGTAACTAAGGAAGTTTTTGAGGAAGTTCTTGTCGAGGAGAAAGTTGAAGAAGAAGCACTTATTGCAATGGGAGAACCAGAAGCGAATCCAAAGGCTTTGATGGATTACTTTTAACCGAAGATTAATGATATTTAGTCTTGCATTGTCTGACCAGCCATCTTGGCTAACACCTTTGAGATCAAGTGGAGCACGATTCAGATGATACATAATTCAGTTCAGTTTGGGGGTTCTCCGACAGAAGACCCCAACATGCACATCAGAGATTTCATCGAGATCTGCGACACTTTCAAGTTCAATGGAGTTTCTGAATATGCTATTAAGTTGAGGCTTTTCCCATTCTCTCTGTGGAATAAAGTGAAGTGCTGGTTACATTCTCTACCACCAGGGTCTATCACCAAATGGGAGGATCTTGCTCAAAAGTTCTTAACTAAATTCTTTCCTATGGCGAAGACTGTTGCAATCAGAAACGCACTTACTCAATTCGCTCAGCAGTCTGGAGAATCTTTATATGAAGCTTGGGATCGCTACAAAGAGATGCTTAAAAATGTGTCCTCTCCATGAGATTCCTAAGTAGATGATCATTAACTGCTTCTATAATGTTTAGGAGGAGCACTGTGGGCTAAAAGCTATGATGAAGCTTATGAATTGATTGAACTGATGGCTGCTAATGAATACTGGAATCCTACTCAGACACTATCTCAGGGAATGGTAGCAGGAATTCTGGAGGTAGATATAGTTACCGCTATAGTTGCTCAGCTTAAGGCTTTGACGATGAAGATGGATTCTTTGGCTAATTATGGAGTTAATCAGATCACTACTGTTTGTGAGCTTTGTGCTAGTGCCCATGAGACAGAGCAGTGTTCTATTTCTAGTGAATCAGCTCAGCTCGTGAGCAACTTTCAGAGGTCGCAACAACCTGTGCCAGCCACTTATCATCCCAATAACCGAAATCATCCTAACTTTAGCTGGAGCAACACTCAGAATGCGGTTCAACAGCCTTATCAGCAATATCCCGCAAAGCAGTACAACCCCCTGGTTTTCAGCAACCGCAATATGCACCAAGACAACAACTCCAGCTGCAACAGTCTAATGAAAAATCTGAATTGGAGGAGTTGAGGCTCATGTGCAAGAGCCAAGCGGTTTCTATCAAGACCTTGGAAAATCAAATTGGACAGATTGCAAATGCCTTGCTAAATCGTCAACCTGGTACACTCCCTAGTGAAACTGAAGTGCTAGGAAAGAGGGATGCTGTAATACCCCCAAATCCGGGGTCGGGGATCCGGGTTGTCACGAGTTCCATTTCCCTTAATAACACCCAATCTTAATACACAATCAACTACTCTGAACTGTGACCCCACAATAAACACACACACCACAAGTTATAGTCTCAGAGATGAATATCCAAAAATAATCACAAGTCATTTTATTCCACAATTATATGTCAATACACCTTAAAAAGGTTTCTGAATAAATTTACATTTCTTTGCCATTATTACAATTCATAAATATACATAATCTGGTACGTCAAAAGTTGAAAGCCTAGCCTATTGGTAATTTCTACCTCAGCTACAGTGGCCTCAACGCTTCCCGAAAGCTGCGGAATGTTTCCTATCCGCTTGCGAATTGGGAGCTTGGTCCTGTTCATCTTGTCTATCTGATGTTGTGTGATGAAAGAAGAAAGCAAGGGTGAGCAGCAAGCCCACCAAAATAATATGTATAATGATTAACAATATATGAGCCTTCTCATAGTACTCATGAAAATCTTGGTCAAAAGAAATGAACCAAGTTTGATATCTTAACGCGATGAAGTCGCAAAATATTCAGTATATATATATATACATATATACTTTTCAAAATATTGGAAGTCCTCTTCCATGCATAATACACACAGAGTTCCAGTGTATAACTGTATAAAAATATCGTTGCAAGGTGATCTCATATATCTAACCTTGTCTCAACGTTTTTCTGAAAATCTTTGTCATGCATAAGATAATCATTTACTAGATATAAGTTTAAAAGATGAAGTTACAAGATACTCCAATATACTTATATCTTTTCCAAATACTACTTGAACTACCACCGTTCAAGTTATAATTAGTTTCAAAAGGGTCATCCCATAGATGAGACTACGAGACAAGATTTGAATAGATTCAATCTTTGAATATCTTTATAAATAATGAAGTTACGAGATACTTCATTAAGTCCCGATATATATATATATATATATTCATATATATCTCCCATACATTTCCTGAAAACCTCTGTCATGTAAAGTATGAACAGAGTTTGAAACATCCAATGAATTTTGGAAAGGAAAAGAATTTTGGCATAAACCCGATATCTTGCTGATCAGGCAAAGATACCAATAATAACCTTTTCTACTAGTAGATGGATGAATCCCCCACCGGTCATCACCCTGGCCACATAAGGACCTTGTGCTGGACCGCCACCCGGCCTCTTACGCGTTGATGGACTGCCACCCAGCCACTTACACTTTGATAGACCGTACCCCGGCCTGTCGCTTATGCCGACTCAATTAGATGGACTTACTTCCCGAACGTTGGGTAAGTAATCAATTCATTTATCAAAACAGCAACCTTGTTGCGAATATAAAATACACCACAGAGCCGGATCCCATAGATTATTGAGCGAGTATTCAAGTCCCCTTCAAAAAGGAAGATCTTAATTTGAAAACGAGTTTTGGGATCCCCTCTAACCTTTGAAAATCATTTTAAAGACTTGAAAATACTTTAAAGAGTGTTTGGAATAATGCTGATTTAATAAAGTAAATCAGTCTCAATAAAAAGAAATATCTGAATATTATTATTTAAATAATATTCCCATAAAGAATAATCTTTATAAAATAATTGAAGTAGAAGTTTTAAAACTTATACTTGAAATGGATATTAAATAACCAAAGATATACTTATATGAAAGTACTATCTATATTTGAATAATCGAAAATAAGTTTGATTATTGACACCTTATTCTTTAAAAAAATAAAGAATATATCTCAGCAAATAATCCGAGTCATAGATCCTCAAATGAATATTCAAATAATATTCAATAAATAAAATAAGCTGAGTCATAAGCCCTCGAATGAATATTCGAAATAATATTCAATAATAAAATAAAGGAGTCATAAGTCCTCGGATGAATATTCGAAATAATATTCAATAATAAAATAAAGTTATCGAATAAACCTTATTTGATTAATAGTTTTGAAAACTATAACCATATATATATATAAATATATATATAAAATCTACTCGGGATCCTCGACTCCCGGTTTTAGAAAATGTTTTCATCTTTAGGTCCCTATACTAAGGGTATATGCAAATTACTGCTATTCTCTAACATAGGTATTATCAACTGAACCAAAAGATATATATGGCAAGAATACGAAACAGGCATGCATATATATACCATAACAGCATGCTTCAATATATCGCAACATTTGCTAATTAACTAACATGCATCTATCGCAAGATAATGCATATATATATATACATCACAACAACAATATAACGGATAGAAAACTTGCCTGAGCGACTGGGGGTTACGAATGGCTCGGGACGAGTCTGATAACCTATAAACAACAAGTAAGTTGGAATTAAACCAAAGTCACTTGTAAATCTATACTTTAACTAACTTAGACTCTAACGCTTGTTTTGCGCTTACTGATTCTCTTAAGTCACTCGAGTACCCTCGGCTCCACCATTTTTAATAATTTAACCTTTACGAGTTTTAAGGCGATTCCTTTGCGAGTGTCTTACTAACTGCCTAGCACACTTACCATAAATGTTTCATGCATTAATTAACCCTTTTTGGTCTTTAACCTATGTTTCAAAGTAAGGCGAGGGGAAAAGTTTCGTTCGCGAAACGCCGTTACTTGAAACGGTCGTTTCTCCTAAACCGTGCATCGGAATCGAACGAACTACATATCAAAACGAAGCTCGTAACATGAGCTATCTAAACATGGCAGTGGTAATATTCTAGCAGGGGGTTCTCGGGTCCTAATGCTATGCACAAAAACAGTCCAAAGAAAATCGGACATTACGACGGCTATGTTTACGCGATTTCCCAATTTTAAACCATTCAAAACCCTCCCAATTCAACTTCAAATCCAACATACAACAAACATCCATCCTTATCACATCATAACAACCCCAACCAATTCAATTTTAACATTCATACTTATGCCTAAGCTTACCTTAACCATACTTAAGTTCTTTTAAACAAAACAACAACATTTACCATTCCATTTCAATACCAATTCAATCCCAAACTCTAGATCACCAATATCAAGCTACAATATCATCCTACTAATCAAAATCATCTTATAATACATAAGAATCTAGGTTTTGGAGATGGTATACCTTCCTTGAAGTGGTGGGAGAAGCTAGGAAGCCTTAAGAAGCTTTGAGAAGTCTTAGGAATGCTTGGATCTTCAAGGAAAACAAGAAAAACTTCAAGTTAAAAACTTGAAAACACTATTCATAGTCTTCTTATTTGATTAAATGAAGAAGATGGAGAAGGAATTGATGGCTTAAACTCATGATATAGCCCTAACTAAGCATGAAGATGATTAGGGAATTAACTCACCAATTTAGGAAGCTTGGATCTTTGATTTTGAATTTCTTGCTCTTTTGAATAGTAAAAAGCCGAGAGCTCTTCAAGAACAAGCCTTGGTTCTTTTTGATTTTGATGAAAATGATTTTGCTTGGCTTGGTTGGCTTGTTTTTTTGTTTGATTTAGTTAATTACCTTGTTGCCCTTGAATTTGTGTGGTTAAAAAGCCACCACACCTCCTTCCTTCCCATGTCATGCTTGTGTCATCCTCATGATGTCATCCTCCCCTCCTTGTCCTCTTTCTATTGGTTGGATGACATCATCCCCACTAATCCCTTTGATTAACTTCCTAATTGTTTGCCTAATGACCGCTGATCTGTTATACGGTTCGCTTAACTTTCGTTTTCGTTTATCATTTGAAGGATCATACCCGGGATCTTATTACTTAGGTTCCCTTAACCTTTCTCAATACATTATATTCCTTTTTATGATCCTCTATTATAATCCTTTAATTTAAATTCTTTTTATCCTGTTACCTTATACTCAATCCTTTCCGTATCTAGTGGATTTCCGGGAAAAATCCAAGTGTTCGGAAATTGGATTCTGACGATCTTTACATACACTTATATACCACATAGAGTACTAATAATATCCCAGAAGATCAATAACAGAACCCCTACATAGTGTGGCATGAAAAGTTTTCTCATTCAGCAAAAACACTATTCATAAGGGTTTCAAAAATTTCCCAAAAATTGGGGTTATTACAGTCTCCCCTCCTTAAAGGGATTCCGTCCCGGAATCAGATAGAAATGAATAGGGATACTTTCTTAGTATTGCACTTTCTAACTCTCAAGTAAATTTTTCCACATTGTGGTCCTACCACCAAACTCCGCCTAGTTTGATAACCCTTCTCCTAAGTACTTGTTCCTTTTTCAATCTATAACCCTTCCTGGTTGCTCCATATAGGTTACGTCTGGTTGCATGTCTATGCGCTCCTATGCCCCTATTTATCTGGCATCCGAATTACACTTCCTTAACATTGATACGTGAAACACGCTATGAACTTGCAACATGTTCGGGGTTAGGGCTAACTCATATGCTAACTTCCCAATACGTCTTAGTATATCCCAGGGTCCAACAATTCGTGGACTTAGCTTTCCTTTCTTTCCGAACCTCATCAATCCTTTTTCCAAGGGATACCCATAACATTACTAGGTCCCCTATTTCCCATTCCTTGTCCTTTCGTGTTAAATCAACATACTTCGTGTTCCCATCTTGGGCTACTACCAGCCATCCTCTGATTAGATTTATCATATCCTTGGTCCTTTGGACTACTGCGGGTCCGAGCATCTTGCGCTCTACAACTTCATCCTAACATAAGGGAGATCGACATTGTCTTCCCTCAAGGATCTCATAAGGCGATACCTTAATACTGACATATGATCTATTGTCGTAAGAAAACTCAACCCGTGTTAAGTGATCATTCCAATTTCTTTCAAGTCTATTACACAGACTCTCATCATAGCTTCTAATCATTAGAACTTTTGCTTCTCAATACCCATTCTTTTCCAGTTCGTAGTCGCTACTACCTTCCGTTCCTAATATTATACTAGTTATACTTTTGCTCGCTAGCGTTCTATAACTTTTTAATAACCACGTCAACCTTAGTATCACGAATGTGTTTCCATTTCGCATACTACCACCACTTTATTACTCCTTTTTCAGTTGTTTCTATTTTCCAAAATTTGATCAATCAAATAGAAGTAAAGGAATTTGTTGAGAGATCACCATGATCATGAACACTTGTTACATTGCATAGTTAGTACAGAAGGTGGCCAACCTTTAGTACTTGACAAGCAATTAAACAATAGTTGGTATCCTACTCGGCTTCTATCACACAGATAGATAGTCATTCGGCAATACCTCCCCTTCTGGAAGGGTTGTTCTTCTCAGCTTATACAAAATAAAAAGAAGAGAAAAGAACGAATTGAAGAGAATTGTATATATGAAAAAAAATATACTGCCACAAAATATCTGGCTTGGAACCTACCTCTGAACTATAGAGGTTTGTCATAGAAGAACAAAACATATATGTATTTATATCAACATCAAGTATTATAGCATCGCATTTCACGTGCCTAAATATTTTCGCTATCCCGTCCATCATTCTATGGACCCACACTCTTCCTCGAGCTTATACACAATCACCTTTGAAACTCCCTCGACATCGAAAATCGAATCTGGGATCTCATCCTATACATCATCGTTACTAGAATTCTATGCTTGCACCGCAACCTTCCTCGTATAATAATACGACTCTCTATTGATAAGAAAGAATAATTATTCACTAGGTAGATACTCTACTTAATTAGTCTATCAATGATAACTTATACACTACCACGACCCGATTAGTGGTACTCAATCTCAACACCCATTCCAATACAACTCTCACGGTTGTATTCAGCTCAATACTCGCAGAATCATTGCTGCCTTACTATGGTCCACCACTGACCTACTGTAGTCATTCATTTTCCATGAAGTCTTAATATCTGACCATACGGAGTCCATACATGTCATATCAAATCCTTCTAAGGAGGTAACATAATCACCATTCATGATTCATGGAGTACACTCCTGATTCTGACATACATACATGACATGAAGCAGATAAAATTGCAGAAGAGTTTCGCTTAAAGGAACGATAGTAGGTTAATACCATTCTTAATCATATGCCTTAAATAGAAGACTTAACTCAAAGGTTCGTCTAGTCCTTTTTTTGAAACATGGTCCTGGCTTATCTCAAGATAGGACCTTCTAAGATAGATAGCCCGTTCATGGCGATTACACGAATTAAACCTTTACCAACTACTATTACGGTTGGGTATTGCACAGTCATCAGAAGGAATGTCAATCTTCCAAACCATAATATAACCTGCATAGCTTTAACCATCATCAATGTATTCCTTTGGCACAAGCGCCTATAATTATCCTCTTACCTTTAAAGTGTCGGCCACCTCTTTGGCCTTTCCTAATAGTAAAATTTCCTTACAGTCAATGTCGTTTTAACCACCTCCAAATACATTTTCTACCTTATTTCAATCACAGCTTATGTGAAGATGTTTTCCTTAAAATCTGATGAGTAAAAAAAAAATTACCATTTTTCCATAAGTTATTGCCTCAGTCTTTAGAGGTTAATCACTGTCACGACTGACTCTCAATCATAATTAGAACATCTTTTATCTTAAGTCCTAATTGCCCTGAACAATTTCGACCTTTACTAGTTCGATCCATACTTTCTTGTGGTTTAACACGTGCCCCACTTGGCATCATTATAATTACGTCATATTTCCTTTATCCACATTTCTATTCTTGAGAATTTTGAATATTACCTTTTTCCTTGTAAAACCTCTAAGGTTATCCTTCAATCGTTCCTCCTGTATTCCCTAGATACAGGGCATATCACAATACCATTTACTAATACTAGAACCATTGTCTATATTCTTCTGAAAAATTTCTCCACTGATTCTTAAAGGTTGTTGTTACCTTAACCCTTTCCCAATCATATTGTCAAAACTCATACTGTCCCTATTAAGGGTGACATGCCAACCTTTATGCAATCCCCTAGGATTCATTTTAAGTTACCAATGTTCTATCCTTAATTCCACCTTTAAAAGGTACCTGCATCCTTCCATGGATAAATCAAGTCATATATCCTTGATAGATTATCTTATTCATCATTCCCACCTCGATAGTCTATACCTAACTTTATAATAGCATCCTTATTCAAATTGAGGTCAATCCATATGGCCTCCAAAAGATAACAATGGTCATCCGCTTTTCTTTCCTGATTTGGTAATGATAACATGGATGTTCTGGAAGATATTGGTCATGTTCAATGTGAACTTCTTCTTAATAATTCCTTATTTACTTTTGTTGTTTATCTCAACAGTCATCTCAATGTTGGGATACCTCTCATACCTGGCGTCTCCCTTTCTGAGTATCGAGCCACCGGTCTTACATTTCACATTATTGAAGGTCACTTCCTTCATCCAATTTTCCTACTTTCTTACTTTCTTGTCTCCTTAGTCTATCCGCGTCTTATTATTTATCCTTCGAACTATCTAAAGGTTTCCTTGAATCCTCCCAACTTAAAGGGGATAAAATGTACATAACTCGTATGCCTTTGTTCTGGCTCTAAAGCTTTTACTTTATCTCTATAACCTTGGGAAGTACTTTCCTGAAAACAATTGACTGAACTTAAATCAGTTTATTCTAACCTCTGGCTCCGTGCCTTTCTTGGTCTTTCACCAGCGGGTGGTCTCTCTCTTAGGAGGGTAAGTGACAAAAACAGTCTTTTGTGGTTCATCAATCATTCAGAATCTCAAATGATTCCTCTATTTCCTTTAGCCAGGCTCTTGCCTCGACTAGGTCAACCTGTTCCTTGGAACTCTGAGAGCTTAGAGGCTTAAAGGTCCTGAAAGAATTTCACACCACATTGTTTCCTCAAGGTGGTGGTTGGGAATAAAATATAAGTTCTGTTTAGACAGGTTCATGAATTTCCGTATAGGAGTACCGTCTCGGGTCTCCTTAACTCGCTCGACTTCTGCTGTCTTAGTCTAAATATTTCTTTCTACTCCCCATAATTGGGGTCATCTTTTAATTTAAAATCTTCATTTTCCATTTTATTATATTCCGGATTCTTTATATCTTAATTGCAACCTCCCTGATTATCACATTCAAGGTTTGCCCCTAATCTTATTCCTTGTGGGGGCATATTACTTGGAAAATTTTGAGAATCCCCGGATATTTGTCTTACTTACTTTGCTTAAGTCTTTCCCTCGTTTAGTCCTTGCACGATTGCAAATTATGAATTCTCAAGTTCGATAACCTTCATGACACTCTCTTAAGTGTTAATAGAGCAATTAACAATGTGATTTTATCACAAACAAACTGATCTGAACTGAAATTAACGAATATATACATAACCATTTGTTCGAGGGTACAACAACTGAACATATTAAAGAGGATTACATCATATGAACTTATCGCTCCTATCCCAAAAGTACTACCATAGATAGTCCTCTCGTCATTAAAACTAATCATTCATAACTTAGGCTAATCCTCCAAAAGTGGTGCTACATGAAACCCTTGTTTGATTGCTCTGGCTCTGCGCACTACCATGGATTAAGAGATGCGAGCACGCACGACATCCCTAACCTGGTCCATCACAGAGGTGATGAGGTCTAAGATAGTCGCAAGTAGAGCTGGATCAACCTGACCCTCAAGATGGCCTCTAGCTGTAACACGGGTGGTAGCCTCAATCCTTTCCATGCTATACGCTAATCCTGCCAGAAGTATCCCGCCCTCAATCCTTGGTGCAGTAAGTCGATCCAACAGATCACTCCTAACATTACGGGCCTCAGACAGGCCACCCAAAGTCATATAATAATTGGCGATAAGAGAAGCCTGAGTGGTAGCATCTAGCAGTCCATGGGGCGCATGTGGCGTAGACCCAGGAGATCCAAATGGATAACCAAGTACGGTATCAGGTGACAATGGTGCAGGAGATAAAGGTGGCATTTCCTCAGTAGGTGCTGGGCTTTGTACCGGGGATGGGACAGGAATTCGTGGGACCTCATGGATGTCTACAGGAACCTCTGGAAGAGGGTCTGATACTGGTATAATTGGTGTCGTGAAAGGCCCCACTCCTTCTGCCCTCATTAACCTTTGTGCCCTTGGTAACTCTTCATCCTCTAGTGCCACCCTCGCGGCCATTCTTGCTCTGGTAGTCGCCCTGACTACGGTCATCAGTTCCTCAGCGATCCTCTCTTCATTCTCATCAGGATCCTCCATGAGATCCTCTTCAGCCACAATCCTTTCCGAAATAACATCCTCAACCGCAACATTCTCTATCTGAACCTCATCCGGTCCCTCATTAGGGTACTCCATCAGATTCACAATTTGATCTCCAACTTGTAATAAAACATCCTCATGCTGATGCTCCTGAACCTCAAGGTTCGGTGCCCCGCTGCCCTATACGAGAACGAACTATGTTACTATCACGATACTTATAAGGGTTCCCGTAAGGGTTTTATCTGTCAGTGCTACGTTAGGTAGCCCGACTATGAATTTGGCAAGAGTTCTTATTATCTTAGTGAACTTATTATCTTAATGTCATATCATCTCTGAGGTTTATAACGCTTAGCTCTGATACCACTTCTGTAACACCCCCAAATCCGGGGTCGGGGATCCGGGTTGTCACGAGTTCCATTTCCCTTAATAACACCCAATCTTAATACACAATCAACTACTCTGAACTGTGACCCCACAATAAACACACACACCACAAGTTATAGTCTCAGAGATGAATATCCAAAAATAATCACAAGTCATTTTATTCCACAATTATATGTCAATACACCTTAAAAAGGTTTCTGAATAAATTTACATTTCTTTGCCATTATTACAATTCATAAATATACATAATCTGGTACGTCAAAAGTTGAAAGCCTAGCCTATTGGTAATTTCTACCTCAGCTACAGTGGCCTCAACGCTTCCCGAAAGCTGCAGAATGTTTCCTATCCGCTTGCGAATTGAGAGCTTGGTCCTGTTCATCTTGTCTATCTGATGTTGTGTGATGAAAGAAGAAAGCAAGGGTGAGCAGCAAGCCCACCAAAATAATATGTATAATGATTAACAATATATGAGCCTTCTCATAGTACTCATGAAAATCTTGGTCAAATGAAATGAACCAAGTTTGATATCTTAATGCGATGAAGTCGCAAAATATTCAGTATATATATATACATATATACTTTTCAAAATATTGGAAGTCCTCTTCCATGCATAATACACACAGAGTTCCAGTGTATAACTGTATAAAAATATCGTTGCAAGGTGATCTCATATATCTAACCTTGTCTCAACGTTTTTCTGAAAATCTTTGTCATGCATAAGATAATCATTTACTAGATATAAGTTTAAAAGATGAAGTTACAAGATACTCCAATATACTTATATCTTTTCCAAATACTACTTGAACTACCACCGTTCAAGTTATAATTAGTTTCAAAAGGGTCATCCCATAGATGAGACTACGAGACAAGATTTGAATAGATTCAATCTTTGAATATCTTTATAAATAATGAAGTTACGAGATACTTCATTAAGTCCCGATATATATATATATATATATTCATATATCTCCCATACATTTCCTGAAAACCTCTGTCATGTAAAGTATGAACAGAGTTTGAAACATCCAATGAATTTTGGAAAGGAAAAGAATTTTGGCATAAACCCGATATCTTGTTGATCAGGAAAAGATACCAATAATAACCTTTTCTACTAGTAGATGGATGAATCCCCCACCGGTCATCACCCTGGCCACATAAGGACCTTGTGCTGGACCGCCACCCGGCCTCTTACGCGTTGATGGACTGCCACCCAGCCACTTACACTTTGATAGACCGTACCCCGGCCTGTCGCTTATGCCGACTCAATTAGATGGACTTACTTCTCGAACGTTGGGTAAGTAATCAATTCATTTATCAAAACAGCAACCTTGTTGCGAATATAAAATACACCACAGAGCCGGATCCCATAGATTATTGAGCGAGTATTCAAGTCCCCTTCAAAAAGGAAGATCTTAATTTGAAAACGAGTTTTGGGATCCGCTCTAACCTTTGAAAATTATTTTAAAGACTTGAAAATACTTTAAAGAGTGTTTGGAATAATGCTGATTTAATAAAGTAAATCAGTCTCAATAAAAAGAAATATCTGAATATTATTATTTAAATAATATTCCCATAAAGAATAATCTTTATAAAATAATTGAAGTAGAAGTTTTAAAACTTATACTTGAAATGGATATTAAATAACCAAAGATATACTTGTATGAAAGTACTATCTATATTTGAATAATCGAAAATAAGTTTGATTATTGACACCTTATTCTTTAAAAAAATAAAGAATATATCTCAGCAAATAATCGGAGTCATAGATCCTCAAATGAATATTCAAATAATATTCAATAAATAAAATAAGCTGAGTCATAAGCCCTCGAATGAATATTCGAAATAATATTCAATAATAAAATAAAGGAGTCATAAGTCCTCAGATGAATATTCGAAATAATATTCAATAATAAAATAAAGTTATCGAATAAACCTTATTCGATTAATAGTTTTGAAAACTATAACCATATATATATATATATAAATATATATATATAAAATCTACTCGGGATCCTCGACTCCCGGTTTTAGAAAATGTTTTCATCTTTAGGTCCCTATACTAAGGGTATATGCAAATTACTGCTATTCTCTAGCATAGGTATTATCAACTGAACCAAAAGATATATATGGCAAGAATACGAAACAGGCATGCATATATATACCATAACAGCATGCTTCATTATATCGCAACATTTGCTAATTAACCAACATGCATCTATCGCAAGATAATGCATATACATATATACATCACAACAACAGTATAACGGATAGAAAACTTGCCTGAGCGACTGGGGTTACGAATGGCTCGGGACGAGTCTGGTAACCTATAAACAACAAGTAAGTTGGAATTAAACCAAAGTCACTTGTAAATCTATACTTTAACTAACTTAGACTCTAACGCTTGTTTTGCGCTTACTGATTCTCTTAAGTCACTCGAGTACCCTCGGCTCCACCATTTTTAATAATTTAACCTTTACGAGTTTTAAGGCGATTCCTTCGCGAGTGTCTTACTAACTGCCTAGCACACTTACCATAAATGTTTCATGCATTAATTAACCCTTTTTGGTCTTTAACCTATGTTTCAAAGTAAGGCGAGGGGAAAAGTTTCGTTCGCGAAACGCCGTTACTTGAAACGGTCGTTTCTCCTAAACCGTGCATCGGAATCGAACGAACTACATATCAAAACGAAGCTCGTAACATGAGCTATCTAAACATGGAAGTGGTAATAATCTAGCAGGGGGTTCTCGGGTCCTAATGCTATGCACAAAAACAGTCCAAAGAAAATCGGACATTACGACGGCTATGTTTACGCGATTTCCCAATTTTAAACCATTCAAAACCCTCCCAATTCAACCTCAAATCCAACATACAACCAACATCCATCCTTATCACATCATAACAACCCCAACCAATTCAATTTTAACATTCATACTTATGCCTAAGCTTACCTTTAACCATACTTAAGTTCTTTTAAACAAAACAACAACATTTACCATTCCATTTCAATACCAATTCAACCCCAAACTCTAGATCACCAATATCAAGCTACAATATCATCCTACTAATCAAAATCATCTTATAATACATAAGAATCTAGGGTTTGGAGATGGTATACCTTCCTTGAAGTGGTGGGAGAAGCTAGGAAGCCTTAAGAAGCTTTGAGAAGTCTTAGGAATGCTTGGATCTTCAAGGAAAACAAGAAAAACTTCAAGTTAAAAACTTGAAAACACTATTCATAGTCTTCTTCTTTGATTAAATGAAGAAGATGGAGAAGGAATTGATGGCTTAAACTCATGATATAGCCCTAACTAAGCATGAAGATTATTAGGGAATTAACTCACCAATTTAGGAAGCTTGGATCTTTGATATTGAATTTCTTGCTCTTTTGAATAGTAAACAGCCGAGAGCTCTTCAAGAACAAGCCTTGGTTCTTTTTGATTTTGATGAAAATGATTTTGCTTGGCTTGGTTGGCTTGTTTTTGTGTTTGATTTAGTTAATTACCTTGTTGCCCTTGAATTTGTGTGGTTAAAAAGCCACCACACCTCCTTCCTTCCCATGTCATGCTTGTGTCATCCTCATGATGTCATCCTCCCCTCCTTGTCCTCTTTCTATTGGTTGGATGACATCATCCCCACTAATCCCTTTGATTAACTTCCTAATTGTTTGCCTAATGACCGCTGATCTGTTATACGGTTCGCTTAACTTTCATTTTCGTTTATCGTTTGAAGGATCATACCCGGGATCTTATTACTTAGGTTCCCTTAACCTTTCTCAATACATTATATTCCTTTTTATGATCCTCTATTATAATCCTTTAATTTAAATTCTTTTTATCCTGTTACCTTATACTCAATCCTTTCCGTATCTAGTGGATTTCCGGGAAAAATCCAAGTGTTCGGAAATTGGATTCTGACGATCTTTACATACACTTATATACCACATAGAGTACTAATAATATCCCAGAAGATCAATAACAGAACCCCTACATAGTGTGGCATGAAAAGTTTTCTCATTCAGCAAAAACACTATTCATAAGGGTTTCAAAAATTTCCCAAAAATTGGGGTTATTACAGATGCTAAGGAGCAGGTAAAGGCAATAACATTGAGGTCTTGGAAGGTTGTGAATCCCGAACACTCTCAAGTCTCGGATGAAGAAGCTGTGGCTGAAGAAGAAGTGCAGAGGGAAGCTGAAGTGGAACCAAGGAAGACTACTGTTGAACACACTCCTTTTGAGGGTAATACAGGAGAGAAGCAGATCTATCATCCACCTCCCTTTCCTAAGAGGCTGCAGAAAAAAAAAGCTTGATAAGCAGTTTAAGAAGTTTCTGGAGGTGTTCAAGAAACTTCATATCAACATACCTTTCGTTGAAGCTCCTAAACAAATGCCTAGTTATGCAAAGTTTATGAAAGGTATACTATCTCGAAATGTGAAGCTTGATGACACAGAGACCGTTGCTCTCACGGAGGAATCCAATGTTGTGCTGCAACAGAAGTTGCCTCCGAAGCTTAAAGATCCCGGAAGCTTAACTATTCCTTGCACCATTAGAAAAGTTTCATTTAACAAATTCTTATGTGACTTGGGATCTAGCATCAATCTGATGCCTTTTTCAATCTTCAAGAAGTTGGATATACCTGATCCAAAGCCGACTTATATGACCTTGCAGTTAGCCGATTGTTCTATTACATATCCACAAGGCATTGTGGAGGATGTCTTGGTCAAGGTGGACAAACTCATCTTTCTTGCTAATTTTGTAATTCTTGATTTCGAGGAGGATAAGAAGATTCCCATAATCTTAGGATGACCATTCTTGGCTACGGGCCGAACCTTGATCGATGTGCAGAAGGGTGAGCTCACCATGCGAGTGTTAGATCAAGATGTGGCTTTCAATGTGTTCAATGCCATGAAATTCCCTACGGAAAATAAGGAGTGCTTAAAGGTGGATATGGTCGATTCTGTGGTTACTTCAGAACTTGATCCATTGCTAGGATCTGATGCCTTAGAAAAGGCCTTGTTGGGGAATTCAGATAGTGAAGATGATGAAGGTGATGAGCAATTGCAATATCTGAATGCTTCTCTCTGGAAGTGGAAGATGGATATGCCTTTTGAATCTCTTGGAATGGAAGAGCTAAACAAATCTCCAAAGCGCCTCAAGCCATCTATTGAGGAAGCTCCTACACTTGAGCTTAAACCATTTCCTGCAAACTTAAGGTATGTTTTTTTAGGTGATGCATCTACTTTGCCTATGATTATTGCATCTGACCTTTCAGGTAGTGATGAGGAAAAACTCTTAAGGATTCTGAGAGAGTGCAAATCGGCAATTGGATGGACTATAGCAGATATTAAAGGAATCAGCCCTTCTTTTTACATGCATAAAATTCTGCTAGAGGAAGGTAGCAAGCCTACTGTTGAGCAATAGAGAAGGCTCAATCCAATCATGAATGAAGTTGTGAAGAAGGAAATTCTTAAGTTTCTAGATGCAGGGATCATCTATCCCATTTTGGACGGTTCTTGGGTGAGTCCAGTTCAGTGTGTGCCGAAGAAAGGAGGTATCACGGTTGTAGCTAATGAGAAGAATGAGCTAATTCCTAATCGAACATTCACGGGGTGGAGAGTTTGCATGGAGTACAGGAAGCTGAACAAGGCCACGAGAAAGGATCACTTTCCTCTGCCTTTTATTGATCAGATGCTTGACAGATTGGTTGGGCATGAGTACTACTGTCTTATGGATGGTTATTCGGGCTATAATCAGATTTGCATTGCTCCAGAAGATCAGGAAAAGACTACTTTTACTTGTCCATTTGGTACTTTCTCCTTCAGAAGAGTTTCTTTTGGTTTGTATGGAGCACCTACCACATTACAGAGATGCATAATGGCTATCTTCTCTAACATGATTGGTCATAATGTGGAGGTGTTCATGGATGACTTCTCCGTGTTTGGCGATTCTTTTGATGAGTGCTTACAAAATCTTGGTGCTGTTCTTAAAAGGTGTGTTGAGACCAATCTGGTTCGCAACTGGGAAAAATGTCACTTTATGGTGTGGCATGGAATTATTCTTGGTCACAAGGTCTCTAGTAAAGGTCTTGAGGTAGACAAAGCCAAGGTAGGGATCATTGAAAATCTTCCCCACCAATTTCTGTTAAGGGAGTTCGCAGCTTTCTTGGTCATGCGGGTTTCTATAGGCGGTTCATCAAGGACTTCTCTAAAATCTCTAATCCCTTATGCAATCTTCTAGAGAAGGATGTCCCATTCAAGTTTGATGACGAGTGCCTAGCTGCTTTTGAGTTCTTGAAGAAGAGTTTGATCACGGCACCTGTCATAACTACACCTGATTGGAGTGAACCTTTTGAGATGATGTGCGATGTAAGTGACTATGCAGTTGGAGCAGTTCTTGGGCAGAGAAAGAACAATATATTTCATGTGGTCTACTATGCTAATAAGACCCTCAATGGAGCTCAACTGAATTATACTACTACTGAGAAAGAACTGTTGGCCATTGTCTACGATTTTGAGAAGTTTTGATCTTATTTTCTTGGGACGAAGGTGACAGTTTTCACTGATCACGCTGCGATTCGATATCTCGTCTCGAAGCCTAGTTTGATTAGATGGGTTCTTTTGCTTCAGGAATTTGAATTAGAAATTAAGGACATAAAAGGTATTGAGAATCAAGTCGCAGATCATCTCTCTCATCTGGAAGACCCAAATGTAACTTCATAAGATAAGACATTGATAAATGAGTCTTTTCCTGATGAGCAGTTGTTTGGGGTACAAGAAGAAGAACCGTGGTTTGCAGACATTGTAAACTACCTTGTGAGTAATATCATGCCTCCAAACTTGTCTTATGCTCAAAGGAAGAAGTTTCTTCATGAGGTGAAGTGGTACCTGTGGAATGAACCATATCTATTTAGGCAAGGAGCTGACCAAATCATCATGAGATGTATTCCGTACAGCAAAACAGGGGGGGGGGGATCTTGCGAGATTATAATTCGACTATTTATATAGGCCACTATGGTGGAGAGAATACAACAGCCCGTGTCCTTCAAGCGGGATTCTTCTGGCCTACATTGTTTAAGGATGCGCATCACTTTGTTTTGAAGTGTGATCGATGCCATCGTGTGGGTAATATGTCCAAGAGGGATGAGATTCCTCTTAATGTACTTCTCAAGGTTGAAGTCTTTGATGTTTAGGGAATCGACTTCATGGGGCTATTTTTCTTATCTTGCAATAATCGGTATATCTTCTTGGAGGTTGATTATGTGTCGAAATGGGTTGAAGTTAAAGCTTTGGCGACAAATAATGCGAAGGTAGTGCTTAATTTTCTTCTTAAGCAGATATTCACATGATTTGGGACTCCAGGAGTCATAATTAGTGACGAGGGATCGCATTTTTGTAATTGCAGGTTTACTTCTATGATGCAAAGGTATAATATAAATCATCGAATTGCTACATCCTACAATCCTCAGACTAATGGTCAAGCTGAGGTATCTAACAGAGAGATCAAGCATATTTTATAGAAAGTGGTGTATCCATCAAGGAAGCATTGGTCTTTGAAGCTTGATGAAGCTGTTTGGGTGTATAGAATAGCATACAAGACTCCGTTAGAAATGTCACCGTTTTAGTTGGTTTATGGTAAGGGGTGTCATTTGCTTGTGGAGCTCGAACATAAAGCGTATTGGGCTTTGAAGAAGTTGAACCTTGATTTGGATGCAGCTGGTAAGAAAAGAATGCTTCAATTGAATGAACTCGATGAATTTCGGCTTCAAGCGTATGAAAACAACAAAATGTATAAGGAAAAAGTCAAGATGTGGCACGATAGGGGTCTGGTGCTTAAATCATTTGTGCCGGGGTAGCAAGTTCTTTTGTTCAACTCTCATCTCCATATTTTTTCCTGGAAAATTGAAGTCGAGTTGGTCTGAGCCTTTTATAATCAAAACTGTGTTTCCGCATGGAGCTGTGAAGATTTTTGAGAATGATCCAGGCGAAGCGTTCAAAGTGAATGGTCAGAGGTTGAAGCACTACTATGGGGATACGGAAAACCGTGAGGTGGTTAGTGTTGTTCTATTGTCTACTTGATCTCGAGATTCTACGTCAAGCTAACGACGTAAACCAAGCGCTTCTTGGGAGGAAACCTAAGTTTGTTATACATTAGTAGACAGAGGAAGAAGGAAAAAGAGAGAAAACACAAAAAAATCAGATAAACAGAAAAAGTCAGTGCCAACTACAGTAGCACGGCGCTCTGAGAAGCGGGGCGGACGTGCTGAAAAGTCAGTAGCACGGCGCGCCGCGCAGGCATGCGGGGCGGCCGCGCTGGTTTTCCAGAAGCACGGCGCGCCCGCGCTACCAGGCGTGGCGGCCGTGCTGGGTCACTGAAGTCGAAAAAAATACAAAGCAGAAAATAACAAAAAATCGGGGACTTCAATAAAAATTCAATTCGTACCCGAATTTCCCTCCTCCATATCCCATATTTCCCTCTCCAAATCAAACCCATTATTCCCATTATTCCCATAATCGATTCCCACTCCTTTTCCATAACTAATTCTCTCCCAATCTCCTATATATACATACACTTATACACAACTCCTCCATCACTTCTCAAACTCTCAAACACACAAATCTCTCTTACAAACTTCTATTCTCTCAAGCTTATTCAATCTCAATGGCACCAAAAAGATAGTGAACCCAAGTTAGCAGCAGCACCACTGATTCTTTGAGTGTGGGTGGTGTGAGGCCTAGGATTTTAACTCTCGAGGCTGAGGTAGAGTATGCGAGGCTGCTTTCGAAGCCTATAGCCAAGGAGCGTGGTTTTCTGCCATCGGGGAAAGATGGTAAGTTATTGGAGATGATCTTGGAGATGGGCTGGGTTGCTTTTTGCGAGACACCCGCTGCTGTGCCCATGAGTGTGGTGCATGAGTTCTACATGAATGCGAAGGTGGAGAAGAATGGTTTCATGGTGGTTAGGGGGATGACGGTGGAGTATAGTGCTAAGGCTATTCGTAGGGTTATTGAGAAAGACGAGAGGAGGCTAGAACAGGAGAATTGGAATGAGAAGATGTCGAAGGAGTTTAACTTGGATTTGATTGTTGTGCCTGGGACTCATTGGAAGTTCAACAAGGGAACGAACGAGTATGCCACTTTCCCTGCATCATACATGAACAGGTTTGCACATGCATACAATTCTTGTATTTGTGCTAACATCATGCCATCTTCTCACGTGCGTGATGTTACTGTGGAGCGTGCACGTTTGTTGTGGGACATTCTTCAAGGAGACTATGTAGATCTTGGGATGGTGATTCATCAGGGTATTCTGAGGTTCTTGCAAGGGAGTACTACAGGTTCTATACCCTATGCGTCCATTGTGACGAAGCTGTGTGTGGTGGTTGTGTAGGATTTTATCTATCACGGAAGCATGGTAAAATAATTTTTACGATATAAAATCCATATAATACGCATACAGATCATGAATTAAATCGAGGGATCATTTTCAAACCTTTAAAAGCGATCCAAGAACCACGAGCGGAGATCCTTAGCAGCTGCTCCTCAAGTGTGAAGCACTTCACCGGTATCCACCAAGAAATCGATGTAATGGAGGAGGAGGAGGTGGAGAGAATTAGGGTTTTTGTAAATTTTTAGGTTGAGGCAAAAATAGGGTTTATAATAGTATATTTATAGGAAATATTTTCAGCTGAAAATTTCCCCATAAAATATTATTATTATTATTAACCCTTTATTATTCTCACTAATAATTAAACCACCTTTTAATTATTAATCCTTTTTCTAAACACTTTAGAAATAATTCTCTCACTTGATTTAATTTCCAAAAATTAAATTCTTAATTAATAATATTAAGAACCTTTTCTTAATTAATTTATAATCAATTAAATTTCATTTAATCAATTATTAAATTTTCCAATTAATTATTTATTTCATAAATAAATAATTATCAGCCATTATTAATTAATTCATCCACCATTAAATCATTCTCTTTTATGGTGTGACACTGTAGGTTCAATATTAAGCTGGTAGTAGAATAAATAATAATAAAACTATTTTATCATTATTTATATAAATTCTCTAATTCATTAAATATGATTAATTAATTAATCATATTTATTCTACATCGTGAGGGATACTTCTCAGCATATCGCGACTATCCGGATAATACGAATTCAGTGCTTAGAATACCCAGAACCTATTCAGTGAGTAGTTACCGTACAATCAATTCCTTCTACCCTGCAATGTTATGATTAAATATAAGGCATGAAACTTGTGTCAAGCCTATCTTATTTAATCACTTGCTTTTCCATTCACTATGCTTAGTTCTATTTAATGTAAATTAGAAACTCCTTTCTAATTTCATTCACTCTGGCCAGAGATTCCTGAAGTAGAATAAGTGGATCAGCATTGAACATTCTCTTCCTTCACTGGAAGGGGTAGATCCTTTATTGATCATACACTATCTTCGTGTACAAATTCCTATACCCAGTAGAGCCCTTATAATTGTCCCTGGAGACTAAGAACTAAACCAAACCATAGTTCAGTGTACACAAGATGACTATGATGACCTCAAGTCTAAGGATACTTGTACAACTATCACTATGTAAATAACTGCTGACACGTGAATGAACTCCATCAGTTGTTCAGCTGTGTGAGTCATGTTCAGTGAACTTATTCTATAATAAGCACCTACATACTAGCTATAGTGTCACCACACAAATGTCTATGAGGACAGACATCCTTCATAATGAAGCAAGCATAGTATGTACCGATCTTTGCGGATTATTAATTACCAGTTAGTAATCCTACGACCAGGAACTATTTAAGTTTAGAGTTATCATCTTTTAGGTCTCATTATTATGATCTCATCACAATCCATAAAAAGCTTTACTCTAAACTGTGGTATATCTCATTTAAACACTTAAAATAGATAGAGCCCGCAATAAAAACAAAACAAGTCTTTTATTAATATCAATGAAATCAAAACAAATTACATAAAAGTTATTCCTAAATCATCATACATGATTGGACTTAGGACATATCTCTTTCAGGTTGGAGTTCATTGTCCCGTATATGAGTAGTTGCAGCTCCCGAGTGCCCCGATTGATAGTTTGACGCTATTCGATATGACGAAGTGGTATGGTGGGAAGCCCGATCCTAAGGGGCTTGGATAATCTTATGACCATCTACCAGGTGGAAGGCCAGCTCCTTAAGCATATACTGGTGGCACGATGCAGCTGAGTAGGGCATCTTGGAGAGCTGAGTTGAGAGAGACCGGTCCTTCGGGATCGCAACAACAGCAGCAACACCAATTGGAGGAGGAAGTACAGGGCAGTGCTGGGATGAGTTCAGCATAGTATAGGTGCTTGTTGTGGAGGATGGATGCAATGCATGACATCCATAGTCGCTTTGCATAGGACCTTACCCAGGTATTGGGGACTGCATTCAAAGCCACATGAGTTGACATCCACTGGCTAATATTCGGTGAGGATTCTGGATATCCGCCTCCAGAAACTCCTGAAACTCCACCCCTTGAGGGTGATGACCCTGATTCTGAGTAGGTATGCCTGAATCCTTGCTGTTACCTTCACTGAGGAAAGTGAATATTTTAAGTTTGGGGGTAGTAGTTAAGGATTATGTGTTTTGTGTGAGTCTCATATAGTTTGCATATTCATGCTATTTTAGTTCATATAGTTGCATATTTTCCATGTGGTAGTTTTTTTTAATTTTGTATGATAGTTTGTTCATATAGTTTCATGCATTTGCATTATAACATAAACCCTTAGATGATTTTTCCGATTAATTTGTGATATTGATGCTTGTGTAGTGATGTCGTGCTTAGTGATGTTAAGTCGTATCGAGTTGATTTGCATGCTAGAGACAATTGTATTTCACTAAGTCTTATAGGTTGCTTGAGGGCTAAATCATGGTCATGGTTTTTTTGTTTCTCAAGGTTTAATCGTTTATTTATATTTAGAATTTAGGATATTCTCTTAATGATAAAATAGCATGGAAATTTAAAAATTGGAGAAAATTGGATTTTATTGCTAGTTGTTGTGGCTAGGTGTCAAATGGCTAGTAACCGGCTCATCTTATATGAGTAGTCTAGGGTTGAACGAGATGGAGCGAAATGCACTCATTCAGAAATTTGTGAAAAGAAAATATGAAAAAAAGAAAAGAAATAAAATATATGTGTTGATGCATAATTGATCACGAGTGGGCTCTTTAATACTCGAGTTATTAAGTTCTTAGGGGACTTTGTGCCTAGTGACCCAAGGCTTTTTATAGGCTGGGATCCACTAACCTAACACTAACTACATGGGTATTATTGTATAAGTCTTTTGTGGACCTCACTCATTGCACGGTCAAATAAGCATATTTGTGTTATTTTTGTGTTATGAATAAAAGAATGAATCCATGTAAAACTCCGATATAAAATTTGAAGTGTTTTAAGTTATTTTATGTTTAGCTTTATTTCTATTTATAACCTTGCAATTGCCTTGATGAGTAGTGAGTCATGATTATTGATCTAGTTGCGATAGTATATATGTAAGCATTTGCACACACACAGGTTTCTGGCTTGTAAATTGATTTGTGGGATTTGATTGATCTTTGTGCGAATAACTGCATTTGTTGATATGTTGTTTGTTGATTGGTTTAGTTATTCTATGGGGATCATTGCATTCATATAGTTTGCATTCATGCATTTTTATTTCTTGTTCTTTGAGTCTGTTTATGCTTGAGGACAAACATCGATTCAAGTTTGGGGGTATGTTGAGTGGAATTTATGTCATCTTATAACGCTCTGTAAAGCTTTGAATTGGTGCTTTGTACTCAAGTTATTGGCGTTTTTAACATGTTTTTATAGTGTTTTGCATTTCAGGCATTTAACAGGAATTCAGGTGATCTAGCATTGTTTTGTTGCTAATATGGTGTTAGGATGTTGTCAAGAAGATTGCTCGTGCAAAGACCAACTCAAACCGACAAGAAAAGAAGAATTCAGGATTTTCTCCAGAGAGTCAGCACACCTGCGCTGTAGTAGCGCGCGGCTGCGCCAGGATTGTAGAAGTACAGTGCACCTGCGCTGGTGAAGCGCACGGCCGCGCGGGGTCGAATTCCAGGAATCCCATTTCTACTCTTATTTTGATCCAAAAGACATCTAATCTGCATGGGCTGCTATATAAACATAACTTATGGTCATTTTTCATAACAAGACATACCAGAGCTTAAGGAGAAGGCGTAGAAAGATCGTAGAGCATAATTCAACCAAGGTGAAGAGGATCTAGTTTATTCTTGTGATTCTTTATTTTAAGTTGTAACTTTGGATGCTAGATTTCTTACTTGTGAACCTATACTCTTGTTTCGTACTTGGTTTATTATTTATTCAATATAAAGACCACATTTATTATACCATATTTTCATCAGAACCCACATTGATGATGAGTCCGATTATGGGCTAATCGTTATCGTGGGGTTCCAGCGGATTTATATATGGATTTCTTTAGTTAATTCGTTTCGATGCCTTAGTGTGTGGTGATTGTATGATATCCTAGTATTGGTTGTGCTTATTCGTCTTATGAGCGTCGTGAACTTATAAGAGAGCATGTTAATCTCTAATGAAGCGAAAGTGAATTTAGGGGTTTAGAAATTTCCAATCTAGCATAGGTTCATGTATTTTATATGCATGATTCATAGGAAATTTTAACCTTATTACTTGCCCTATGTAATCACGATAGATAACTTCTGCATTAAACCATTATATTGTCAAATTCTATAGACATATAGGGTCTCAAAATAATTGGTGTCTATTCAGCTTCTATCTCTTTTATGGATGTCTTGTAGTATGGTATCCGTACAATGAAAGTTGGCATTTATCAGTTTCGTGTTATCTGATTAGTGTCATCACCATTGCATGCTAAGGTTAAGAATGAAAAGGCTATTGAATGAAGTATTTAATGAAGTTAGAATCCCATTTTTGTGTCATATAGTATTCAACTCTCTTTATCCTCTCAGTTAATGTTCTTTAGTATAATCTCTTAGTTAAGCATAGTTAAAACAACCTCAATTTGTTATTCGTCTTAACATTGGATAATAAGCATACCATTGCAGCATAAGTACATTGATTAAAATTAACTTAAACCAGTCCCTGTGGAAACGAACTAGAATTAATTCTATATTACTTGCGATCACGTATACTTGCGTGAATATTAGCGCGTGTTCTATCCCTAACACATTATAATAGCACTTTGATTATCATAATATATAGGAATTTTAAAAAATTCTAACCCGTAATCCAATAATTGATTCTTCATCCAAATAATTTGAGTACAACAGCTTCCTGTAGCAATATACTCAACTTCTTAATTGAAGTGGAAATTTACTTGTATTCCTTGCTAAACCAAGAAACCAATCTGCAACCAATAAATTGGTAGCTTCCTGAAGTGCTTTTCCTATCTATTTTGTATCCTACAAAATCAGCATTTGATATCCAATTAGCTTAAAATCTAAATCTCTAGGATTCCATAATCCAAGATTCATGGTGCCTTTGAGATATTTAAAAATTCTTTTCACAGATAATATATGTGGTTCCCTTGGATCATCTTGGAACTTTGTACATAGACAGGTAGCATACATGATATCAGGTCTACTAGTAGTCAAATATCGGAGTGAGCCAATCATACCTATGTAGTTAGTTATATCTACTAATGAACTAGAATTTAAATTTAACTTGGTTGCAGTGGCCATAAGAGTTGTTGCAGATGAACTATCTTGCATCCCAAACCTTTTGAGCAAATTTATGGTATTTTGATTGATTGATGAAGATTCCTTTTTCAGTTTGTTTAACTTGTAACCCCATAAAATAACTCAATTCTCCCATCATACTCATATGATATTTTTGACTGCATTAGATTTGCAAATCTCTCACAGAGTTTATCATTAGTAGAACCAAAAATGATACATCAACATATATTTGAACTAATATCAAGTCCTTACCATGGTACTTATAAAATAAAGATTTATCAATAATACCTCTTTTGAAACCATTTTCCAATAATAATTGAGCAAGTCTTTCATACCATGCCCTTGGAGCTTGCTTTAGTCCATAGAGTTCCTTACCAATCTTATAAACATAATATGGATACATTGAATCAATGAACCCTGGAGGTTGTTCAACATAAACTTCCTCATCAAGTTCACCATTTAGAAATGCACTCTTCACATCCATTTGGAATACCTTGAACTTCATGTGAGCAGGATATGCTAGAAAATTATGATTGCCTCAATCCTTGCAACTGGAGCAAAAGTCTCATCATAGTCAATGCCTTCTTGTTTCGAATATCGCTTTGCAACCAGCCTTGCTTTATTCCTTGTAATAATTCCCTCATTATCTGTCTTATTTCCTAACACCCTCTTTGTACCAACTATAGATCTATTCTTTGGTCTTGGTACCAATGTTCAGACTTTGTTCCTTTCAAATTCATTTAATTCCTCTTGCATTGTTGTAATCTAGTCAGCATAGCTCTTCAACTCTTTTGGGTTCAATTTGAGATAGAAAAGAATGGTAGAGACATTAATTTTTAGTGGCTTTTCTGGTCTTTACACCACTATCAGGATTTCCAATGATTCAGTCAGGTGTGTGTGACTTAGTCCATTTTCTTGCTGGAGGAATGTAATGCCCCCAAATTCGAGGTCAGGAATCTGGGTCATCACGTAATCCTTCAATCATGTGTAACATGTATTAACTCAATAATCCAATAACTCTATCTCACAGACCCCAATCTCACACATACACACACGCACAAGTTATAGTCTTAGAAATGATGTACACAGTGTAATATTCTTTTATTATAACTCAAATGTACATTACAGGATCTTAAATAATTATTCATAAACTATACATGAAGTTACAATAATTACTACCAACATCTTACACCTATCTAATTACTATGGTACACCTGAGACAAAGTTGTAAGGGATTCTCCCCACGATTTCAAGTGACTAAGTCCCACGCTGACATACTGGTAATCTGTTGTGTTGTGACATTTAAAAGAAAGCAAGAGTGAGCAATAATGCTCAGCCATAATAATCAACAATATGAAAAGACTGTTAAAGAAATTATATTAATTCATATAAGGATATGTATTTATTCAGAGTTATTTTCTTGGTGATAGACACCTCTTTCCAAAACAATTATTTGATTGACTTATTAGTCTGCAAATACCTTAATGGTAAACCCAACACCTAGGCTTGGGTTACGGTATTGCATCTCAATTCCAATTGGAAGAATAGGACATTCAAGGGAGCCCCCGAGATACGATGATCAGTCGTATAACGATAAATATTTACTGTTCTCTACATGTAGAAGGATGAATTCCTTACTCCTGGTTGTCACCTAACCGCATTTGGGCTTTCTAAGTTTCCCCTTTCTCTCGGATATGTTTTGCATAGTTCGTATGTCCTTTAGTACACATGGTACCTTCGGATACGGAAATTAAAATAACAGTCCTTTAATAAATATTTAATAATTAAATAATAATTATTAAATAAATAAACCTCAAATAATTATATTTTAAAAGAATATTTGAATTAACATTCCTTGTTATAAGGAGAATTTCGTATCATAGTGTTGTGGAGGTTGATAGGCGGAACAAGGATCAAGGACGGTGTTTGAAGGCGGAGGAAGGTTATGTATGGTGGTGGTTGAGCTTGTATGTTGAATCCTTAAGAAAGAATAGGGTTTGTTATTCCCTATCAAGTGTCGACCCATGTCTCATACAAGTGCCTACGTACCCTATTTATAGAGATCAAGCCTCATGTAGTTATTGGGGAACATGTCATATAGGCTAGGGTTAAGGTTCTCCAACCCGTGTAGCCCAAGCCTATAATAAAGTTAGGCCTTCAGCCAATTAGTCATGTAAATTTCGACCGGCTCCACACGCTTCGTACAATCTCGCGACATCTCCGCATTTCTTCCCGTAATTATAGGAACAACCCGTGTCGGCCCCAAAATCTACAAGCAACTCAGTCAACTATGAGTCACTTTCCATGTTGCACACAAAGTCCTTTGATGTGGGCCGGCCTGGTCACCTTATCCCACACCGCCTTCCTTTTCAATTAATAAATACAATGTTACCTCTGTTTTCATAAAATGTGGGCTCATGGGCCCAGCCCGCGTGTGGGCACCTGAGCCCAGCGTGTATGTGACCACCTGTGCCCAGCCTGTGTGAAGTCACCTAAGCCCATCTCGCATGAAGGCACCGGAGCCCACCCCGCATGTAGGCACCTGAGCCCACCTCGTGTGTGGACACGTAATCCCACCTCGCGTGTGGACACATGAGCCCAGCTCGCGTATGAGAGCCCAGATGCAGAGTATGAGCCCACCTTACATATGTGAGCCCAACTCGCATGTTATGAGCCCAACCCACATGTGCTGGCCCAAGTCACCTTAATTCATGATTCTAGTCTGCACATGAGAGTCCAACTATTCAATGCAACCATGGGGACCTGTTTAGGGCCCATGACCGTAAGCGGGCATAACAACTATCCCCAAAAAAACTGGTCGCATCTTAAGGCTAGGAATATTTTCAACATTATCTTTTTATTGCCCCGCAGGTGCGAGCCCACGAGGTCGCACCAAACCGCCTCGCGTGCCTCGCCTCGTATGCCTTTCCACAATCATGTGTTTGAGCACATGAGAGCTGTTTGACAGCTGGTGTAGGGATTTGTGCCTTCTCTTGAGATGGTGACACGTGTCCCTTGTCCTTTCTCTCTCCTATCCCCTATAAATATGTGGGATTTCAATTCATTTTTCACATTTCCAAGAACACTTCTCGAATTTCTGCTCATTTTGCTTAAGGATCTACCACGGAGAAAACCATTATCACCACAAGAACCGTCTACCAGCGGCGATATTCTCGGGAAACAGATTTAGCAGGATCATCCTATACTTCACCTACAGGTACCCCTTTGATCCTTAATCATCCATACTCATTCATGTGTGTTCATATGCACCATTCGAGCACACACCACCTGTTCGATACGAGCCCACACACAATCACGACATGCGATGCGAGCCCGTTTACTCGTTTAGATAATTAGGTGCGATCCCGTGTGAGATGTGAGGACACATAGGTGCGACCCCATACTTACTTTTACTTTCTTTTGAGGGCCACACACTAATCATCACCATCTTTTACAGATGTCGAGTGCGTCTTTAGCCCGCTCTTACAGATCATCTCGTTCTTCCTCGAGCCCGGCTCGCTCCTTTGCCAGCCTGGTTCGCTCTTCAGCCACTCCATCTCCATTAAATCAATATCCACCCGAGCAGTAAGGCTCAAAGGACTTCCAACGCGAGCTGACTTCCCTCTCTGGATGTCTTAGCCAATCTATTTCCCCTGGTTCTGCTATCACCCCTCAAGGGACCTTGAACAGTGCTAGAGTTGAGAACTCAATACGAGCTGCTGGCTCCGGCTCGCTAGATATTCAACTCGACCCTAACCCTGAAGAGTACACCAGGGAAAAGAATATATATGATTGGAGAAACAGGCCCATGGACCTCTCCAATATATCAGATTCCCTTGGGGTGGAGGAGCTCCTAAGCCGCGAGCCCGCTCCTTTGGACAAAGAACGAGTTGAGGAGATTTTAAGAGAAATGGTTGAAGAGAGGGCGGCCCGCCTTAGGCAAGCTGCAACCAATGACCTCGACCTCATTCATGTCGACTCGGAGTTTACTGACAGCGACCTGGGGAGTGCCTATTATGACACCAAGAAATGGAAGGAACCTGTAGCCGCAGAATATCCCATCTTGGGGCTCGAGGGTGAAGAAGACGGCTCGCATTGGTCTTATAACTCCCCTCAAAGTGAGGAGGTGGCAGATATTACTAGTCAGTATAAGATCTGCAATTATAACTATGTCCCCGAGGCCTCTCCAGAGCCCTATGTGCCTCCTGCCCAACCCGAGCTTGAGGGTGAGGTCATTTTTAGAAAACAGATCATCCCAGATGGGGATGAGAGTTTTACTTTGGCTGAGGAGATAAAGGTGCTCACTTTCCGTGACCTTCCCACCTCCCTTACTCAGAAGCACTTGGCTGAGCACATCAAGCAGTTCCAGCTCGAGGGTCATATTGTCTTTCCCCTGCCGCATATGAGATGCTATAGATTCAATCACCTGGAGAATGGAGGAAGGGTGCCTCACATGGTTCTGTCCACCATTCTGTTAAGGCTAGGAATCTCCTCTCCCCTCCATCCTTTCATTAAGGATGTTTGTGAATACTACCAGCTCACATCCCTTCAGATCAATCCAAACGGATATCGGGGCTCCCTCGCACTGTATATCATGTATCATAAATGCGGGTACCCTCCTCTAACCGCGAGGCAGCTGGGCTATTTCCTTAATTTGAAGCACTCTCCCAAGGACTTTGGGTATTTCTACCTCTCCTTCTGGCCGTGCTTCAACAAGAAGAACCTCATCCACAACGGGCTGAGCAATTTAGGGAAGTGGAAGTGCCCCTACTTCTACATCCACGAGGTGCCTCGAGTCCAGACTCACTTCTATTATAATCCATGTAAGTCCTCCATGGTCGCTCTCCTTTTCTTTACCATAGTTCTTTCTCTTAACAAAAATGTTTTTTTATCTCCAGCCACCCCGCCTCACACTGTCTTTGTGGGACAAGAAAAAATAAACGTGGATAGCGTTCTAAGACTTCCTAAGGCAGACAAGGATATCTGAAAAGTCGTAACGACCTCGAACCTGGTCGTATGTGGGTTTTTGAAGGATGGAGTGAGGCTGATTCCTCAAAATAAGAAATCTAAGAAGAGGGCCAGAAAGGGTAAGAATATCGGCCCGCATGTGCGAGCTCATGTTGTGCTCACATATTTTAAATTTCCGGCACGCATCTCACTCCACATTGCACTTTAATTCTCTGCATTTATTATCTGCTCGCATCTCTACTTTCCATTGTATTTTGTTGTGGATAATACATCACTTTATTATTTTCTTTTCAGAAATGGCCATTTCCCCTATCCCATTTATGGAAGAGGCTGAGCAAGCTGCGGCCTCGGGCCCAGTTCAGCCCGCGACTGCGACCACAGCGGTTCGCTCTCAGGATAACCCTTCAGCCCGCATGACTACTCTTTCCGAGCATCTCAAGGGCTTAGGGCCTTCTCCTCGGCTGAAAAGGCATAGGGGCCACACAGAGGGAAAAACTGGCAAGCTTGACCCAAATAAGGCTGCTCCATCTGATGCTCCTCTCCCCACTTCTTCTTCGGTCAATACGGTCACGACCATATTTGGCCGGCTCGCTCAATCTAACATCAGTGACCAGGATGTGAAGAATTAGTCCTTTTCTTCTCTCGAGGCCAACCAGGACACACTGACCCGAGCTGCAGCCGAGGTGTATTACCGTCAGCTGTCTAAGGCTCGGGAAAAGCGAGCCCTTGGTAAGACCAATATAAAGCTCGACTCAAAGGTCAAGTCTCTTCAGAGCAAGGTCGTCGAGCACGGGTAGGAGAAAGTCACGCTGATGAATAATTTTAATCAAAAGATGCTCGACTTGAATGCTGCTCTCGAGAAGGCTTTAATGGAGCAGAAGGAGGCTCATGACCTGGCCGCGGATGCGTGGAAGAAGGAAAAGGATAGCCTCGAGGAGAGAGTGCTCGAGCTGGAGGGGTCAGTTTCTGCCTCGACTGCGGGCCTCGAGGCCGCCCTTACTGATGCAAGGAACCTGTGGGTCAGGAACTCTATGAAAATCTTTATCAGTAAGTTTCCTAACTTTGATTGGTCAGCTCTGAGTGTGGGCACATCTAGGAATGCTGAGAAGCTAAAGCTGGAGATGGAACAGGACGCTCAGATTGTTGAGGAGGCCCGGCTCCCAGCTGAGCAGACCCGAGTCGCGACTGATGAAGCTCGCAAGGAGAAGGAGGCTGATCAACCTTAGATTAATTTTATTTTGAAACTAGACTTTTGACTGGGTAAGCGGGCACCCTTCTCGCCTCGCATTTGTATTTGAAATATTCTGCCTCAGGGCATAACTTATTCACCTCTTGTTTGTATAAAATTTCCAAGTCCTTTATGCCCGCGTTTATATTTATTGTGCTAGCTAGTTTCCTTAATTTTGTGTAAACTTACCATGCCTCTAATGATCAAAAGTTATCATAACCCTGGCCGCGTATGGTGGGTGTTACACCTTCACAGCGAGCCGAACTAATCAGCTCGCATCATTGTTCAATAACACAAAATGAATGAAAATTTAAGTTGAACAGGCTCGCACCATTACTAACACACAAGTGTTGTATGTGTACTTGAATTAGCGAGCCGGGCTCAGGGGCTCGCATCATGTTTTCTCCTCGCATAATACGACCCTAGCCATGTATGACGAATGTCTATGCTTGATAGAGGGCTAGGCTCCTCAACCCGCGCGGCTGTAACACCCCCAGATCCGGGGTCGGGGATCCGGGTCGTCACGGTCTTTCTTTCCACAATATCACTTCACTTAATTAATAATAATAACCTTATGCTGTGACCCCACACTAACACACACCACAACCCGTTATAGTCTCAGAGATGAAATTTAAATAAGTACAAGTCTTTGAATCCACAATTTAAAAGTTATTACAACCCAAAATGATTACTTGATAAATTTACAGTTAATTGCCATTATCTGCCACAAGTTATAATTATACATAATTGATTCTCAAAAGTAGATGGTCTGATCTACAATAGATCTACCTCTGCAGCTATAGCAGCTACAACATCAACGGGAAGACGCGGGACGCTTCCCACGCGCTTGCGCTGGGTCTGCTGGAGTCTGGCCATCTTTGCTAACTGTTGTTGTGTGATGAAGAAATAAAGCAAGGGTGAGCAGCAAGCCCACCAAAATAATATGTATAATGATTTACAATATATGAGCCTTCTCATAGTACTCATGAAAGTCTTGGTCAAAAGAAATGAACCAAGTTTGATATCTTAATGCGATGAAGTCGCAAAATATTCAGTATATATACATATATACTTTTCAAAATCTTTGAAGTCCTCTTCCATGCATAATATACACAGAGTTCCAGTGTATAACTGTATAAAAATATCGTTGCAAGGTGATCTCATATATCTAACCTTGTCTCAACATTTTTCTGAAAATCTTTGTCATGCATAAGATAATCATTAACTAGATATAAGTTTAAAAGATGAAGTTACAAGATACCCCAAAATACTTATATCTTTCCCAAATACTACTTGAACTACCCCCGTTCAAGTTATAATCAGTTTCAAAGGTTCATCACATAGATGAGACTACAAGACAAGATTTGAATAGATTCAATCTTTGAATATCATTATAAATAATGAAGTTACGAGATACTTCATTAAGTCCCGATATATAAATATATTCATATATATCTCCCATACATTTCCTGAAAACCTCTGTCATGTAAAGTATGAACAGAGTTGCAATATCCAATGAATTTGGAAGGAAAAGAATTTTGGCATAAACCAGATATCTTGCTGATCAGGCAAAGATACCAATAAGTAACCTTTTCTACTGTAGATGGATGAATTCCTCACCGGTCATCACCCTGGCCGCATTAGGACCTCGCGGTAGACCGTTACCGGCCACTCACGCGTTGATGGACTGCCACCCAGCCACTTGCACTTTCATAGACCGTACCCCGGCCTGTCGCTTATGCCGACTCAATCAGATGGACTTACTTCCCGAACATTGGGCAAGTAATCAAATTGTTTTCTCAAAACAGCAACCATGTTGCGAATATAAAATACACCACAGAGCCGGATCCCCAAGATTTTTGAGCGAATATTCAAGTCTCCTTCGAAAGGAAGATCTTAAATCGGAAAACGAGTTTTGGGATCCGCTCTAACTTTTAAAATCATTTTGAAGACTCGAAAACATTTTTAAGAATGTTTGGAGTAAAGCTGATTTAATGAAATAAATCAGTCCCGATATATTAGAAAATATCTGAATATTATTATTTAAATAATATTCCCATAAAGAATAATCTTTATAAAAATAATTGAAGTAGAAGTTTTAAAACTTATACTTGAAACGAGTATTAAATAACCAAAGATACACTTATATGAAAGTATTATCTTTATTTGAATAATCGAAAATAAGTTTGATTATTAAGACCTTATTCTTTAATAAAATAAAGAATATATTTCAGTAATAAGCGGAGTCATAATACCTCGAATGAATATTATAAATAATATTCATTAAATAAAATAAAGGAGTCATACATCCTCAAATGAATATCCAAGTAATATTCATTAAATAATATAAACTGAGTTATAAGCCCTCGAATGAATATTCAAATAATATTCAAATAATAAAATAAACTGAGTCATAAGCCCTCGAATGAATATTCAAATAATATTCAAATAATAAAATAAACTGAGTCATAAGCCCTCGAATGAATATTCAAATAATATTCAAATAATAAAATAAACTGAGTCATAAGCCCTCGAATGAATATTCAAATAATATTCAAATAATAAAATAAACTGAGTCATAAGCCCTCGAATGAATATTCAAATAATATTCAAATAATAAAATAAACTGAGTCATAAGCCCTCGAATGAATATTCAAATAATATTCAAATAATAAAATAAACTGAGTCATAAGCCCTCGAATGAATATTCATAATAATATTCATTAAATAAAATAAAGTTATCGAATAAACCTTATTCGATTAATAGTTTTAAAAACTATATCAATATATATATATATATATATATATATAAATATATATTATACTCGGGAGCCTCGCCTCCCGGTTTTAGAAAAAGTTCACCGTTTGATCCCCTATACTAAGGGTATACGCAAATCCCGCTTATCTCTAGCATAGGTATTATGCAACGAATAAGCATTTGAACCAACAGATATATAAATCAAGAATATGAAACATGCATGCATATATACCATATCACATGCTACAATATATCGCAAGAATTTGCTAATAACCAATATGCATTTATCGCAAGATCATGCATATACACATATACATCACAACAACAGTTATACGGGTAGAAAACTTGCCTGAGCGACTGGGGTTACGAATGGCTCGGGACGAGTCTGGTAACCTATAAACAACAAGTAAGTTGGAATTAAACCAAAGTCACTTGTAAATCTATACTTTAACTAACTTAGACTCTAACGCTTGTTTTGCGCTTACTGATTCTCTTAAGTCACTCGAGTACCCTCGGCTCCACCATTTTTAATAATTTAACCTTTACGAGTTTTAAGGCGATTCCTTCGCGAGTGTCTTACCAACTGCCTAACACACTTACCATAAATGTTTCATACATTAATTAACCCTTTTTGGTCTTTAACCTATGTTTCAAAGTAAGGTGAGGGGAAAAGTTTCGTTCGCGAAACGCCGTTACTTGAAACGGTCATTTCTCCTAAACCGTGCATCGGAATCGAACGAACTACATATCAAAACGAAGCTCGTAACATGAGCTATCTAAACATGGCAGTGGTCATAATCTAGCAGGGGGTTCTCGGGTCCTAATGTTATGCACAAAAACAGTCCAAAGAAAATCGGACGTTACGACGGCTATGTTTACGCGATTACCAATGTTTAAACTACTCCAATTAACCACCAACCAACTCATAACCATCAATACAACAAAACTTCACCTAAACCATACCACATCAGTCCATAATCTCCAAGGTTTTCAACTCAAACAACCACAATCAAGACCTATGAACTATAATCAAGCTTCAATTACCAAAACACTTCCAAATCAAACCAAACTACTAATAATCACAATCCATGCTTCTCATTTCACAACACCAACCATTAAACTTACTAAAAAATAAAGTAAAGGCTAGGGTTTGAAGTTTATACCTTCCTTGGGAGGTGTTAAGTTTCTAGGAAGCCTTAGGGAGCCTCCTACAAGCTTGATCTTTCCAAAGAAATCAAGAACACAAAGTTAGGCTTTGAAGTTTCTAAAAGTCCGATTTAAAGAACTGTAAAAATGAGGGTCTTACCATGATTATTTGGACGAGACTTGTGAACAAGAGTTGTAGGCCATCTCAATACCTTTCCAATGAGCTATAGAACACAATATTTGAGTGAGAAATGAAGGAGATACAGCAGTTTTAGTGTTCTGGTTCTGTTTTGGCCGAGAGCATGAAGAACAATGCCTTGGTTTCTTTTTGATTTTGATGAAAATGATTTTACTTGGCTTGGTTGCTTTGTTTTTGTGTTTGATTTAGTTAATTACCTTGTTGCCCTTGAATTTGTGTGGTTAAAAAGCCACCACACCTCCTTCCTTCCCATGTCATGCTTGTGTCACCTTGCACATGTCATAATGCTCCCACTTGTCCACACCTTGTGGTTTGATGATGTCACAATCCCTGGCTTCTTGTACAAGCTTGTCTCTTGGTCACTTATTTGTTTTACGGTTCGTTTATCTTTCGTTCTCGTTTATCGTTTGAGGGATCATACCCGGGATCTTATTACTTAGGTTCCCTTAACCTTTCTCAATATATTATATTCCTTTTATGATCCTCTCCTATAATCCTTTAATTTAAATCCTTTTTATCCTGTTACCTTATACTCAATTCTCTCCGTATCTTGTGGATTTCCGGGAAAAATCAAAGTGTTCGGAATTGGATTCTGACGATCTTTACATACACTTATATACTACATAGAGTACTAATAATATCTCAGAATATCCATAACAGAACCCCTACATAGTGTGGCATGAAAAGTTTTCTCGTTCAGCAAAAACACTATTCATAAGGGTTTTAAAATTTCTCAAAAATTGGGGTTATTACAGTCTCCCCTCCTTAAAAGGATTCCGTCCCGGAATCAGATAGAAAATAGTTGGGGATGCTTTTCTAGCATTGTGCCTTCTAACTCTCTAGTCAATTTTCGATATTGTGGTCCTACCACCAACTCTACCTAGTTTGATAATCCTTCCCCTAAGCACTTGTTCCTTTTCACTCTATAACCCTTCCTGGTTGCTCCATATAGGTTACGTCGGGTTGCATGTCTATGCGCTCATATGCCCCTATTTATCTGGCATCTGAATTACACTTCCTTAACATTGATACGTGAAACACGTTACGAACTTGTTACATATTCGGGGTTAGGGCTAGCTCATATGATAACTTCCCAATATGTCTTAATATATCCAAGGGTCCAACAATTCGTGGACTTAGCTTTCATTTCTTTCCGAACCTCATCCTTCCTTTCCAAGGGAATACCTATAACAACACTAGGTCCCCTACTTCCTATTCTTTGTCCTTTCGTGTCAAATCAACATATTTATCATGTCCATCTTGGGATACTACCTGCCGTCCTCTGATTAGATCTATTATATCCCTGGTCCTTTGGACAACTGCGGGTCCGAGCATCTTGCGCTCTACAACTTAATCCTAACATAAGGGAGATCGACATTGTCTTCCCTCAAGGATCTCATAAGGCGATACCTCCATACTAATATACGATCGATTATCGTGAGATAACTTAATCTGCGTTAAGTGATCATTCCAAATTCTTTCAAGTCTATTGCACCGGCTCTCATCATAGCTTCTAGCATTATATCTTTTGCTTCTCACTACCCATCCTTTTCCAGTTCGTAGTCGTTGCTATCTTCCGTACATAATATTATACTGGTTACACTTTTGCTCGTTAGTGTTCTATAACCTTTTAATAACCACATCAACCTTAGTATCATGAACGTGTTTTCATTCTGAATACCACCATAACTTTACTACTCCTTTTTCAGCTGCTTCTATCTTTGGAAGCTTAATCCTTCATATAGAAGTAAAGGAATTTGTTGAGAGATCACTATGATCATGAACACTTGTTATATCGCTTAGTTAGTACAGAAGGTGGCCAGCCTTTAGTACTTGACAAGCAATTAAACAATAGCTGGTATCCTACTCGGCTTCTATCACACAGATAGATAGTCATTCGGCAATACCTCCCCTTCTGGAAGGGTTGTTCTTCTCAACTTACATGAAATGAAAAGAAGAGAAAAGAACGAACTGAAGAGAATTGTATATTCATAAAAAAAATTTTATTGCCATAAAATATCTGGCTTGGAATCTACCTCTGAACTATAGAGGGTTGTCATAGAAGAACAAAACATATATGCATTTATATCAACATCAAGTATTATAGCATCGCATTTCACGTGCCTAAATATTTTCGCTATCCCGTCCATCATTCTATGGACCCATGCTCTTCCTCGAGCTTATACACAATCACCTTTGAAACTCCCTCGACATCAAAAATCGAATTTGGGATCTCATTCTATATATCACCGTTACTAGGATTCTATGCCCGCACCGCAACCTTTCTCGTATAATAATACGACTCTCTATTGATAAGAAAGAATAATTATTCACTAGGTAGATACTCTACTTAATTAGTCTATCAATGATAACTTATACACTACCACGACCCGATTAGGGGTACTCAATCTCAACACCCATTCCAATACAACTCTCATGGTTGTAATCAGCTCACTACTCGCAGAATCATTGCTGCCTTACTATGGTCCACCACTGACCCAATGTAGTCATTCATTTTCCATGAAGTCTTAATAGCTAACCATGCGGAGTCCATACATGTCGTATCAAATCCTTCTAAGGAGGTAACATAATCACCATTCATGATTCATGGAGTACACTCCTGATTCTGACATACATACATGACATGAAGCAGATAAAATTGCAGAAGAGTTTCAATCAAAGCAACGATAGCAGGTTAATACCATTCTTAATCATATGCCTTAAATAGAAGACTTACTCAAAGGTTCGTTTAGTCCTTTTGAAACATGGTCCAGGCTCATTCTCAAGATAGTACCTTCTAAGATAAATAGCCCGTTCATGGCGATTACACGAATTAAACCTTTACCAACTACTATTACGGTTGGGTATTGCACAGTCATCAGAAGGAATGTCAATCTTCCAAACCATAATTCAACCTTCACATTTTTAACCATCATCACTGTATTCTTTTGGCACACGCGCCTATAATTATCCTCTTACCCTTAAAGTGTCGGCCACCTCTTTGGCCTTTCCTGATAGTAAAATTTCCTTATAGTCAATGTCATTTTAACCACCTCCAAATAAATTTTCTACCTTATTTCCGATCACTGCTTGAGTGAAGATGTTTTCCTTAAAATCAGATGGGAAAAAAAATATCACCATTTTTCCATAAGTTATTGCCTCAGTCTTTAGAGGCTAATCACTGTCAAGACTGACTCTCAATCATACTTAGAACATTTTTTTTTCTTAAGTCCTAATTGCCCTGAACAATTTCGACCATTACTGGTTCGATCCATACTTTCTCGTGGTTTAACACGTGCCCCACTTGGCATCATTATAATTACGTCATATTTCCTTTATCCACATTTCTATTCTTGAGAATTTTGAATATTACCTTTTTCCTTATAAAACCTCTAAGGTTATCCTTCAATCGTTCCTCCTGTATTCCCTAGATACAGGGCATATCACAATACCATTTACTAATAGTAGAACCATTGTCTATATACTTCTGCAAAATTTCTCCACTGATTCTTAAAGGTTGTTGTTACCTTAACCCTTTCCCAATCATACTGTCAAAACTCATACTGTCCCTATTAAGGGTGACATGCCAACCTTTATGCAGTCCCCTAGGATTCATTTTAAGTTACCAATGTTCTATCCTTAATTCCACCTTTAAAAGGTACCTGCATCCTTCCACGAATAAATCAAGTCATATTTCCTTGATAGATTATCATATTCATCATTCCCACCTCGATAGTCTATACCTAACTTCATAATAGCATCCTTATTCAAATTGAGGTCAATCCATATGGCCTCCAAAAGATAACAACGGTTATCCGCTTGTCTTGCCTAATTTGGTAACGATAACAAGGATGTTCTGGAAGATATTGGTCGTGTTCAACGTGAACTTCTTCTTAATAATTCCTTATTTACTTCTGTTGTTTATCTCAACAGTCACCTCAATGTTGGGATATCTTTCATACCTGGCGTCTCCCTTTCTGGGTATCAAGCCACCGGTCTTACATTTCCTTCTTGAAGGTCACTTCCTTCATCCAATTTTTCCTAATTTCTTACTTCCTTATCCCCTTAGTCTATCCGCGTCTCATTATTTATCCTTCGAATTATCTCAAGGTTTCCTCGAATCCTCCCAACTTACAGGGGATAAACTATATGTATCTCTTATGCCCTCAACCATCAATTTTAACTTATGGTGAATCACCCTCATCCTGACGAATGCATACTTTTCTATTTCTATTGCTACGAGTCGTTAGGGTTTTCTCATACCCAACTCCCTTATCATACCTCAAACTCTATTGTCGTTATATTCCTTTCCACTTAAATTTCTTTTTTTTTTATTTTCCTTTCTCTTATCATTATTTCATAAACCAACACAACATAAGCATTGATTTCAACATCCCGCCATTCTGGATTCGTGCCCTTAGAACGAATCTTGACCACTTTTACAACTTAAATTCACAATTCATCATACTCGTCTGCCTTTGTTCTGGCTCTAAAGCTTTTACACTCTCTCCATAACCTTGGGAATTACTTTCCCGAAAATAATTGGCTGAACTTTAATCAGTTTATCATAACCTCTGGCTCCGTGCCTTTCTTGGTCTTTCACCAGCGGGTGGTCTCTCTCTTAGGAGGGTAAGTGACAAAAACAGTCTTTTGTGATTCGTCAATCATTTAGAATCTCAAATAATTCCTATATTTCCTTTAGCCAGGCTCTTGCCTCGATTGGGCCAGCTTGTTCCTTGGAACTCTGAGAGCTTAGCGACTTAGAGGTCCTGAAATAATTTCACACCACATTGTTTCCTCAAGGTGGTGGTTGGGGATAATAGTCTAAGTTCTGTCTAGACAGGTCCATGAATTGCCGTATAGGAGTACCGTCTCGGGTCTCCTTTCCTTACTCGACTTTCTGTTTCCTTAGTATGAAATGTTTCATCCTACTCCCCATAATTGGGGTCATCTTTTAATTTAAAATCCTCATTTTCCACTCCATTATGTCATGGGTTCCTTCTATCTTGATGGCGACCTCCCTGACTATCACGTTCAGGGTTTTCTCTAAATCTTATTCCTCAAACTATGGCTCTCATCTAAGTTCTCATCCTTACGCTCTTGAACTTTCAGAACCCAAATTCTATAGGAATACCTCATTATTCCTTTATCATCTTTCTCGATATTAATCTTTTATCTAATTGTTGGCTCTCTGCCTTCCTTCATAACTTTTTCTGGCACAATATGATCTTTTCCAATAATTCGGGCTGTATTGCAATCTCAAACAGCTTTTCGGTACCGGCTCCGGTCACCTTCACTTCTATTTCCATTTTCTCAAAATCTCTTATAAACTCTCCAAAAGACATTATCATCTTGAGTCTCTCCTTTTTACTAAGGGCATCAGCCACCATATTGGCTTTCCCCGAATGATAAAGAATCTCCCAATCATTATTCTTGATTAGCTCTAACTGCCTCCTCTGGCATATGTTGAGCTCTTTCTACGTGAAAATGTACTAGAGCACTTATGGCTTAGGTAATTCTCGCACTTCTCTCCATACAAGTAGTGCCTCCAATCTTTAGGGTAAACTATTGCCATGAGCCTAAGCTCATGAGCGGGGATATCGAATTTCATATTACCTTAATTGTCTTGACATGTACGCGATTACCTTACCGTGCTGCATAAGCACGCACCCTAAGCCCATGTACGAAGCGTCACTACACTTCACAAAATCTCCTTTTCCATCCGGCAACGCCAGCATAGGGGCCATCACCAACCTCTGCTTTAGTTTTTGAAAGCTGTTCTCGCATTTCTCTGTCCATTCGAACTTCTCAGTCTTACGAGTAAGCCGCGTTAAAGGGGCTACTATCTTTACAACTTGAACGAACCTCCGGTAGTGACCGGCCAATCCTACCTCTGGTAGTCGACCAAACCATGGTCATCAATTCATCAGTGGTCCTTTATCCAATCCTGTCAGGATCCTCCATGGGATCCTCCTCAACAACTATCCCTTCTAGGACAACATCCTCAACCGCTAAATCCTCAATATCAACATCATCCGGTCCTGCATTAGGACACTCTATCGGATCCACAATCCGATCTCCAATTAGTAATAAAATATCATCGCGATGTTGCTCCTCAACCTCAGGGTTCGGAGTCCCGCTACCATATACGATAACGAACTACGCTCCTATCACGATATTTATAAGGGTTCCCATAAGGGTTTTAACTGTCAGTGCTACGTTAGGTAGCCCGACTATGAACTTGGCAAGAGTTCTTATTATCTTAGTTAACTTATTATCTTAACGTCCCATCATCTCTGAGGTTTACAACGCTTGGCTCTGATACCATTTCTGTAACACCCCCAGATCCGGGGTCGGGGATCCGGGTCGTCACGGTCTTTCTTTCCACAATATCACTTCACTTAATTAATAATAATAACCTTATGCTGTGACCCCACACTAACACACACCACAACCCGTTATAGTCTCAGAGATGAAATTTAAATAAGTACAAGTCTTTGAATCCACAATTTAAAAGTTATTACAACCCAAAATGATTACTTGATAAATTTACAGTTAATTGCCATTATCTGCCACAAGTTATAATTATACATAATTGATTCTCAAAAGTAGATGGTCTGATCTACAATAGATCTACCTCTGCAGCTATAGCAGCTACAACATCAACGGGAAGACGCGGGACGCTTCCCACGCGCTTGCGCTGGGTCTGCTGGAGTCTGGCCATCTTTCCTAACTGTTGTTGTGTGATGAAGAAATAAAGCAAGGGTGAGCAGCAAGCCCACCAAAATAATATGTATAATGATTTACAATATATGAGCCTTCTCATAGTACTCATGAAAGTCTTGGTCAAAAGAAATGAACCAAGTTTGATATCTTAATGCGATGAAGTCGCAAAATATTCAGTATATATACATATATACTTTTCAAAATCTTTGAAGTCCTCTTCCATGCATAATATACACAGAGTTCCAGTGTATAACTGTATAAAAATATCGTTGCAAGGTGATCTCATATATCTAACCTTGTCTCAACGTTTTTCTGAAAATCTTTGTCATGCATAAGATAATCATTAACTAGATATAAGTTTAAAAGATGAAGTTACAAGATACCCCAAAATACTTATATCTTTCCCAAATACTACTTGAACTACCCCCGTTCAAGTTATAATCAGTTTCAAAGGTTCATCACATAGATGAGACTACAAGACAAGATTTGAATAGATTCAATCTTTGAATATCATTATAAATAATGAAGTTACGAGATACTTCATTAAGTCCCGATATATAAATATATTCATATATATCTCCCATACATTTCCTGAAAACCTCTGTCATGTAAAGTATGAACAGAGTTGCAATATCCAATGAATTTGGAAGGAAAAGAATTTTGGCATAAACCAGATATCTTGCTGATCACGCAAAGATACCAGTAAGTAACCTTTTCTACTGTAGATGGATGAATTCCTCACCGGTCATCACCCTGGCCGCATTAGGACCTCGCGGTAGACCGTTACCGGCCACTCACGCGTTGATAGACTGCCACCCAGCCACTTACACTTTCATAGACCGTACCCCGGCCTGTCGCTTATGCCGACTCAATCAGATGGACTTACTTCCCGAACATTGGGCAAGTAATCAAATTGTTTTCTCAAAACAGCAACCATGTTGCGAATATAAAATACACCACAGAGCCGGATCCCCAAGATTTTTGAGCGAATATTCAAGTCTCCTTCGAAAGGAAGATCTTAAATCGGAAAACGAGTTTTGGGATCCGCTCTAACTTTTAAAATCATTTTGAAGACTCGAAAACATTTTTAAGAATGTTTGGAGTAAAGCTGATTTAATGAAATAAATCAGTCCCGATATATTAGAAAATATCTGAATATTATTATTTAAATAATATTCCCATAAAGAATAATCTTTATAAAAATAATTGAAGTAGAAGTTTTAAAACTTATACTTGAAACGAGTATTAAATAACCAAAGATACACTTATATGAAAGTATTATCTTTATTTGAATAATCAAAAATAAGTTTGATTATTAACACCTTATTCTTTAATAAAATAAAGAATATATTTCAGTAATAAGCGGAGTCATAATACCTCGAATGAATATTATAAATAATATTCATTAAATAAAATAAAGGAGTCATACATCCTCAAATGAATATCCAAGTAATATTCATTAAATAATATAAACTGAGTCATAAGCCCTCGAATGAATATTCAAATAATATTCAAATAATAAAATAAACTGAGTCATAAGCCCTCGAATGAATATTCAAATAATATTCAAATAATAAAATAAACTGAGTCATAAGCCCTCGAATGAATATTCAAATAATATTCAAATAATAAAATAAACTGAGTCATAAGCCCTCGAATGAATATTCAAATAATATTCAAATAATAAAATAAACTGAGTCATAAGCCCTCGAATGAATATTCAAATAATATTCAAATAATAAAATAAACTGAGTCATAAGCCCTCGAATGAATATTCAAATAATATTCAAATAATAAAATAAACTGAGTCATAAGCCCTCGAATGAATATTCAAATAATATTCAAATAATAAAATAAACTGAGTCATAAGCCCTCGAATGAATATTCATAATAATATTCATTAAATAAAATAAAGTTATCGAATAAACCTTATTCGATTAATAGTTTTAAAAACTATATCAATATATATATATATAAATATATATTATACTCGGGAGCCTCGCCTCCCGGTTTTAGAAAAAGTTCACCGTTTGATCCCCTATACTAAGGGTATACGCAAATCCCGCTTATCTCTAGCATAGGTATTATGCAACGAATAAGCATTTGAACCAACAGATATATAAATCAAGAATATGAAACATGCATGCATATATACCATATCACATGCTACAATATATCGCAAGAATTTGCTAATAACCAATATGCATTTATCGCAAGATCATGCATATACACATATACATCACAACAACAGTTATACGGGTAGAAAACTTGCCTGAGCGACTGGGGTTACGAATGGCTCGGGACGAGTCTGGTAACCTATAAACAACAAGTAAGTTGGAATTAAACCAAAGTCACTTATAAATCTATACTTTAACTAACTTAGACTCTAACGCTTGTTTTGCGCTTACTGATTCTCTTAAGTCACTCGAGTACCCTCGGCTCCACCATTTTTAATAATTTAACCTTTACGAGTTTTAAGGCGATTCCTTCGCGAGTGTCTTACCAACTGCCTAACACACTTACCATAAATGTTTCATACATTAATTAACCCTTTTTGGTCTTTAACCTATGTTTCAAAGTAAGGCGAGGGGAAAAGTTTCGTTCGCGAAACGCCGTTACTTGAAACGGTCATTTCTCCTAAACCGTGCATCAGAATCGAACGAACTACATATCAAAACGAAGCTCGTAACATGAGCTATCTAAACATGGCAGTGGTCATAATATAGCAGGGGGTTCTAGGGTCCTAATGTTATGCACAAAAACAGTCCAAAGAAAATCGGACGTTACGACGGCTATGTTTACGCGATTACCAATGTTTAAACTACTCCAATTAACCACCAACCAACTCATAACCATCAATACAACAAAACTTCACCAAAACCATACCACATCAGTCCATAATCTCCAAGGTTTTCAACTCAAACAACCACAATCAAGACCTATGAACTATAATCAAGCTTCAATTACCAAAACACTTCCAAATCAAACCAAACTACTAATAATCACAATCCATGCTTCTCATTTCACAACACCAACCATTAAACTTACTAAAAAATAAAGTAAAGGCTAGGGTTTGAAGTTTATACCTTCCTTGGGAGGTGTTAAGTTTCTAGGAAGCCTTAGGGAGCCTCCTACAAGCTTGATCTTTCCAAAGAAATCAAGAACACAAAGTTAGGCTTTGAAGTTTCTAAAAGTCCGATTTAAAGAACTGTAAAAATGAGGGTCTTACCATGATTATTTGGACGAGACTTGTGAACAAGAGTTGTAGGCCATCTCAATACCTTTCCAATGAGCTATAGAACACAATATTTGAGTGAGAAATGAAGGAGATACAGCAGTTTTAGTGTTCTGGTTCTGTTTTGGCCGAGAGCATGAAGAACAATGCCTTGGTTTCTTTTTGATTTTGATGAAAATGATTTTACTTGGCTTGGTTGCTTTGTTTTTGTGTTTGATTTAGTTAATTACCTTGTTGCCCTTGAATTTGTGTGGTTAAAAAGCCACCACACCTCCTTCCTTCCCATGTCATGCTTGTGTCACCTTGCACATGTCATAATGCTCCCACTTGTCCACACCTTGTGGTTTGATGATGTCACAATCCCTGGCTTCTTGTACAAGCTTGTCTCTTGGTCACTTATTTGTTTTACGGTTCGCTTATCTTTCGTTCTCGTTTATCGTTTGAGGGATCATACCCGGGATCTTATTACTTAGGTTCCCTTAACCTTTCTCAATATATTATATTCCTTTTATGATCCTCTCCTATAATCCTTTAATTTAAATCCTTTTTATCCTGTTACCTTATACTCAATTCTCTCCGTATCTTGTGGATTTCCGGGAAAAATCAAAGTGTTCGGAATTGGATTCTGACGATCTTTACATACACTTATATACTACATAGAGTACTAATAATATCTCAGAATATCCATAACAGAACCCCTACATAGTGTGGCATGAAAAGTTTTCTCGTTCAGCAAAAACACTATTCATAAGGGTTTCAAAATTTCTCAAAAATTGGGGTTATTACAGCGGCCGTCTCTAACTTTTAAGTCTGTGCCTCTCACTATTCTCATAGTTTTATCTTCATCTTTAATCCGCTTTGTGCTCATTACTTTCCCAAGTGGGTCGGAGCCTAGCTCATTTTATAGATTCGTTGTAAAGCGGGTCGGGGCCCGGCTTGACTTAATATTTTAACATGTTAATAAAACAACTGTTTTGTCCTCGTATGGGCTCCAAAGGATGGGCTCCCTTGCTGGGTATTTTAATCTATTAACAGGAGTTAAAATATCAAAGGTACAAATTGATATCAATCGTTTATTCATAGATAATGGAAAGTGAAAGGAGTACATGATTTTGGTCTCAGGGAGGCACCTATATGGCACTACCCCCCGATACTTAGGAATATTTTAAGATAATAATAAGTCTGAGAAGAAATAATATTACTGATAATACTTGCGAAGGTGTTCCGCGTTCCATGCTCTCGGGATCAACTTATCCTGCATATCATTGAGGAGGTAGGTTCCCTCCCAGAGCACTGATTTTATCTTGTAGGAGCCTTCCCAATTTTCCCCAAAGCCTCCGTGATTCACCACCTTGGTGTTTGGCATGACCCGGCGCAGAACCAAATCTCTCACCTTGAAAGACCGGGCTCGAATGTTACTATTGTAGTGCCTAGCTATCCTCTGTTGATATGCCGTTATCCTGATCTGAGCATCTTCCTGAGTTTATTCGATCATGTCCAAATAGAGCCGATGGTTGACCTCATTTGTCTCTGAGTCATAGTTGTCCCTCCGGAAAGAACCTGCCCCTACCTCAACGGGCACCATAGCTTCACACCCATACACCAAAGAGATCGGGGTCTCTCCAGTTGTAGTTCGGGGAGTCGTGTTATAAGACCTGGGCGAGCTCCTCTGGTCATGTCCCTTTCTTCTCTTCAAGCTTTGCCTTCAAGGTGTGCTTAATGATTTTATTAACAGCCTCCGTCTTCCGGTTACTTTAGGGGTGGCAAACTGCACTAAAACTCTTCTAAATCCCCAACTGCTCACAAAATTCCCGCATTTCCTTGCTATGGAACTGTTTCCCGTTGTCAGTTATCAACTTGTAATGGATACCATAGCGGCACACAATAGTCCTGTGCACAAACTCCCTGAGCTTTTTTGCCGTGATAGTGGCTAGAGGTTTGGCCTCTACCCACTTAGTGAAGTAATCCACCGCGACAACCGCATACTTTACACCTCCCTTGGCCTTCGAGAGTTCTCCAATTAGATCAATTTCCCATATAGCGAAGGACCAAGGGCTCATGAGGGATGTGAGGGGAGCCACGGGGCTGTTATAATAATTGGCATATCGCTGGAACTTATCACAGGCCCGGGAGAATTCGAGGGCATCTTTTTTCATTATTGGTCAATAGTGACCTTGACGGAGGATTTTCTGAGCTAGAGAGCTACCCCCCGAGTGATTGCCACAAATGCCCTCGTGTACTTCCCTTAGGATATAATTGCATTCATCCTCATCTATACACTTGAGGAGGGGCACACTGAATCTTCATCTGTTTAGGATCCCATCGTATATCACATAGTGGGCTGCCTTGTACCTCATCCTCCTTGCCTCATTCTTTTCATCCAGGAGTTAATCTTCTTTTATGTAGGCTAAGATAGGTGTCATCCATGTGGGGCCGAGGTTATCACTGAGGCTGCCCACCTCGTGCTTGGGCACACTAGGCTGCCTCTGTATGTCAAGGGGCACGTCCCCTAGCAGAGTGGCCTTGCGGTGTGAGCCAAGTTTAGCTAGTTCGTCTGCGCCTTCATTCTGCCCTTGCGGGATTAGTTCCAGCCTCACCTCATTGAACCTTGTGATTATCCTCTACGCACACTTCAGGTAAAACTCCGTTCTCGGCCCCTTAGCTTGATACCCCCCGTTTATCTGATATACCACAATCATGGAGTCACTAAACACATTAAAATTCTCCACCTTCATTTCCAAAGCTAGCTTGAGACCATTGATCAGGGCCTCATATTCAGCATTATTGTTGGTTGTATGAAAGGCCAGATGGGTCACGCGTCTGATCTTATGCGCCTCCGGGCTGATTAACTCAATTCCAGCTCCTATACCATACACATTAGAGGCTCCATCCTTAAATAGGCTCCACCATGGGGCACTATTTTGGCTTTCCAGCCCGACTTCTTCTATGCTAGGTATGACAACAAGGGCTCCCGACTCCACTTCTTGATGTGGAGGAAATTCTAGCACAAAATCGGCTAGGGCTTGGCCTTTGATTGCCGTCCTTCGCTTATAATCCACCTCGAATTGGCCGAGCTCAACCATCCACTACAACATTCGACCAAAAGACTCTGGTTTGTGCATTACTTGCCTGAGGGGGTAGGAGGTTCGCACTTCTACCCTGTGCGCCTGAAAATAGGGCCTGAGCTTTCGGGAGGCCAGGATCAAAGCATATGGTAATTTCTCGAGGCTCGTGTACCGAGTCTCCGCGTCAGCCAGCCTTTTACTCACATAATATATCGGGAGCTGGATACCATCCTCCTCTCAAACCAATACCACACTTATTGCAAAATCAGAGATGACCAAGTATAGGACCAGAGTCTCACCTTCCTTTGGGTTGGACAACATTGGACGGCTACTGAGATGCTTCTTTATGTTATGAAAGGCTTCTTCACACTTTTCTGTCCATTCAAAATTCCTCCCCACTCCTTTAATCACTTTGAAAAACTCCTGGCATTTATCGGAGGACTTTTAGACGAAGCAATTTAAGGCAACCACTCGCCCCGTTAATATATAGTCGTCCTTCACCCGTCGGGGGGGGGGGGTCTCATCTCAAGTAGGGTTCGTATCTTGGCGGGGATGGCCTCAATGCCCCTAAAACTTCCTTGACTCGACCCCGAACACACATTTCTGTGGGTTGAGCTTCATTTGGTACTCCCTTAGGATCTGGAACATATCCGATAGGTGACGGACATGATCATTTGCTTCCTTTGACTTCACAAGCATGTCATCTACATAGGCCTCCATGGTCTTCCCCAACTGACATTTGAATATCTTGTTCACCAGCCTTTGATAGGTTGCCCCCGCATTAAGGAGCCCGAAAGGCATCCCGATATAACAATAGAGGCCCCGATCAGTGATAAAGGAGGTGTGCTTCTGATCTGGCCCATACATTGGGATGTGGTTATATCCCGAATAAGCATCCATAAAGCTAAGTAGTGCGTGCCCAGCTGTAGAATCAACCAACTGGTCAAATCGGGGTAGAGGAAAACTATCTTTCGGGAAAGCTTTGTTAAGGTCGGTGAAGTCCACACATGTCCTCCATTTACCGTTGGGCTTCTTGACAAGCACGGGGTTGGCCAGCCACATAAGGTAGAAGGCTTCCCTTACAAACCCTGCCTTCATTAGTCTATCTACTTCTTCTCTGAGGGCCTCTTCCCTCTCTCCAGTAATCGGCCGTCTCTTCTGTCTGAACCCCTACTTTTTCGGGTCCAAGTTGAGCTGGTGGCAATGACATTCTGGTCAATCCCTATCATATCAGAGTTTAACCATGCAAAGACATCCAAATTTCTCCTCAGGAAGCGGGCTAGATCCTCCCTCAAGTCATGACTTAAGTTAGAATCTATTTTGAGTACCTTGGAGGGATTATTTGGTTCTACCAAGATCTGGATTGTGTCCTCTCCAGCCCCAACCCTCTCAATCATTGGGGGCATTCTCGGGTCTAAGTCTGCTTGAGCCTCACTAGATTCTCCCACTTCCGTGATTGTCAAACCTTCCGTATCCTCGAGCTCAGGCTATTGAGCTCCGGTCGGATTTATCAAGCTTTCAGAGGTCATAGTGACAGTGCGAGTGATTCTGTTGAGCAGATCCATAGTTGTTATCATTTTTTCGCGTTCCCATTTCCCTTTCCTGAGTCTTGTAGCGATTTATCCTGGGCTCTCTTTTTCATCACTTGCCTCTTCCACAATCCTTCTTGTATCAACATGATGGGCTGAGAGGCTTCCATCAGCAAGGCCCCTGGGCACGATTCCACCTGAATCCCCATGTGCTCGAAATAGTTCCCAGGAAACTCCTCGATTGAAATCAGGTTACAAGTCTCGTGTCCCTCAGGACGTACTCTCTTCCTACCCTCTGCCTCTTTCATGAGGACATCATCTTCACCCGGTTCGACCATCTCCTTTGATGCATTTTCTGACTCGGCCGCCCTGAGTGCCTGGTTGTAGCAGACCCTCGATTCATATTGACAGCTCTTCAAGAAGCCTACCCCCGTGGGGTTTGGGAATTTTACCGTCATGTGATGGATCGAGGTCACCATCCTCATTGCCCTCATAAGGGGTCTACCCACTATAACATTGTAGGAACAAGGCGGATCTACAACCATGAACATAGAGATCTGGGTGGCCATATAGGGCTCTTCTCCTACGGTCACCGAGAGCCGAATTATCCCTTTCACTCTGATCGAGTTATTCGTGAACCCGTATGGGTGTCCACCTATCGAGGTTAATTCTCTATCCAACAATCCCAGCTTCTTATAGGCATCACAAGTTAAAATGTCAGCCGAGCTCCTGGTATCCTCCATTGCTCGGTGAACATTCACCGTCCCAATCTTCATTTTTATAACCAGGGCATCTATATGAGGGTAATGCACCCATTTGGCATCGTTCACCCTAAACACGATATCATCAGCCTCCCTTTCAAAGAGCTCCGGGGGCCTTTGGCTCAGATGGTTGACGTTGATGAGGGGCTTGTCCTTTGCTTCTTGGGCATACCTGTCCATCGTCTTTCGGCTGTCTCCGCCGATGTGAGACCCGCCTAGAATAATATAAATGCTTCCGGCCTGAGGTATCCTTTCTTTGTCCTCTAGGGGTGGAGGAGGGACCGTATGATAATCAGTTTTATGCTTTCAAACCTCCTTGACAACCCACTCTGTAAGCTTCCCTTGTCTTATCAACATCTCGATTTCATCCCTGAATTGTCTACAATCAGCTGTATCGTGCCCCGTGGCTTCATAATATGCACAATACTTCGAAGTGTCCCTCTTGTTATAGTCTGTGAGAGGGAATGCCTTCCTGAATACCCCCTTCCCAGCATAGGTAGCATATATGTGGTCGATAGAGGCTACCAGAGGGGTGTGTGTCTACCATTTGCTTGTATAAGGCCTTCCTGAATCTTTGCTTGTCTCTTTACCTCGGGCAGAATTCTTGGGGCTTGAGCTACGCCGATACGACTTTCTCCTCTCATCAGGGCTCGAAGACCGGTCTCTCTTATCTCGATAGTTCTCGCTGATTTCAGCTCTTTCATTGACTTCTCTACCCTCTTAAAGAGTTCAGCTTGCTCATAGAACTTGGCCAAGGTTCTCGACTCACTTTCCTGGAGGCTCTTCCAGAATTTTTACCCTTCTTTCAACCCTGCAATCAAGAAATTCTTGATGGTCTCCTCACTGGCCCCCCACACCTTGGGAACTTCAGCGTTGAATCGACAAAAGTATTCTGCCAGGGGCTCCTTCTCCCTTTGCTTGATGTTGGCTAACGTGGCCACAGGAGGTGAGTAGTGGAGGGTGGACTAAATTTTTCTAACAAACAGCTCCTCCAATTGCCGCCATGTTCTTATGCTAATAGGTCCCAACTAGGAGACCCATTGTTGGGTACTACCTTTGAGTGATGCCATGAAGAGTCTGCAGTGAGTCATCTCCGGCACCTGATTTACTTCCATCTCAGTGTTAAATTGTATAAGGTATTCTGTCGGATCGACTTCATCGTTGAATAGAAGGTCGGGGTTACGCCTAAATACCCGAGGTAGGGGGATGATCAGATAGTAGGCGTAAACGGAGAAGGGGCAGCTGGGGTTGGGGCCCCCCTCTTCTCTCGTTCTACCTTATCTAAGATCCTCCTCAGGTCTCTTACTCTAACAACTTCTCCTTCTCTGTTACCATCTGCGTTACTCGAATAGTGTGAGCTTTGAGGTCGCTCGCGGCGTCCCCCTCCTCCAGCTCGCACTTGTGACTCCTCTTCATGATTGTCTCTGCGCCTACATCGCTCCTCCCTCCTGGGCGAGGTGTGTTGACGTCTTTGTGGAGGGGTCACTGCACGCTCTCTTTTTTAGCCTCTCTGGTCCATGGGCTCTTTCTCTTCTCTCTCCTTCTTGCAATTCTCTAACTTAAGCCTGAGGTCATGCTCACTTAACTTTTTACCCACATGGTCTAGCACGTTAGTCAACCTTGCCTCAGACGAAGCTGGATTTTGCCCCGATCTCTTAGAGATCTGGCTGCCCCACTCATCATGACCTTGGGGTATGCCTTGCGATGCATCTTTCTTCTGCTTGGTCTCAGTTGCCACGTCATCAAAATCGTGGATCAGCCTCTTTTGAGGACCTTTGCCCCTCCAGCTACGCTGAGAGACCTTGAGGCGGCGTGCCTTATGCTTGGAATTCCGGCCCGAGCTTCTCTCTACCCGTGACATCCGAGCATTAATCTCGTTCATCTGATCGGCTAGTCCTTTGAGATATGTCATGACCGCCTTCCCGTCCACGGTTGTGATTGGTGGAGGTGGTGCCTGATTCTCTAGGGGCGTGAGCTCGACCTTGTTCTGGTCCTTCTTCTTGCCCCTGCTTCCTGGTGTCACCGCCTATTTGTCTTCTTTGGTCATCTGTTCTCCCTAATATGAAACTCCCCTCCTTCTAGCGCCAATTGTTATAAGGAGAATTTCTTATAACAGTGTTATGGAGGTTGATAGGCAGAACAAGGATCAAGGACGGTATTTGAAGGAGGAGGAAGGTTACGTATCGTGGTGGCTGAGCTTGTATGTTGACTCCTTAAGAAAGAATAGGGTTTGTTATTCTCTATCAAGTGTCGACCCATATCTCATACAAGTGCCTACGCACCCTATTTTTAGGGATCAAGCCTCACGTAGTTCTTGGGGAACAAGTCACATAGGCTAGGGTTAAGGTTCTCCAACCCGTGCAGCCCAAGCCCATGATAAATTCAGGCCTTCAGCCAATTAGTCACGTAAATCTCGACTGGCTCCACACACTTCCTACAATCTCGTGGCATCTCCGTATTTCTTCCCTTAATTATAGGAACAACCCGTGTCGACCCCGAAATCTACGAGCAACTCAGACATCTATGAGTCACTTTCCATGTAGCACATAAAGTCCTTTGATGCGGGCCGGCCTGGTCACCTCAGCCCACACTGCCTTCCTTTTCGATTAATAAATACAATGTTACCTCTGTTTCATAAAATGTGGGCTCATAGGCCCAGCCCACGTATGGGCACCTGAGCCCAAAATGCATGTGGCCACCTGTGTCCAGCCCGCGTGAAATCGCTTGAGCCCATCTCGCATGAAGGCACCTGAGCCCACCCCGTGTGTAGGCACCTAAGCCCACCTCGCGTGTGGACACCTGAGCCCATCTCGCGTATGAGAGCCCAAATGGCAAGTGTTAGCCCACCTTACATGTGTGAGCCCAGCTCGCATGTCATGCGCCCAGCCCGCATGTGCTGGCCCAAGTCACCTTAATCCATTATTCTAGCCCATACATGAGAGTCCAGCTATTCAATGAACCCATGGAGACCTGTTTAGGGCCCATGACCGAAAGCGGTCATAACATTCCTCAACTAATTTATGTTTAAATAATTAAATTAATCTTTAATAGGTATAAGTAATCGAGTTTGAAATAAATAATTGTTGTAGTATACTTCTCCTATTTAAAATAAATATCTGAAATAATATTCATTGCTCGAGTGATTAAATAAGTTGAGGGAATACGATATTTGGAAATCATTTTAAATAAATTCGAGGTATTTAATACTTCGCATGTGGACATCGAGTCCTGTTGTGCATATGTTGTGTACTTGATGATTACATAAACAAAACATCAAAGTAGAATTTACTTAGTGAAATTATGTAGCACTCGACGGATAAAAATTATAGTCCCGACGGATAACTCATTATAGTCCCGACGGATGATTAACTTATTATCCATCGAGTGAGTAGCTTATGTAATAATAAGTTTGTAGCACAGTTATGTATGCACCTTTGTATAGAATCTGTAGTAGCATATAAGTCATGTTGACTTTAACTAGATATGCAGAATAGGTTGATTTATTGTACATAACTGATGTCTTGTAATTTTGCATAAGTGAAATAGAGTCAAGTGCCAAAATAGCTACCGACGGATGATTAACAAAGCCATCGACGGATGATCAAATGACTATCAACAGATGTTTAATATAGCAGTCGACGGATGATCAATTAAACCATCAACGGATGTTCTGAAATTCGACGGATCATCATATGAAGAATTCAAACAGCAGTTGAACAGTGAAAGCTGACACACAGCCGTCGAGATGTATACAAACACACTGTGGATGCCCATTAACTGGGTAATAGAGGACGAAAAGCAGCAAAGCTTAAGACTGGTAGTTTTTATATTTGTTTAGTCTTTTTGACTTTGTAATCTTGGTATTATATAAAACAAGAGAGTAGCAAATAGAAATAACTGAGATAGCTGAGAAACACAAAAACAGAGAAATCTTTGTAAGCAGAATCATTAGCATTTCCTGTATTCTCAGTAGTTCAATTTGTAAACAGCTGTGAGCATTCCTGCACACAGAGTCCTCTCGATATATTATATATATCTCTGGTGGAATTGTTTAAATCCACCAGAAAGTTTTTAAAGACTCTTGTTTTTAATTACTTATGTTTTGATTCAATTAAGTTTCTATTCCGCATTGTGCTAATCAAAACATTATATCTATATTCGAGTTGAACATTTTTATTTCGAGAAAAAGGTTCAAGAATTACATTCAACCCCCCTTCTGTAATTCTTGCTATATTGTTAAGGGACTGACAATTGGTATCAGAGCAAGCTCTAAATCTACAAAGAGTTTAAAGATCAAAACAATTCAGCAAGATGAACAAGAAAGATGTTGGAGTCAAGATTCCTTTTCTTGATAAAGATAATTACCATCATTGGAAGGTAAAGATGCATCTTCATATGCTTTCTCAAGATGAAGCCTATGTGGACTGCATAGAAAGAGGCCCTCATGTTCCAATGAGAGCTGTAACAGGAAACGAGCCATCTGTTCCAAAGCCAGGGCATGAATGGTCTGATCCTGACATTGAACAAGTCAGGAAAGATAAAAAGGCCATGACCATTTTGTTCAATGGTGTTGATGCAGACATGTTTGATAACATCATCAACTGCAAAACTGCCAAGGAAGTTTGGGACACAATACAGATAATTTTTGATGGCACTGAGCAAGTAAGAGAAAATAAAATGCAGCTCCTGATTCAGCAATATGAGCATTTTCACAATGAAGAAAGTGAGTCACTTACTGACATTTTTAGTAGATTCCAAAAACTACTAAATGCTCTTAAGTTGCATGGAAGAGTCTATCAGACTAAAGACTCCAATCTGAAATTTCTCAGATCTCTTCCAAAGGAATTGAAACCAATAACAGTCTCATTGAGAAACTCACAAGATTATAAGGAGTTTACTTTGGAGAGACTGTATGGCATTCTGAAGACCTATGAGCTTGAGATAGAGCAGGATGAAAGAATGGAGAGAGGAAAGAAGAAAGGAGGATCCATTGCACTAGTTGCTGATCTGGAAAAGGAGAAGGAAGTGAAGATGGAAGTTGTAGAATCAACTTCAAAGGTTTGTGAGAATAAGGGTAAGGGGCTAGCTGCAGAAAGTGAAGAATCATTGAGCCAAGATGACATGGAGGACATTGATGAGCACCTAGCATTTCTTTCAAGGAGATTTTCCAAGCTCAAGTTTAAGAAGAACTTTGGAGCAGCCAAGCCAAATAGAAACATGGTGGATAAGTCAAAATTCAAATATTTCAAATGTGGCTTGGCAGGGCATTTTGCAAATGAGTGTAGAAAGTCAGATTCCAGTAAGAAAAGGTTTGAGTCTGTGGATTATAAGCAAAAATACTTTGATCTACTCAAACAAAAGGAAAGGGCTTTTATTACACAAGAGAATGACTAGGCAGCAGATGGTTTGGATGAAGATGAAGATGTCAGTTATGTCAATCTAGCCCTAATGGCCAAGTCTGATGAAACAGAGATAAGTTCCTCAAGCAATCAGGTTATCACTACAAACCTTGCACATTTATCTAAAGCTGAGTGTAATGATGCCATAAATGACATGTCTACAGAATTGTATCATTTGCGTGTTACACTTAAGTCCCTCACTAAAGAAAATGCTAAAATCAAAGAAAACAACTTGTTTTTAAGTGAGAGGAATAATGTGCTTGAGTATCAGTTTGTTGAGTTTGAGAAACTAAAAATTGAGTGTAAGATTGCCAAGGAGGAATTAACTGAGTCCTTGAAAAAGGAAGAAATTTTGAAGAAGCAGCTCGAGCGTGAACAAGAGGTGATTAAAGCATGGAAAACATCCAGAAATGTTCATGCTCAAATCACCAAAGTTCAAGGAATTGAGTCTTTTTGTGATGAAGCCTGGAAGAAGAATAAAGAGAAACTAGAACCTATTTTGGTAGATGGGTTGTTGACAGATGTAGACTCGACGGATGATGAGGACTATCCGTCGGATAATAAAAAGTGTTATCCGTCGAATGATGAAAATCCCCATCAGTCGGCTGTAAACAAACCCATTAGCAAAGCCAAATTCATCAAGCTAAATGAAAAGTATGGGTCTGTTTCCAAGAACTTTGTTTCAGGAGAGTCAAGTCAAGCTAAGAAAGGGAAAAAGGCTAATGTTGGTCACATGACTGTCAAACAGTTAAGTGACAGACTTGAGAAAAATTGAGGTAAAAACAGAGACTAAAAGGAAAAACAATAGGAATGGTAAAGTAGGGATTAACAAATACAATAACTACACACCTGATAAATATGCTCCTAGAAAAATCTGTGTCAAGTGTGGTAGTGTAAATCATTTGTTTGTTAACTGCAAATCTGCCATGCCTACTCCCATGTCTGTTCAGTCTCAATTTCCCAACATAAATGTTATGCCTCCCATGCCTGTTAATGCTATGCCTACACAGAGTATGAATGCACAGTTTGCTAATATGCCATTTGCACCTAATCCATATTATGTTGCATACAATATGCCTCAAATGCGATTTAGCATGCCTTACTGGAATAACATGTTTGCACCAAGCATGTCATTTCTTGTTAGCCATAATATGCATGATAATTCTGTTGCATTAAATGGTTTCAAAGGGCCAACTCCAATGACTAAGGAAGAATCTAAAATTCCTAAGTCAAATGAGTTAAAACCTAAGAAACAGAAGAAGAAAGCTAACAACGCAGGACCCAAGGAAACTTGGGTACCAAAATCAACTTGATTTGATTTTGATGTGTGTAGGGAAACAGAAGGAATCTTTGGTACTTGGATAGTGGTTGTTCAAGACACATGACTGGTGATTCTACCCTGCTCACAGAGTTTAAGGAGAGAGCTGGCCCAAGTATTACTTTTGGAGATGACGGCAAGGGTTATACTGTGGGATATGGCTTGATTTCAAAGGATAATGTCATCATTGAAGAGGTTGCCTTAGTGGATGGTCTCAAACACAATCTGTTGAGTATCAGCCAGCTTTGTGATAAAGGCAACTCAGTAACCTTCAACAAAGAAGCCTGTGTTGTGACTAATAATCAAAACAACAAAGTGATTCTCACTGCTGTGAGAAAAAGAAATGTGTACCTAGCTAACTTCAACTCAACTAAAGCAGAATCTGTAACTTGTCTTCTCAGTAAAGCAAGTCAAGATGAAAGTTGGCTATGGCACAAGAAGCTATCCCATTTAAACTTCAAGACCATGAATGAGCTGGTAAAGAAAGAACTAGTAAGAGGCATTCCTCTAGTGGAGTTTACAAAGGATGGACTGTGTGATGCCTGCCAAAAAGGGAAGCAGATCAAAGCATCATTCAGGAAGAAACTTGATTCAGCAATTGAAGAGCCTCTGTAACTGCTTCACATGGATCTGTTTGAACCAGTCAATGTATTGTCAATTTCAAAGAAAAGATATTGCCTAGTAATTGTAGATGATTTTTCAAAGTTCTCTTGGACATATTTCCTAAAGTCTAAAGATGAGGCTAGTGAAATCATCATCAATCACATAAGGAAAGTTAACAATCATCCTGATTTCAAAGTTAGAAGAATCAGGAGTGACAATGGAACTGAGTTCAAGAACTATGTCATGAGAGCATTTTGTGAGGAAAATGGAATCTTACATGAGTTCTCAGCAGCAAGGACTCCATAACAGAATGGAGTAGTGGAAAGGAAGAATATATCACTTATTGAAGCTGCAAGGACAATGCTTAAAGAATCAAAATTACCAACATATTTCTGGGCTGAAGCTGTAAACACTGCATGCTACACTCAGAACATCTCTCTAATTAATCAAGCAAGATGCATGACTCCTTATCAATTGTTCAAGAACAAGAAGCCAACTCTAAACTTTCTTCATGTCTTTGGCTATAAATGCTATATTCTGAGAAATCAAACTGAACAAAATGAGAAGTTTGATGCTAAAGAAGTTGAAGGAATTTTTGTTGGATATGTTGTTGGTAAAGCATATAGAGTCTACAATCTAAGAACCAACATTGTTGTGGAATCTATACATGTTGTGTTTGATGATAAAAAGATTGAAGGACTGAAAGATGGAGATTACCATGAGAGCCTCAAATTCGACAATGTTGAGATGGTCAGTGATGAAAGTGATGATGAGAGTGATCAAGAAACAGTGTCTAAGGATAATGCAGATAAATCTACCACCAATGAAGCATAAAACTCAACATCCGTCGAGTTATATAATGCTTCATCCGTCGGAAGGCAATCTGTATTATCCGTCGGAAGACAACCTGCCTCATCCGTCGGTACTCAAAATTCACCATCTGTCAGGTTATCTAAAGGAGCAGGAAGTCAAGGTAGATCACCCATAGAAAGTACCCCTTTCGCAAATCAAAGATCCTCAAACTCAGGGGGAGTTTCTAGCAATCAAAACTCAATCACACATCAAGACAACATTGAGGTCTCTTCATCTAGAGCTAATCTACCTCAACCAAGGAAATGGATAAAAGATCACCCCTTTGAACTGATTATTGGTGATGTTTCTTCTAGAGTTCAAACCAGGAGAGCAACTCAAGAAGAATGTCTATACAGCAGCTTTCTGTCAAAGGAAGAACCAAAGAAGGTAGAAGAAGCCTTGTTAAATCCTGATTGGATTTTAGCTATGCAGGAGGAGCTAAACCAATTTGAAAGGAGTAAAGTATGGAAGCTGGTACCCAAGCCTAAAGGAAAGAATCCAATAGACACCAAATGGGTATTCAGAAACAAGATGGATGAAAATGGCATAGTAGTAAGGAACAAAGCCAGATTGGTTGCTAAAGGCTATTGCCAGCAAGAAGGAATAGATTTTGATGAAACATTTTCTCCTGTTGCAAGACTTGAAGCCATCAGAATCTTCTTAGCCTATGCAGCCCATGCCAATTTCAAGGTCTATCAAATGGATGTCAAAAGTGCCTTTCTGAATGGAGATTTGGAGGAAGAAGTGTATGTTAGTCAACCTCCTGGCTTTGAAGATTCAAATTTTCCAGAGTATGTCTATTATCTACTGAAAGCACTTTATGGACTGAAGCAAGCACCTAGAGCCTGGTATGACACTTTATTAAAGTTCCTTTTGGAAAATCACTTCACAAGAGGTACTGTAGATAAAACTTTATTTTTCAGAAATGTTAATGGCTCTAGCATACTTGTTCAAATTTATGTAGATGATATTATTTTTGGCTCTACAGATGAGAAACTTTGTAAAAAGTTTGCCAAACTGATGCAAAGTAAGTACGAAATGAGTATGATGAGAGAACTAACTTACTTTCTTGGTTTACAAGTTAAGCAAGTTAGTGATGGAATATTCATTAGTCAAACTAAATAGATTTTTGATCTTTTAAAGAAGTTTGATCTAATGGATTGCACATCTGCAAAAACTCCCATGGCCACTGCAACTAAGCTTGAACTAAACACTACTGAAAAGTCTGTGGATATTTCAAGCTATAGAGGCATGGTTGGCTCACTTCTGTACTTAACAGGTAGTAGGCCAGATATAATGTTTGCTACATGTTTATGTGCTAGATTTTAGGCTGATCCTAAAGAGTCTCACTTGATAGCTATTAAGAGAATTTTCAGATATCTCAAGGGAACACCAAAACTTGGCATTTGGTATCCTAGAGATTCTGGTTTTGATCTAACTGGTTATTCAGATGCAGACTATGCAGGTTGCAGAATTGACAGAAAGAGCACAACAGGAACTTGTCAATTTCTAGGAAACAAGCTTGTGCCCTGGTTCAGTAAAAAGCAAAATTCAGTTTCTACTTCTACAGCTGAAGCCGGATATATTATTGCTGGCAGTTGTTGTGCACAGATTCTATGGATGAAAAATCAATTGCTAGACTATGGTTTGCAAGTTGAGAGGATTCCTATTTTCTGTGATAACACAAGTGCAATTGTCATCACTGAAAATCCAGTGCAACATTCAAGGACAAAGCACATAGACATCAAGTACCATTTCATAAGGGAACATGTAATGAATGGTACTGTAGAGTTACATTTTGTTCCAAGTGAGAAGCAACTTGCAGATATCTTTACCAAGCCACTGGATGAATCCACCTTTTCAAGGTTGGTAAGTGAGTTAGGTATGCTTAATTACTCTTGAATTTATCTGAGTTATTTTGCAAGTTGAAATGTAGCCATAAATTTAGCTGATTTTTAGTCATGGATGAAATTTTGGCTAAGTCAAAATTTGCATCTCGACGGATGACCATTATCCATCGAGTTGAGTCATCCATTGATATACTATTTGTAAATAAAAATCAATTACTTTTCTGGAATCTTTTAAAACTCGACGGATAACAGTTTATCCTCATCCGTCGAATTGTCTAAATCTTAACCGTTAATTCCCTGAACATTATCCATCGAGTATACTTATAGTTTGTAAGCATTACACGACGGATAATGGGTGGAATTTTTACAGTTTATTTTTAAAATGGCTATTTTAGGCAATTTCTATTGGGTAATTTACTTTTCTTTATTATTTTCATCCGTTGTTTTTGAGATAGTATAAAAGCTTATTTCATTCCAATTATTTTCTTTTATCATTCTCAAATTCAACTGCTTTTATTTCATTCTCTCTCAAGCAAATATTCTCTTTCTCTTCAAGCTTTCATTCTCTAACAATGGCACCTGTAGTAAAGATTATGTCTCAGACTGGGTTCATTTATGAGAAGAACAACTTCACTGCTTTGGTCAATAAGGGTATTCAGCAATCAGAAGACTATCACAAGATGATGGACTTCGTTAAGAACTGCAAGTTAAGTTATGCCATGCTTGAATCACCCATAATTTTCTGTGAAGTTGTTGAAGAGATGTGGACCACTGTAATCTACAACTCTACTGACAAAACCATCACTCTAACTATCAAAGGTAATGAGTTCTGTATCAATAGTGATGTGATAAAAGCATGTTTCAAAATTCCTGATGATAATGTAACTTCACCACACAATGACACTGATATTATCAATATGCTTAATTCCATGCATTATGCACTTCCTACTACTAAGCTAAGTGATATTAGAAGATTAGGTCTTAGGAAGGAATGGAGTTTCATGTGTGATGTTGTGACTAAAGTTTTCTCTGGAAAAATCAGTAATTTTGATTCTGTGAACATTTCCATGCTTAACATGCTATACATGCTAGTTACAGATAAATTTTACAATTTCAGTGACCCTGTTTTGTATGAGTTAGGTTTTAAACTAGGTGAGTTGGCCAAAAGGGGAAAGAATGTATATTATGCTAGATTTTTCATGATATTGGCTAACCATCTTTGTCAAGATATTGTACTTGAGAACCCAAACAACAAATTAGCTTGTTGGGTTCAAGAGAGAAGAATCACTGTAGATTTGAACAGAGCCAACCATCATAGGGATGTGCCAATGTTCTACTTTCCTGTAATGCAGACACCTCAGGTAAGTGAGGTAAGTTCATCCATACCCTCAACTATTCCAATTTCCTCAATTTCTTTGAGTTCATGAATAGCTATGGCAACTGTGACAATGACCAAACAGTTGCCTACCAAAGCTGCCAAAACAACTGCAATTTCTAAATCCAAGTCAAAAAAAACCCCCTCTGGTATCTCTCAAAAGGTACCAGTTGAAAAATCTACCAAAGCCAAAGAGGGGAGTGTGAAGGAGGGTCAGTTAGGTGAGGGAAGGGGTGAACATCAAAGAAACCCCAAGGATAAGGTTGGAGAGTTGAGTGAATCCCAGCCTAGCCACACTGCAGTTTCCCAACAAACTGCAGTGCTTAAAAAGGATAAAAGCTCACTTCTAGCTGGATCCTCCCAAAAGGATGTGGCTATTGAACAAAGCTCTCAGCCAAGAGCACAGGCCAAAAAGGTTAGGGACACAAGCTCACCCCAAACTTACACAAGAAAGAAGAAATCCAAAACCATTGGGGATGCACAGGGCACACACACAGTGCAAACTGGTGCTAAAGACACAGTCCCTGCACTTTCTCAAATTCAGTTTGATGTGGCTCCAATAAATGTGGAGTCACAGCCAAAATCTTTTATAATAGAAGCCTCTTAAACACCATACTCACCAACAAACTCTCTGGAAGTGGATATGATAAACACATCAATTCCTGATTCCCCTTCTTTAACTCTGTTGGGGAAGCCAAAATCTAGTGCAAGTGAGCATCATCTTTTAGATGATTTGTTGGCTCACTTACCAATTCTTTCAGATACTATTGTGACATCTGTGCCTCAAATAACTTCAATCAACACAGAGTCAACAATAGTTTCTCATCCCACCTCATTCATTTCTACTCTCTCGATGGATATTGCTCATCCGTCGAGTAGTGATTGTATCCTGACGGATAAGCTTAACAGCAATTATCCGTCGGATAGCTTTACCACTCACCCAAAGAATATTGAAAGGCATATGTTAAGCCTATTTGTTTATTCGAGGATTTAACTCAACTCAAATAAGAATATAATAAGTAAATACTGGATCTATCGTCAGAGAGATCTCACAGAGTAACATCTGTCAAAGGGTTAAGAAATATTATTCATCTACAGACTTGAAGACTTAATTCACTGGAAGAAGCTCAAGAAATTGATCAAGCCTCAGTGATATAAATCAAGATTGTGGATTTAATCAAGTGACAGAGATCTCGTCAGGGTATCAATTAATTACAAGGATTTAGTCTGAAGAAAATCAAAGTATCAAAGTCAAGACATGAAGAAACGTCACGGAAGTTAGTCACTCATGAACCAGTCAGTACATCGAGTGTCAACGTTGAAGTGGTGGAATTGATTCATATATTTCAGTGATTTTCAGAAGTTTTACAGAAGAATGGATGCTGCTCAGGGTTAGTGTTAATTCTCTATTAATTAATTAAGTCATATAATTTAATTAAGAAAATAAATTATATCTGTAAAGATTAATTTATTGATTAATTAAATTAATTGATTAATTAATTCAGAATTAATATTAAGGTTTTTCAGAATTTTAATTGATTTAAAATCTGTTATTAATTCTAAAAGACAACTGATTGTATTAGTATGATAATCGGTATGACAATCAATAGTCATACCAAAAGTCATGCTAATTCAAAAGGATTGTCTTATCAGATTTTTTATTACATTAAAATCTATTATTAATTCAGTAAGACAATCTGATTTTGAACTACTATGACAATCGGTATGACAATTGATAGTCATACCAAAAGTCTTGCTAGTTCATTCTGATTGTCTTGCCAGTTCAAAGAGATTGTCATGTCAGTACATTCTACTCGACTGTTGGATTAAAAAGCAGCAGAAGCAGTTCATTCAAATATCATACAGAATACACAAGTCAAAAAAAACAGCAGAAACAAAAAGCAAGACATCATTTTTCATCTACTTTATTCAAGATCAAAATTCTAGATTGTAAAGTTAAATCCAAACCACTAGAATTATTTATCTTGTTCTTGTGTAACAATCTAGCGGATCAAAATCCCTAGAACTTAATCTCAAATCGCTTATAGCATTTGATCTTTTTATTGCAAAAATAGAAAAAGTTCATGTTGAATTTATTCTAGATTTGTGATAATTGATTTGAGATTAATCCCTTGTAAATGATACCGTTGTTGTAACACCTTTTAAGTTTAATAATAATATTATTTAACTTGAATTTTGTTTCACATTTTTATTCCGCATTTTATTCGATTAAACGGTATTGTTTGTATTCAACCCCCCTTCTACAAACATATTGAGACCTAACAATTGGTATCAGAGCCTTTTGATTAACGTACAAATCAAGATCCTAGACTTTTGTGTTTCTTTCACTCCTTGAATTTTTTATTCACTCAAAAAATTCATAATGACTACACAAAAAGGTGGAACCATTAAAAATTCCACTATTCGATAAAGAAAATTATGTTATGTGGAAGAAGAAGATGCTATTGTTTTTCCAAGTTGCAAATTCCAAATATCTGGAAGTGTTAAAGAAGGGTCCTAAAATTCCGATGGTTATTGAACCAGAGGTAATAGAGAATGATGTGGTGATTACCAAAGCAAGAACTTATGTGAAAGATCCTGAGGATTTCTCTCCTGCTGAAAAAGAAGAAGCCTCCCTGGATGCTAGCCTTCAATTAATTTTAGTAGATTCCCTTGATCCCTTGATGAATAGACATGTGATGAATTGTAAAGATTCCAAACATATCTGGGAAACTATTGAGATTATTAATGAAGGCACAGAGGAAGTTAGGGAGAACAAATTAGAAATCCTAACCTCTGAGTATGAATACTTTAAATCCAATCCAGGAGAAGGAATCACTGAAGTGTTTGAGAGGTACAATGCATTGATCAACAACCTGAACATTAATGGTAAATACTATTCCATCAGGGAGGTCAACAAAAAGTTCCTTTTAACACTGCCAACTCATATCGAACATAGAATCACTGCCATAAGAGAAGCAAGAGATCTGAGTGAGATTTCTTTGGAAAGGCTCTATGGTGTGTTAAAGACTTATGAGTTGGAGCAGATTCAGCAGAAGGAAGTTTACGGGAAAGGAAGAGTGGTCAGCACGTCTACTGCTCTAGTAGCTGATGAACAACAACAACAACCACAATATCAACAACAATCTCAACAGTCAGAAAGAATGGTACAGTCTTCCAAGATTGAAGAAAATGTGATAGTAGCAGAATTTGATCCTCCTACTATAAATCAATCAAGAGATGATTTTTATTCCTTGGAAGAACTGGAGCAATTGGAGGATGAGTCAATGGCCCTGATTGTCAAGAGATTCTCAAATGTCAGATTCAAAAGGAATCCCAAGTTCAAGTACAAGTCCAACTACAACAGATTCCAGAAAGGTGGATCTTCATCCTCTAACACCAGCAGTGGTGGGTACAAAACAGGGATGGTTGATCGAAGCACCATTCGATGCTTCAACTGTAATGAGTTGGGACACTTTGCCACAGAATGCAGGAAGCCAAAACAAGTTAGGAAGAACTCTTACGATTCTAATCAGAAGAGTAAATCTGAAAGGGCTTACCTGGCAAAGGGAAGAAGCTGGGATGATACTGACAGTGAAGATGAAGAAGTTGGGAATCTTGCTCTCATGGCTAGTGATGCAAACACCACATCGTCAAGAAAAGAGGTAAAATTTACTGATGCTGAATTAGTTTATCATCTAGGAGGTTCCTTAGATTATGCTCGTCGTGATAATGAATTGTTAAATCAACAAATCAAAGACCTTGAGAAAGAGGTCAATGAATTAAGACTTGTGCACATTAATCAAGATAAATTAAAAGAACAATTATCTTTTCTAGAGAATAGAGTTGACTGTTATAGACAACTTGAAACTATTCTCAAAGACAAGATCACCGGTCTTGAGGCTAAGGTTAAAGCTTACTTTAATTCTTGTTCGAAGTCCAAAGAGTTTTACAATAAGCAAGCTATTAATCAAACATCTGGAATAGGTTATGATTACAATGCTGCTATTGGAAAATTAGGCATAAACTCCCCTCCTCATGTCTGTGCTAAAGGCAGGGAAGTACCACATGTGCTTAAGGGTGTTGATGAACCCCTCTATAAAGAATCAATTGCTGAACCATTTGATGAGACCTCATTTATTATTCAAGAAGAAATTTGTGCTGAAGATAATGCTAATGAGAAAGCTGTCTCCAAGTCAAGTGTGTCAAAAGTTCCAGTCAAGGTTGTGAAAGCAACTGAGACTAACTCAGACACACATGAGTTGGATAACACAAATGCCATGTCTACCATGCATAAGTTGCCTATTGTTAATCCCTCTCATAAAGCATGTGATGTTCCTGATTGTATGTCTTGTGCTTTTAATTTGATGTATGCTTATTTTAATGGTAAGCATGTTTCTAATGATAAGACTACTCCTCGTCAGCATGTGAATAATAGAAAGCATGATAGGTCTAAGACTGCTAGTCCTCCTAAAGCTAGAAAGGAGACATTTGTGCCTAAGCCTAAACAGAAATTTGTCAAGGCTGTTCACAAGGTCAAATGTCCAGTCATTGAGAAAGTTGAGAATATTAAAATTAAGAATGTTGTTTTTCCTGATAAAGGCCAATTTTACAAGTATGCCGGACCCAGCCAAGCTTGGGTTCCGAAGAAGGTCTAATCCATTTGTATTGCAGGGAATTAAACAGGTACAACCGGTAGTGTGGATTCTTGACAACGGATCGTCAAGATATATGACCGGAGATAGAGCCCTGCTATCAAATGTGGTTGAGAAAGCTGGCCCAATAGTTACCTTTGGAGATAACAGCAAAGGTTTAACGGAGGGATATGGCTGTTTGCTAGCAGGAAATGTTATCATTGAAAATGTGTATGTTGTGCAAGGATTTGAACACAATCTGCTTAGCATTAGTCAGTTCTGTGACAACGGCTACAATGTTGTATTCGACAAGCTGAAGTGTCAGATTCTGCACAAGAAAAGTGAAAAACCCTCCTTGATGGGAATCCGGAAAGGAAATCTGTTCGTAGCTGACATGAACTCTGGAAGCAATCCTGTTTCTATGCAAAGTCATCGTCAGATGAGAGTTGTCTATGGCACAAAAAACTTTCTCATCTCAATTTCAAAATAATGAATTCTCTTATCAAAAGAGAATTGGTGAGAGGTCTACCTCAGCTGCAATTCTCCCCAGAAGGACTATGTGAGGCTTGTCAGAAAGGAAAGTCAAAGAAAGCAAGTCACAGAGGCACTGACACATCTTCTATAACTGGTGTTCTGCAATTATTGCACATGGATTTATTTGGACCAGTTAATGTCCTTTCGATGTCAAAGAAGTGTTACTGTCTTGTGATAGTTGATGACTATTCCAAGTATACGTGGGTTTTATTTCTTCACTCTAAGGATGAAACACCACAAGTTATGATTGATCATATCAAGATGATTGAGTTAGATTCTAATGTCCCTGTTAGACCAATAAGGTCAGATAATGGAACAGAATTCAAGAATTCACTTCTCAATGGATTCTGTACAGACAAAGGGATTACCAGACAATTTTCAGCTCCTAGAACCCCTCAGCAAAATGGAGTGGTAGAAAGGAAGAATCATACATTGATTGAAGCTGCAAGAACGATGTTAAGTGAATCAGGTCTTCCAATGTACTTTTGGGCTGAAGCTGTCAATACTGCATGTTATACTCAGAATCGAACTCTAATCAACAAAGACTTCATGAAAACTCCTTATGAGATTCTGAATGAACAGAAACCTTCTATCAAATACTTTCATGTATTTGGTGCCAGATGCTTCGTGCTCAAGGATGGAGATGATCGTCGTGCTAAATTCGAGGCAAAGGCATATGAGGGTATTTTTGTTGGATATGGAAGAAGATCATACAGAGTGTATATCATTGATCAACACAAAGTAACTGAAAGTGTCAATGTTACATTTGATGACACTAAACTCCCTAGTATCCAAACTGAAGATCCTTCTGAGAAACTGAAGTTTGATGATATGTCAGATTCAGAATCAGAACATGGTCAAGAACCTGAGTTTGTTGCTGGTGAAGAACCTGTTAATCATGATGATACTCAAGGTAATAGTGATGGAAACTTTGGAAATAATGGAGATACCACTACTACTGACGGAGAATCTTCAAGTCAACATGGCAACAACTCAGGGGGAGATGCTGAAGGATCATCTAGTACGACACAACATCCCAATGAATTTCAAGGCGAATCATCAAGATCAAATCTTCCAAGATAGATTCTCTGGAATAAAGCTCATCCTTTTGAGTTGATTATTGGTGATCTAGATGTTGGAGTCAGAACTAGACATGCTACTCAAAATGAGTGTCTGTTCTCAGGATTTCTTTCTGAGATGGAACCTAAGAAGATTGAGAAAGCACCGACTGATCCAGATTGGGTGATTGTTATGCAAGATAAGCTCATTCAGTTTGAAAGTCAACAAGTCTGGAAACTGGTACCTAGACCTACACACAAGAAAGCTGTTGGTACTAGGTGGGTATTCAGGAGTAAACTAGATGAAGATGGTGTGGTTACAAGAAACAAGGCAAGACTGGTAGCAAAAGGGTATTCTCAAGCTGAAGGCATTGATTATGATGAAACCAATGCTCCAGTGGCTAGACTTGAGGCCATCAGGATATTTCTGGCATTCGCAGCATTCTCAAACTTTAAAGTTTATCAAATGGATGTCAAGAGCGCCTTTCTGAATGGAAAGATGGATGAAGAGGTATATGTAGAGCAACCTCCTGGTTTTGAAGATCCAGATCATTTGGATTTTGTCTTCTTTCTTTTCAAGGCTATTTATGGACTCAAACAGTCTCCGAGAAAATGGTATGACACTCTTTCTGAATTTCTTATTGAAAATAGCTTTATTAGAGGTGTCATAGACAAAACTCTCTTTTCTAAAAAACATAAGAATGATACTATATTAGTCCAAGTCTATGTGGATGATATAATATTTGGGTGTACTAATGATAATCTCTGTAAGAGATTTGCTAAGTTAATGCAGAGCAAGTTTGAAATGAGCATGATGGGAGAGCTGAAGTTCTTTCTTGGATTACAAGTAAATCAAAGGTTAGATGGAACATTTATTTGTCAATCCAAGTATCTCAAGGAACTCCTCAAAAAGTACAATCTAGAGGATTCTGCATTAGCAAGGACTCCATCAACTACAACTGTCAAGCTTGGACCATGTGAAAACTCCATTAAGGTAGATGTCACAAGCTACAGAGGTATGATTGGCTCATTACTCTATCTTACTGCAAGTAGACCAGATATTATGTATGCTACATGCTTATGTGCAAGGTTCCAAGCGGATCCTAGAGATATTCATCTCGTTGCTGTTAAATGAATCTTAAGATATCTTAAGGGAACACCAAATCTAGGCATTTGGTACCCTAAAGAATCTGGTTTTAACCTTGTTGGAGATACAGATTCAGATTACGCAGGAAGTGTTGTTGATAGGAAAAGCACCCCAGGGAGTTGTCAATTCCTAGGTAGCAGACTAGTCTCGTGGTACAGCAAGAAATAGCAAACAGTTTCAAATTCAACGGCCGAGGCTGAATATATTGCTGCTGGAAGCTGCTGTGCTCAGATCTTGTGGATTAGGAACCAGCTACGAGACTATGGCTCTGTATTGAAAAAAATTCCTATTTTATGTGACGATACAAGTGCAATAGCCATCACCAACAACCCTGTGCAGCACTCGAGGACAAAACACATTGACATCAGGTATCATTTTATTAGAGAGCACGTCATGAATGGTACTGTTGAACTATTTTTTGTTCCAACAGAAGAACAAATAGCAGATATTTTCACTAAACCACTTGATGAATCCACATTTACCAGATTACTTGGTAAATTGGTTATGTTGAATAGTTTCAGTGATTAATCTAGTTAATATATGAGATCTGTTCTTGAATGAATTTACAAGTGAATTTTTCAAAAATGAAAAATTCATTTGCAAATTTATTTTATCATTTTCCAAAATTTCCTGCTTATTTCTATGTAATTTATATTATCTTATCGGTTTTATTTACTCTACTTGTTAATTTTAAATATCTCAGAATATTTTATTTTCACTAAAAATATTTTTCTATGAATTTTACTTTCTAAAATTCAACAGAAATCTATTTTTGGAATGAAAATAATTAATTCTGAAATATTGTATGTGTTTTGTAAATATTTTCTGAATTTTTACTATTAATTTAAGACTTTATTTCAGTTTTCCATATTGGTTAATATTTTCTGTAAATATTTAATTGTCTCTCTACTGAAAATCATTTCAGTACATATATATATATATATATTTATTTATGTGTGTCTTTAACAGCTTTTATGTTAATTATTCAGTATATTTTAAATACTTAATTTAGTTTATACTAGAATGACAATCGGCAAGACAATTGAAATTGCCTTGCTGAAAGTTATTCCAGTACTAATACAGGGTTATTTTTAAATCAGTTTAATTTTATAACTGGCAAGACAATCGGTATGACAATTGATTGCCATGCCAGTAATAAAATTAATATCAGATATATTATGTTTTATTTTGTACTGGTATGACAATCGGTATGACTATCAGATTGTCATACCAGTTATGTATTATTAATTGTTTTGTTTTTTGTTTTTTTTCCAAATTAGCCTGGTATGACTATCGGTATGACAATCGGTAAGACTATCCCGAATTGTCATACCAGTTGTCCTACTTAACTTTTTTTTGTTTTGTTTTATTTTATCAGTTCACTTTCTTTCTTTTCAAATTCCAACAGTTATCTGTCTCTCTCTCTCTCTCTCTCTCTCTTCGATCAAACTCAAATCAATCGCCATTGTTGTTTTCCTTGCTCGAGTTTTTACTCAGCATACATCACTCCTGCTATATATACATACAAGTATATACATACAGGAGTGCTGCCAAAATTTTTTAAAAAACTTTTTCAAATCGTTTTTTTCTCCTTCAAAATCAGCTTGTGCTTGTTTATTTTTGGGAATTTTTTTTGTGCTTTTCATCTATTATTATTTTGTGTCTTTTGGCTTTTCAAATCTGCGTTTGTGAGTTAAGAATTTTAACGAGATACATTTCTGTCTAAATTTTTCGATTATAATTAATTTAATTCGAATTATTAAATTAATTTATTAATTCGAATATTCTTAATATTATTCTTAAAATTCTGAAAGTGTGTGTCTTATTATTATTTTTAAATGGCTCTCAATTTCCAAATTATTTCGCATAATCTTGTTGGTTATTTTAATCCAGATAAATGTGACGTAGAAAAATTTAAGCCGTGGATTAGATTTTTAAATGACCATTCGATTGTTAGCTATGCTATTAAATCAAATGTGATTTTAAATGTTGATCTGCTAAGACTGATTTGCACAACCTCTACTGTAGCCGATGATTTTAAATCTTTTTCATTCACCGTGGCAAACACACAGTATGTGGTTGATGAAACAGTCGTCAATCGAGCTTTAAATTTTACTATGGACAATTTCTGTAATTTGCCCTCTGAAAATGATATTTTAAACTTTTTCCATGCTATTCACTATCAGGGGGTAATCAATTTAACCAAGTTATCAAAATTTAATTTGGTGTCTGAATGGGACATTTTCTTCGATACTCTTTCTAAAGTGTTTGCCAACTGCACTAAATCCAACTTTCACAACATCACTTCCACTCTGCAGTATATTGGTCTTGCGGTTGTTTTCAATCAAAGGATTAATTTTGGCAAACTACTTTTCCCCATTCTCTTGAGACGTCTCACTACTGCTTTACACGATCATTCTACAAATCGTAGGGTCTCGTGTTACTATGCTCGTTTTCTCATGCTTATAGCAGATCATCTTCTCACACCTGAGCACAAAGCCCTTTTTGCTAACTCCGCAGTAACCGAACCCCCTCCTGTAAGCAAAAAGATTTACACCCGCCAAGACACAACCTTCAAATTCATGCAAGTTCCAGTACTTGTATCTGCTTTCATGGCCACTTATATTCCCTTACCTATTTTCAATCTTCCCGGTCATGAACAGCAACCTCAACCTCCAGTGGTTCAAGCCACCCAGGCTCCTCCAACATCAGATGCTCTTCCATTACAGGTAGTAATTCCTCACTCTCACTCCATTCCTACTTCTGTTGAAAGACCCCCAGTGGTTGATAGGGCTGACCATGAAGTTGTAGAACCACAGCTTCAATCCCAGGTCATAGAGCCAAACACAGAGTCACACCCTATCTCAACCTCTCCCTCACTGTCTAAAATGTTACCCAGAAGGTTAATAGGAAGTAGTGTATTGTTAAATGTGAGTGAACCCTCAGCTCTGCCTCCTCCCAAGAAAAGAAGAACATATACTGAGGCATTTGAAAGCCCATCCTTGTCCTCCCAACAGGACATGGACTTTGAAATGGCCAATGAACAGTTACTAGAGACATTCTCTCAACAGGATGAATCTATTGAAATGCGCCATAGGGCCATGGCATCCTGTACTGAGTCAAGCACAATTCCATTACTCACAATGGAACCATACATACCAGTAGATGATACTCAGGACACGGAGCAAGGAGTGCACATAGAGTCTGTTACAGTGCCTGCCATAGTTACGGCAGAAGAGCAGTCACATGCTTCTGAGGGAAAATCTGACTCTCAGCCACCTTTAATAGAGTCATTTTCTCCCCTCCCAGATCCAACACCTCTGGCTCCCTCACGAGATTCTCCACTCGCAAATTTATCTGGAGAAAGTGGAGGGCAACTCGGTCAATCTATCCCTGAAGCAATTCAGACATCTATTTCAAATGAACTGATAGTATTGACTGAGGATAGGGACTCGTGAATTCCCATTGCACCACCACTGACCTCTCTTGAAGAGGCTAGGGTGATTTTAACTGCAGGTACAGAAGAATAACAACAGGAAGACTCCTCACGAGCAATTATATTGAGAGAAACACAAGCACGTGAGGTGAGTGAACCAAACACGAGTGAAATTCAAGTGAGAGCACACACAGACACAGACACTGAAAACCTGTTAGCTCAAATTGCTGCTTTAAAAGAAGAACTTGCTAAAAGCCAAGCTGAAGCTAAATCATTCAAAGCACAAGTGGTTGAACGGTCTTCTTCTTCCACCCCTGTCAACAATCAGCTGACACTCATCAGGAATGATATCTCAGATCTCAAGACCACTGTCATACCAAAGCTCAATTTCATTCAGGAAACTCCAACTTTATCAGCTGATGACATTTCTAACTTCTGCTCTCTACATACAAGAATGACTTCTCTTGAAGACCTGGTTGAAATGAATCATGCACTGGACTCCTCCAGATTTCTAAAGATAGAAACGGGCATGGAACATCTTCATGAAGGAATGAAACACTTGTATTTCATGATCAAGAATTCTCACTGCCCTAATGAAGAACAAAGAACTTACTTTGAAGGGCCGTCTGGTGGAGGCTCAGGCTCTGGAGGTGATGGAGGTCATGGAGGTTCTAAAGGAAAGTCAGTAGAGGATCCCTCAACTAAGGGGGAGAAGAAAGGGAGTAGTGAAAAGGGAAAAGAAAAAGATACCTCTGCTGGAGACAAAGGAAAGGCTGATGATGTCTACTACAGTGGAGAACAGGATGACTTTGATATTTTTGACATTCCCACTGAACCAGTCTTGGAAGATAAAGATGGTTTATTTGAAGCTGAAGAGGAAAGTGATTTTGGGGAATGGGAAGAGGAAGCTGCAGTGGATCCTATCTTTGAGAAAGAGTTTCAGCAGCAGCAGTCAGAGATGAAAAGAAAAGAAGCTGAACTCAAAAAGGTCTCCCAGATCATTGACATGAGGAAAGACATACAAAGAACAGAAACTCTTCAAAAGCAACGTCTTCATGACATTAAGGCTCAAGAAAGGAGAAGAGATGCCAGACTGAAGATTGGTGAAAAATGGGATGAAGCTAGGAGAGTACTTGATATGCCTCAACTGAGCACTAACAATGATAGGCAGTTCCTACATCTTCTTGACAAGCTGGAAATCTCAAATCCTAACAATGACATGTACATGAATGCTATCAAGACTGAAGTCTCAAGGATCACAGCTGCTTTTGACAGATCCCTAAATGAGATGAGCATTTTTGTATATTGTCAGAGTGAAGGATCTTTCAAGGTGTCACTTCATCTGTTTGAGAATCGTTCTTTGTCAGAGATTTGGGTTTTTCTCAACAAAGTAAAAAGAAGCTCAGAATTGAATGAAGTTCTTCGAGAAAGACTTAAAGAGTTTGCCAGCAGGGCAAGTCCTCAAGTGGTCAACAATCCTCATCAGGTGAGATTCTTTAAGTCTGATTGTCTTCAAATCTGTCAGCTAGATGTACAATCTCTTAAAGACTACTCAGCTAAGCATCTGGTCTGGATGGAACATCATTTAAGAACTGCTGGATACTCATCCATGTTGAAGACTCAAGCTGCTGATTTGATTCAAGCTTATTATGAAAAGAATATTAAAAGGTACAATCAGATCAAGAATAAGCTGAAGTCAGTTGGAGTTCAACCAGTCAGACCAGCAAGCTTCACTTCAGAAAAGGATCGTGTCTTTGACAAGGAGTTGCTTCAAGATTTAGAAGAAGGTGAAGTCAGAAGAGAAGACAACTGAAATCAATTAGCTCAAAACTCAATGTAATATGATTAGAGCTTTATGAATCAAGATAGACTAATGTATTTATATGTTCAGGCTAGAGGAACATCTATCTTGTATTCACTTGTAAATTTCTTTTGGAATCTGGAAAATGTTAAATATAATCCAGAACTTTTCTGCTATTTACTTTGCATTACTATTTATATCTTTTTCTTATTTGTTAGTTGAGTTATCCTCTAGGTATTTGTTGTTATTGTCTAACAAATAAATAGGGGGAGATTGAAAGGCATATGTTAAGCCTATTTGTTTATTCGAGGATTTAACTCAACTCAAATAAGAATGTAATAAGTAAATAGTGGATCTATCGTCAGAGAGATCTCACAGAGTAACATCTGTCAAAGGGTTAAGAAACATTATTCATCTATAGACTTGAAGACTTAATTCACTGGAAGAAGCTCAAGAAATTGATCAAGCCTCAGTGATATAAATCAAGATTGTGGATTTAATGAAGTGACAGAGATCTCGTCAGGGTATCAATTAATTACAAGGATTTAGTCTGAAGAAAATCAAAGTATCAAAGTCAAGACATGAAGAAACGTCACGGAAGTTAGTCACTCATGAACCAGACAGTACATTGAGCGTCAACGTTGAAGTGGCGGAATTGATTCATATATTTCAGTCATTTTCAGAAGTTTTACAGAAGAATGAATGTTGCTCGGGGTTAGTGTTAATTCTCTATTAATTAATTAAGTCATATAATTTAATTAAGAAAATAAATTATATCTGAAAAGATTAATTTATTGATTAATTAAATTAATAGATTAATTAATTCAGAATTAATATTAAGGTTTTTCAGAATTTTAATTGATTTAAAATCTGTTATTAATTCAAAAAGACAACTGATTGTATTAGTATGATAATCGGTATGACAATCAATAGTCATACCGAAAGTCATGCTAATTCAAAAGGATTGTCTTATCAGATTTTTTATTACATTAAAATCTATTATTAATTCAGTAAGACAATCTGATTTTGAACTACTATGACAATCGGTATGACAATTGATAGTCATACCGAAAGTCTTGCTAGTTCATTCTGATTGTCTTGCCAGTTCAAAGAGATTGTCATGCCAGTACATTCTACTCGACTGTTGGATTAAAAAGCAGCAGAAGCAGTTCATTCAAATATCATACAGAATACACAAGTAAAAAAAACAGCAGAAACAAAAGGCAAGACATATCATTTTTCATCTGCTTTATTCAAGATCAAAATTCTAGATTGTAAAGTTAAATCCAAACCACTAGAATTATTTATCTTGTTCTTGTGTAACAATCTAGCGGATCAAAATCCCTAGAACTTAATCTCAAATCGCTTATAGCATTTGATCTTTTTATTGCAAAAATAGAAAAAGTTCATGTTGAATTTATTCTAGATTTGTGATAATTGATTTGAGATTAATCCCTTGTAAATGATACCGTTGTTGTAACACCTTTCAAGTTTAATAATAATTTTATTGAACTTGAATTTTGTTTCACATTTTTATTCCGCATTTTATTCGATTAAACGGTATTGTTTGTATTCAACCCCCCTTCTACAAACATATTGAGACCTAACAAATATCACTTCTCCGTCGAGTGTCTCTACACAACTTCAAACTTCAATTATTTCTAGTGCAGAAGATTTAGTGGTAATACAGTCACTCTTAGGACTGAGAGAGGAGAGTGCATTGAGTGAGAGGCTGGGTTGCTCCCAAGCAAAAGGAGAGGAAAAGAGTGAATCTCAGCAATCCATTTATTCAGGATTGACAAAAGTGAGTGAGAGGAGTCCCACCTTAGTAGGTGAAGGTGAGGGTGTGAGGGTGGGGAGCCAGGGTAAGACCCTAATGCAACAAAAGAGAGATTATGAGAGAAAGGCAGGTACAGGAGAAATAAGGGTGGATCCAGCCATTGCTAGTGAGTCAATGATTGTGGATGATGCTGAAAAGGAAAGACAATTTCAGCAACATTACAAAGCTGAAATTGATAACATTTCCTTGGATGCTGATACTTTTACTCATCCTGTGTTAGCCTATCAATTGTTGGCTGCTCAGGGCAATGTGGAGGCATAACAGACTTTGAATTTAGTACACACCTCAGAATCTCTTCAAAGAGATAAAGCTGTTGTCAATAGGATGTCTTCTCAAGCTGGTGAGCCATCTGAAGAATTTGGAGTAAATTCTAATGATGATGACTCTGTTTCTCTGGATGGAAGCATAAACTTAGGGGGAGATGAAGGCCCAAGTTCTATTTTCAATTTACCTGGATGGGCATGGACAAAGGAATCTACACCAGGACAAGTTGGTGTATCTTTGGTTAAGCAAGTGATGGCTATTCAAAAGGCCCTTCAGGAAACTTCAGATGCTGTTACCAAGGCTATTCTTCAAGCTCACCTAGACTCTCTACATCTCATGAAGATCCAGCACTTAAGATAGAATCTGAGTGTGGATGAACTAAAAAGAGATATAGCTGACTTGAAAACTTATAATTCTGAGAAGCTGGATTCAGTAATGCCATATGGTACCATGCAAGATCTATTACTGAGACTAAGGAGAGAATCAGATTCTCAAAAGAAGCTAGCCAAGCTGGAAGATAGAGTTCAAGTTATTGAGAATTCAGTGGCTATCCTTCTTCAAAATCAACAGACTCGGACAAATCTTCTCATGCAACTGGCTAAAGCACAAGGCCTAACTCCTCAACTTGATGATAACAAAAAGGGGGAGAGAGAATCAAGTAAGGGGGAGAAAGGACCAACTGAGGGGGAGAAACTTCAAATACAAATCAGCAAAGTAATTGTACCTTCAATTACTGTCTCCAAGCCAACAGTTGCAGATGGTATAGATCTAATTAAAGCAGCAGCAACAAATTTGAAAGTTGCTGAAAAAGGAAAGTTGAGTTTGATTAACTGGAATAAGATTGATGAGGAGATACAGAAAAAGTTTGAACTAGTCAAGGAGCCAGTTAAGTCAGCCATCCATCACTCTCATGTCAAGCCAATTAGTGTGAATGAGATGAGCATGAATTATCTGGAAAAAGGACAATCTTCCTGCATCAAGTCTCCAAAGGCTGAAACAATTCTTAAACCAAGGGCAAATTATCCAAAATCATCTTGGAAGAACCCTATGGACACTGTGTATGAGACACCCATGCATGATGAAAAGAAGCTTCTGTCAAGATCTATTGTCTTCTATAAAGATCCATCTGATTCAGCTTCAAAAAGGAGAATTGCTAAGATATTCAGAAATGGAAAGGAAATTTGTGTGGTAGCTGGACATCCACAATTTGCTCAGGCAAAGAAAGAAGGAAAAGCAGGAAAAGAGGCAAGCTGCTCTAGATGCAAAGAAGTCTAAACAAAAGAAAGAACAGATTGCTATCTTGGCCAAGCTACAGGCTGTAAAATCTTCTCAACAAATTCCCTCTCAACCATTGGAAGCTGCTGAATCAAAGAAGAAAATTGAAGAACAGAAGAAATCCCCAAGGAAGAAAGAATTGGCTAGAAGAACAAAAAGGAAACTGGATGTTGTTGACAAGGAATTGGAAGATCAATTTCCTAAGGAATCCACACCAGCTACAACTCAAGCATCAAAGCCCTCTGTGGTATTTGAATACATAAGGGTGGTGGATCCCTACAGGAACATACATGGTGAACCTATTGTGCCAAAGGATGGGCCAATAGAGTGGGATAACATACCAATTCCAGACTTCAACTTACCAATCCTTAGCAATCCAAAAAGGACAAAGTCAAGGGCAATCAAGAAAGTGAAGCTGTCACCTCTCAAATCCAAGTCGGTAGTTAAAGCTCAACCTAAGGTCAACAGGGGAGACTACTTGTACTTGTGTGACATCAAAGAATTTTCAGATCTAAATCTTTATCTGGATGAACTGGATGAAGTAAGGGCAATTGATGCATACAGAAACCTACCTGAAAGGTTGGTGTTCAAGTACAAAGGAGGAAGGGAGATTCAGTGGCCACTTCACAGGATTCTTCAAGAAAGCCAAGCTGTGCTGATTAAAGTCTATTCATCCTTCAAGAAAAACTTTGGGTTCAATGTAACTGCAAGAAGACTAGTATTGAAGAAGATTGAAGAGCTAAGGAGTGTTAGAGCTAAGGATGCACTCCCAAAGACACTAATCATCCCATATACAGGGAGAAGAGTGCATCTAAGGCCCTACTGGCTGATGGAGTTCATGGATGACAAGGGTGTGAGAAGATTCTTCATATTAGAAGACTAACTGAGTATCTCTAGCAATGAGACTCTCTTGGAAATGTAAGAAAAGCTAGATCTCTCAGAATATGATGAACTGGAATTCCACAGGCAGCTCCAGAATCAAATTGAGGAAAATAACAGAAAGCTTGGAAGAAGATCCAGACCTTCAAGGAGCTAGAAAAATCTGCTCAGGCTAGAGGAGCATCTTGAATTGACTGTGAGCCAAACCTTGTACATTTTGTTTAATTGAAGCACTTTCAGTTTATCTACTTATCTTTAAAGATGTATGTTAAGGATGTTTTGTTATCATCAAATATCTCTTACTTTATGGCTACAATTCCAGTAGACATAAATTGGGGGAGATTGTTGTGCATGTGTTGTGTACTTGATGATTACATAAACAAAACATCTAAGTAGAATTTACTTAGTGAAATTATGTAGCACTCGACGGATAAGAATTATAGTCCCGACGGATAACTCATTATAGTCCCGACGGATGATTAACTTATTATCCATCGAGTGAGTAGCTTATGTAATAATAAGTTTGTAGCACAGTTATGTATGCACCTTTGTATAGAATCTGTAGTAGCATATAAGTCATGTTGACTTTAACTAGATATGCAGAATAGGTTGATTAATTGTACATAAATGATGTCTTGTAATTTTGCTTAAGTGAAATAGAGTCAAGTGCCAAAATAGCTACCGACGGATGATTAACAAAGCCATCGACGGATGATCAAATGACTATCAACGGATGTTTAATATAGCAGTCGACGGATGATCAATTAAACCATCAACAGATGTTCTGAAAGTTGATGGATGATCATATGAAGAATTCAAACAGCAGTTGAACAGTGAAAGCTGACACACAGCCGTCGAGATGTATACAAACACACTGTGGAAGCCCATTAACTGGGTAATAGAGAACGAAAAGCAGCAAAGCTTAAGACTGATAGTTTTTATATTTTTTCAGTCTTTTTCACTTTGTAATCTTGGTATTATATAAACCAAGAGAGTAGCAAATAGAAAAATAACTGAGATAGCTGAGAAACACAAAAACAGAGAAATCTTTGTAAGCAGAATCATTAGCATTTCCTGTATTCTCAGTAGTTCAATTTGTAAGCAGCTGTGAGTATTCCTACACACAAAGTCCTCTCGATATATTATATATATCTCTGGTGGAATTGTTTAAATCCACCAGAAAGTTTTTAAAGACTCTTGTTTTTAATTACTTATATTTTGATTCAATTAAGTTTCTATTCCGCATTGTGCTAATCAAAACATTATATCTATATTCGAGTTGAACATTTTTATTTCGAGAAAAAGATTCAAGAATTCCATTCAACTCCCCTTCTGTAATTCTTGCTATATTGTTAAGGGACTCACAAGTCCCTTGGAATAAAATAAATACGGACTTTTGATCACCCAAAATATCACCGGGATGATTCTCGGGTTTTTACTATAATATACATACCGACCAACTCTCGGTCTATAATATATATGCCACGCTACTCTCTAGCATTAACATTTCTCAAATAAAACACCTCCGGAATACTTCTGAGTTTTTATAAACTTACACCGACCAACCCTCGGTCTAAATATATCATTTCAAATCGTGTACTTTTATTATACCAAAATCATCATATCTTATGATCCAATATATAAAATTTTTTAAATCACTTTAAAACATTTATCATGCATATATTGCAGTATTTAAAAGAAATCACAACACAACAATTCTTAAAATGTAGGGTTTGAAAACTTGTCTGAAGTCCAAGATACGTTTCCCGACTTCCTCTTGTTCCGGGTTTTCTAATCAACAAATATCATTATCTTAATCAGTATTCCTAATCCTATCACCAACTTATATTTCTAGTAAGTACAATAATTCATAATTTTCAATATTCGACCGACTCGAAATAAGTATTAATCCTTGGTCGAAACAGACGGTCAAAGTGGTCTTTTAGAGTTGACTGTACCGAATGTTACTATAACGCGACTCGCACTCTAACATTTTTAATAAATCAAAAAATTAATATTTTAATACGAAACCATCTTGAGGAGCTTCTTGAGTGCTTTTAATATTTATCATAGAAGTTTCATTTTGATAAAATGAATTTAAATAGGTGAAAAGCATTTTAAAAGTTTGGTCAACTACGGAGTTTTACTATTCATACCGCTTTCACTAAAATATTGATTTCTCTTAAACCGTTAACTCAACTGACGCACCGTTTTTGCGTGCACGATGTAGAAAAATTTTAGAACAGGTTATTTGAAAATGGTTTTCTGGTAACAAGGGTGAAAATTCCGAAGCAGCAGCTTTCTAGCAGTGGGTTGCATTTAGTGTTTTTACTCCGCGCGACATCGGTTCCGACATTTTTCTAACATTAAAAAATTAATATTTTTAATTGAAATTTTTATGGAAGTTTTAAAACTCAATTTTATACTCTCTGTAAAAAATTTATGATTTTTGAATATTATTAAGTCGACCATTTCTATTTCCAAAGTTTATAATTCCTAGCCGTGTTTGTCGCGTAAATCGTTTTAACTAAAACAGACCTATCTTAAATTAAGCGATTCAAGCGCCTAAATGATCCTTACAACAATCTCTATTATTTTCAATTCTTAATTTTCAAGAATCTACTGTTTCTTCATTTTGTATTTCTGCAGAAAACTTATGATTACGATTCTCTCATTTTGATGACGTTACGCTCGCGGCTCGGGTTTCGTTTTTTCTCTAATTCTTTAATCAACCATCCCAATAACCATACCATAATTTTAACACTTACTCCCTTCAGGAACATCATGTTCTTTAGGCCACAACATCAACCTTAATAACTAACTAACTTATCATCAAGAAAATAACAAATCAACCACAAAAACTAGGTTTACAACTAAGATCTTTAATCTTCTTGAAACTTAAACAAATTTTGGGTAAGTATTTATACCTATATTAAAATCTAGGACTATTTGTTTCTTGATGTTTGAACCTTGGGAGGGCTTGGTTGTGCTTAAGGAACCTAGATCATGCCATGAAAATCAAGAAAACAAAAAGAGACTTTCGATTTTACTATTCATCACCAACTTTGAGCAAGGATTTGACTATGCTATACTAATTCAATGTCCATGAAATTTTTACCATATCTTCTACATAATATGAGGAAGCTTTGGTTAAAATTTGGTGATTTTTAATGAGTATAACATGAGATTTGAATTTTTCTTTCCTTGGTGTTCTTGAAAATCAGCATGATGTTTTTCTTGAAGAGAGAGAGAGAGAGAGAATTTGCTTGGCTTCTTGGATACTTCTTGTGAAATGATAATATGTATTATTTGTATATATCTCCTAGGATTGTCAAATCTTTCAAAATCTTCCTAGGATAGATTATGATCAAGGCTAGTTGCTAGGTAGTACTCTTGCTACTATTTATGCCACTATTCACTAGCTAGGTTACTATGCACTAGCTCGGTTATTATTCTTGCTAGGATAGCTACTATTTAACCATGGTCATTTTTTTACGCTAGTTAGCTTGTATGGTTAGCTTGGCTCGATATATTTATTTATTCGCTTACGCGTTTGCTTGGTCGCTTATTTGTTTTTGTAATAAATCTTTGTAAGCGGTTCGCGAGATAAATCCTTTCTTATACGTCCTTTACATTTTGAAGCCTCGTACTTGGGTTTGAATTTGTAGGATTTTAGATTTTTAATTTTATCATGATTCTTGTATTTCTTGATGGTTCGTAGATATGGTCGATTTTCAAAGTTCATTTTCTTCGAAAACTAATAGCATTTACATACACTTATTTAGTACGTATAATCATAATATCAACCTGGAATCTTAAATTAAAAACTCGTATATGGTGTGGTAACAATGGTTTTTATTAAACCGAAAAGTTACTATTTATAAGGGTCTTTTACCGATGTCAAAAATTCGGGTTTTTTCAAGGAAGTTGACTTCTTGAAGTAGAACCCCCCTTAATCCATGAAGTCTCTACTCTCACTTTGTCTTGTACCATCATTATTTCCTTTCCTGAAGCTCCCCCTGAATCAGTATTTCCAATACTATCAGTATTTGTTTCATCAGTATTTGAGGAATCAAAGTCTAATGGAGTATATACTGATAATCCTTGATTTGAATTAATTGACTCTTGATGTGGATCATGTTGCTCCCCCTCAACATGTGCTTCAGTGTTTGTAGAGTTTCCACTAACATGTGGCTCATCAGAGTTTAGAGTGACATCAGTATTTGGAGTATCAGGATTTATCAGATCATCAGGATTTAACTATTCAGCATATGATACTTCCTTTTTAAAATATCCATTCTTCATGGTCATCTACATCTTATAGACCTGTAATCTTCTTGTCATCAAAACACACACGAATAGATTCCATGACCATCCTTATTCTCAGGTTATAAAATCTGAAGGCTTTTGTTGATAGTGGATATCTAGCAAAAAATCCTTCATCGGCTTTTAGATCAAATTTTGTAAGCTATTCAGGATGAGTTTTGAGAACAAAACATTTACTACCAAATATGTGAAAGTACTTCAAATTTGGCTTCTTTCCTTTCACCATATCAAATGGTGTTTTCCCATGCTTGTTTATCAATGTTGCATTTTTTGTTAAGCATGTAGTTTGCACAGCCTCAGCCCAAAAGTAGGTTGGAAATTTTGCTTCTTCAAGCATGGTCCTTGTAGCTTCTATGAGAGTTCCATTCTTTCTTTCAATAACTCCATTTTGCTGTGGAGTTCCAGGGGCAGAGAATTACTGTTTGATCCCCTTGTATTTACAGAATTCATCCATAGTGCTATTCTTGAATTCAGTTCCATTATCACTTCTAATGATCTTTACTTTATAGTTGATCATTTTTTCAATTCTCTTACATGATCAAGAAGAATGGATGGTGTCTGATTCTTGGTGAGCAGAAAATACACCCATGTGTACCTTGTATACTCATCAACAATAACAAGTGCATACCTTTTTTTTGCAATAGACATTACATTCACTGGACCAAAAAGATCAATATAAACCAAGTGATATGGTTTAAGAATTGAGGATTCAGTTTTATTCTTGAAAGATGATTTCCTTAATTTAGCTTTCAAACATGCGTCACACAAGCCATCTGGAGTAAATATTGCATTGGGAAATTCTCTCACAAGATCTTTCTTCACAAGATCTTTCTTCACAAGTTCATTGATGTTATTGAAATTGAGATGAGAAAGTCCTTTATGCCAGTTCCAGCTGTCTTCCACAGATGATCTACTAAGTAGACATATTTCAGAATTATCAGTATTTTTGGAGACCCTGGCTTCATATAAGTTACCATGTCTATAACCAGTCATTACAACCTTGCCCTCTGATTTACTGACAATTTCACAATGTTCCTCATAAAAAATCACATGGTAACCTCTGTCACATATTTGACTCACACTAATCAGATTATACTTGAGTCCTGCAACTAGATCTACATTTCCAACGATGATATTTCTGAGTTTGGTTTAGCCATATCTCAAAATCTTTCTTAAGTTGCCATCTCCATAAGAAACATTTGGGCCAGCCTCATCCTTAAACTCTGATAGCGGGGATTTATTTCTAGTCATATATCTTGAACATCCACTGTCCAAGACTAGAGAATTTTTTCAATTAACTTGCAATCAGATAAATAACTAATTTGTGTTTTTAACGACCCGGACTTGCTTGGATCCTTTGGCCTTTTTAAGTTTGTTAACATTTGCAGCAAAAGACTTTGAATTAGAGTTTATGCTAACATTCTTAATATCAGAGTTTATACATGCAGAAATAATTGTTGATTTATTTAAAGAGGGGTTCAGTTCATAATAATCATAGTATAAATTATGATACTCTTTACATGTGTAAATTGAATGCCAAACACTACAATAATGAAAATATGGATTCTGTGGTTTATATCTAACTGTTCTATTCCTAAACTCTGACTGAAGAGGAATTGTGTTAATCCTTGTATTCTTCCTGTAAGCAATGCCAAGATGATTAGCACTAACAGCTAAAACGGACTTTTTTAGGTGCATTAGGAATGGGTTTGTATTTGTTTTCCTTATAGACATCTCTTTTCCATTTTCGTTCTTTCTAGGTTGTTTTTCCTTATTTTTCCCTTTTAACTTCCTTCTACTTTTGCGTAAGCTAGTTCTGAGTCATTAAACCAACATTTACTGGCTTAGTATGAACTTGTTCATACTTATTAGTTTTTAATTTTGACTTAATGTTGACCCTTATTCATTAACATACTTAACATCATCAGCACTTAAATTAAACTTAATAGGTCTTAACTGAGACTTGTTCAGTTTTGCCTTCTTATCAGTATTAATTGATTTAGTTGCTCATTTTTTGTTCACTTAACTTATTATAATTAATTTTATCAGCATAACCTAATCCTGATCCCCAACAACCATTTTCTATCAAACCCTGAGTTGTTTTTCCTGAACTAGTCCAAAGATTAATTACTTCTCTTTATTTAGCAAGTTCTTTTTCTAGGTAGGCATACTCTTCTTCTCAGATTCTAGGTGATCATTCATTTTTTTAAGGTCAGAATTTTCAGTTCTAATCCTTACATTTTCAAGTGTTTGATCCCTATAAGTAGCATGCAGAGATTTAAAAAATAACCTTTATTAACAAATATCATCAGTATCAAAAGCAAGTGTAGTTTGAGGTACCTTCAACTCAGTAACCTCAGCCTCACAATCAGCATTTGCCATGAGAGCATAACTAACACCAACATCTGATTTTGATGTATCATCCCAGTTCTTCTTCTTGGTGATCAACGCTTGTTTCTGTTTTAGCCTTTGGCTTTCTGCAATCAGCTGCAAAGTGTCCTACTCCATTACAATTGTAGCACTTTGCCTTTGACTTGTCATATTTTCCAGATTTTGACTCCTTCCTAGCAGAGTTTCTTCTATAATTGATTCTATCAGTATTTGAGGAACTAGAGCCCTTCCTGGAAAATCTTTTTCCCTTCTTGAAGTCTTTGTAGACCATCCTCTTGAAGTTTTTAATCAATAGAGCAGCCATCTGTTCAATATCTTCATCATTATCATGATCACTCTCAATGTCTGATTCACTTTTAGAGTTTGAGTCATCATTAGAGTTTGATGACTCAGTATCAGACTTTAAAATCATAGCACTGCCTTTAGAGTGTCTTTTTTCCCCATCTTTTTCTCTTGGTTTCTCTTCAACTTTAAGTGCAACTTATCTTGCTCTAGGTCCTTTCCTCTTGCTTCTTTGCTCCATCTCCAGTTCATGAGTCTTCAACATGCCATAGATCTCATCTAAAGATGTTTCATCAAGATCATAATTATCCCTTATTAATGTAACTTTCAAATCCTACTTTTTAGGGAGTGCAAGAAGAAACTTCAAGTAAGAATCTTCTGGATCATATTCTTTATCAACTAATGACAAGTCATCCATCATATTTTGAAACCGATCATAGATTTATATCAAGGACTTATCATAATTTGAGTCAAAGTGCTCATACTCCTGAGTTAGAATTGTTCTTTTGTTCTTCTTGATAGCAGTGGTGCTTTGACACTTGACCTCCAAAGTGTCCCAAATTTCTTTGTCAGTCCTGCATCCAATGACTCTATTTGATATGACACTGTCAAGACTTCTATGTAAAAATGTTTAACTTTTGCATCTTTCATAATGGATGAAAGATCCTAAGGAGAGTAGTCCTTCTTGTCTTTATCAACCATCTTTTGTTCCTGACCAGGAACAGCAACATCTAGCTTCATTAGCTTGTGAGGACCATCATAAATCTTATTAAGATATTCACGATCTATTGCTTCCAGACACATTTCCATCTTCACTTTCCAGATTGGATATTCGTGAATTTTATGAATTAGAACTTTGATAGCCTCATATCGAATTATGTTGTGGCAGATTTGATTTGTAGCTGGTGGAGGTGGGGGATTTTTATGTGCTTCCTTGTTTTCCATTGGTGATTATTCTTGAAGTCTTAAATTGTTTGTGTATCGACAACAAGCTCTGATACCAATTATTAGGATTTTAATGAACTATATAGGGAGTGAATACAGTTAAACAATCAAATCGATATAACAGACATAATTAAAATAACAATTTTTATTATTGATGTATGAAGCCTGATTACATTACTCTCTCAAAGGATGAACAAATATCCTTGGGAGCTGCTAGGTTATGTGAATAATATAACAATTCGTAAAACCTATAGTGTAAACCTAATATGTGTTTATATACTGCACAGTTACACAATCAATAAAGGAATCCTATTATAATACAATAAGGAATCCTATAACTATCCATCTATTGATTGCTACAATGAGTAAAGTCCTACACCGGCATATCTTCTTCATTTATTTTCTCCTTTGACATCTGTTGATTTCCAGCTCGACAGATACTGATGTGAGTAAATCCTGATGACGAAAGCTGATCAGCAAATACTAATAGTAAATGCTGATGATATCACCTCTCTCCAATACTGATATCAAATGCAGATCAATAAACTCTGATAGTTTATATATTGATATCATTAATTTCCTCTGACAAGGGGATGATGGAGAAGAGAATAAGAATGAATAGGGTGATAAATGAGTATATACTTATATGTGTGTGTATCTATACACAACTCAAGTAAGATTGATCGTTAAAAAGAAGTAATAAGGGAAGTGAAGAGTCGCCTGGTGTGAAGAGACGCCTAGTTAAATAGAAATAAATAATCTAATTATTTAAATAAATAATAGTAAATTATTTATGTCTGTAACTAGGAGACAGAAATACGAAGCAGCTATGCAAAAGCACATAAATCAAGTTAAATCATTTCATACATGCATACTTACCTAGATATACACTCTTAACTATATCATTATATCAAGACAAGAAGTATAACCATAATTGAAAGTTAATCTGTGTAGAATTTTAGAATCTTGATTATCCAAACTCAATGTGAAGTCTTTATTTAGCAAGCTGTTTCCATTTATCTTCTTTTAGCTTGTTATGTTGCCAGTCTTCCCCTTTTTCCTAATATTTATCCAACTCATACATAATCAATACAAGTGATACAAATTCGAGGGATTTATCAATGAGATTTTTTAATTTGTACACACTCACTCCCTTTGTTCATTGAAATGACAAGGATGTTGGGTAATCTTGTCCATTAACATGACCTATTATAGATTTCTTAGTATAACGTACTTTAGGAATAAAATGCATTATTTTGTAAAGTCTGAATAATTCATGCCATGATCTCAAGATTGAATATCTTCGAGAAATTGCAAATCCTTAAATTATGTGATCACATAATTATAGTTGAACAAGGGCATCCAGGAATATTGTAAGAAAAAATAACTAATTTTTACTAGCTATCTCAAACAACTTTACACTATTAACTTCATAATTAAAAAAAATTATGAACTCCCGATAGTTAACAATCCATAGTTAAGCCTTGCTGCAATGATTCCTAAGTTGTAGTCTCATTCTATTATTGAAAAAGTAGTGAGACGAATTGTTACAACCGGTATTTTCGTGTAATATTATTTGTGGATTTGGTATATTATTAAAGTCAAATGAAAATATATTCAATGAATGTACGCTAGTGTGAGTGAAAATTTCTGCATTATAAATTTGCTTTGTGTAGTACGTGATTTTTCAAAGCAAGAGTTTATTTAATTTCTTTATTTTTGATTTATAAGGAATATTAGAAGCCTTGGAAAAATTTTCTTTTAAAAGGTATTTTGTTCACAAATTTTGAAAATGATTTTATAAAGTCTCTAAAAATCCAAGTTATTTTATGGTATAAATTTTATAATTTTTGAACTTGTATTTTATTTTATAAAAATAAATCATTATAAATTCTAGTTGTCATATTTAGCAAATTACAAGAAAGCCCTTGCATGCAAACCACCCTCTCATTCTTTTCAAGGACAAAGAGGACAATTCCAACCCCACTAACTCTTATTTCTCTAGCCAATTTCCTTCTTTACCCTTGCATGCAAAATGCACCAAGTATAAGTGGAGGGATAGACTTGTCAATTCTCCTTTCCACTCACATTTTGTCAAATCAAATACCATAAAAAACAAGCAAAGACATGATCATTTTTACTCATCACCCACACCTCACTCTCTCCTCCCTCCCCTTCTCCCTCACTCTCGGCCCTCCCTGTCTCACTCTCGGGTTTAGCCGAGAACCAACCCCCTCCCCATTTTTCTTCATTTCTCCACCAAGCTTCTACTCTTAATACAAATAAATGTTATCTCCCATACCATGATCATTCATATTTCAAAGAGTTTTGAGTAGAAAGTTTAAGTTTAAGGGTTGCATGTAAAGGTTTTAGTGAAACTCAAAATACAATCTTGATTCTTATGGATTTAAGGTTGTTTTTGAGAGGACTACAATGAATGGATAAGTGCCAAGTCATGAGAAGGAAACTCTTGATGATTTAATGGCCATTTCCATCCATTTCATTCGGCCATGACCATATGGGATCCGAATGAATGGTCCTTGAAATCATTCTTGTTGTTTTGATCAATTTTTGCATGTTTATGTGATAATGACTTGAATTTTGTGGTAAAAAATTGATAAAACTCCTTGCATGCTAAGTGATCATCTAGTTATACCTTATGCTAGGCTTGCATGTCAATTTTAAGATGGAATATATGTAGAAAATGTGTTGTTTTGGTTTGAAAAACCCGAAGGCATGCATGCATGAGGATTTCTCTTAGAATGTTGTAAGATTTTGATCATTTGAAAAGATTTTGTTAGTGAGCCTTAATTTCAGTAGGTATAATGTATTAATATTGATTTATGCTTCTTGTTGCATGGTAATAATCCGTAATTATCTTTTATAAAAATGCATACCTTGTTGTTTCAAAAGCATGAAGATTTGTGATTTATGAAGTGTAGATTCCCTTGTTTTGCCATAATTGTACCTTAGGTAAGGATGATCTCCCCCAAGTTTATTTGAGAATAAGGGAGTTAGTTCAGTATATTACCATGTTTAAGTCTTGGTTTGAGTATTGGGTTGTTGGTAGTTGAGTTTGTCAAGTCAAAACCTTGGAGAATGAGAGTTATAGTTTCTGCAGAAAATCAGTTTAGTACCCTGAGGTTTAGAGTGAGTTTTGACCATGTCATTGGTGTGCACTTTGAGGCCCAAGCCACCAGAAGTTAGTATTGGGAGTATATAAAAGGTTTTAGGAGTTGGTTGGAGGTTTGCATGTCTTTTGGTTAGGTACACAAGTAGAATAACAAAATCTGTCCAGCAGGGGACAGTTTTGTTGAAACTTAGAAATAGGGAGATTTGACCATGTCATGGGTAGGCCCTCATTAGGCCCAATTGGACCTTAGTTAGAGGGAGTGTCAGAGAAGTTTTTCTAACCATAGTTAATAGGATATGAGTTAGAACCATGTGTCACAAGTTAATTCAAGTCAGGGCATTTTCTGCCTGAGAAAAACAGGGGAACCTTGGACTTTTAGCTTAGGCCCAAGAAGGCCCAAGCCAGGTGCTTGAGCCACATCAAGCTTGTGAGATTCCCTTAGGTCAGGAGAGTCTTGTGTAAAAGTTTTGAAGGAAAACTTGTAGTTTAAGAGTGTCTAATGCACTCAAGAAACTATAGTTGGCATTCTGAAATTTGCACCAGTGAGCACTTTCACTTATCACCTAGTTTTAGAACACTTAGGAGTAAGTATTAGGTCAACCACCACAGTTGTAAGATGGTATAAGATCAGTAGAGCAAAAGGCAAGTGAGGGTCAATAGGTTTTGGATAATTTAGGAAAGGCACATCGAGTTAGGGAGCCAAAATTTGAAGACTTTGTCTAGTTTAGCGACCAAGTGACTTAAGTGGTGAGTCGAGATCATCCAAGCCTAGTGTTGCATTATAGTATATATGGTGTTATTTGGTGTTAATATATGATATATGAATATGTGGCTATGTGAGTGCAATTGTAATTTAAAAGTGAATATAAATTAAGTGTGTATAGGCCTAAATGCCATCCGTGTTTAATTTCGGATTGTAAATAGGTTAAGTTAGTGAGAATATATTATAATGAGGATTATTATTTAAGTAGGATCTCGAGACGAGGGAAAACTTGCCATAAAAGTCGAGTGAAGCTCCAGTTGTTGCTCCTACCAGTCAGACCAGACCAGCCTATCTCAAGGCAAGTGATTCAACTTGACCTTCGTATTTACTATAAATAGTTCATATATATCGATGCAATTATCCTGAGTCATTTTGATATGGTTAAATCAAGCGTATCTCTTGCTTATCTTTGAATTATATAGAAATGCCATGAACCCTTGAGTATGTATTGCAAGTAGTTCAAAAGTCTTTTCATGATAAGTTAAATGCCATGATAAAATAAAGAGTTGTTATATTACTTGATTGATCCTCTTGATTAACATGCTGATGATTCCTGAGTATTGATATCTCATCCTGATACTTGAACCCCTATAGAACCTTACCTTGAACTCTGATAGTCAGAAACTTACCAACATGATTCCTCATTGATTGATACCCTCTTTCCTATCCTAAAGCTTGACAATTCTGATATATATATACTTCCTGAGCTAGAGATCAATACCTTAACACCCATAGTATTCGTGAAGCTTATCTTCTTAATGATCCAACACCTGTACCTTGACGAGAAACCATTGCTTTGAGCCCATTTTGGCATTACCCTTCATATTATCCATTAGTCTCACCATATTTTCCTGTCCAAGTTCTAACATATGAAAACCTTTCGGTTATCCTAATAGAGTAAAGTTTTGTGAATCATGGCCCTGAAATTTAGTACCATATTTCCCATGTTTCGAGTTGATCTATAATCCCTTAATAAAAATATTTACTGTTAAAAGAGATTTTGTTACAATTCGGCATCAACTTTTGAAATAAATAAAATGTGGGTTTTTCAGTCCCAAAGGGAAATAAATGTTTTCTTGAATAGTGGATCTGGACTGAGACGCGAGTCCTTTCCACACTTATATTAGGCTTAAAAGTTGCCTAGGGATTCCCGTTAATGTTTTAGAACCCAGCGAGGTTCGGGATTACTTCGCGGCTGATCACTGGCTGTAATCCGTAGCGTCATAAAATAATTTTGATTAAGACATGATTTTAAAATTGTTTTGATACAAGCAAAATGATGCCATCTCACATAGTTTTATCTCTCATTATCATTAGTTATGTCTTTCCATTGTCATTCTTAAAAGTATATCTCAATTTATATTTTGTGTCGTACTGTTAGCACTTGTTGAAAATTCGGCTCACTCCTTGCTTTACCATGATATTACAGCTAGCAGCGATGGTTAGATTCAAGCAGACTGCCCGTAAGACCTGTGATGCTAATGCTTATGTTCGAGCTCAGGTAGAATAAGTAATAATAGTTGTGTGAGGACTCGGTATTTGTAATCAGATGTAATAGTTGGTAGTGTTGGGCTGTTCCAAACCCTAAACTGTAAGATCTTGGATTTGGTTGTGTATTCTTCATTAAAATGATGTAATAGCTATATTTATTTTGCTATTTAAGTTGGGAGTGTGACAGGTTTTGGTATCAGAGCTACGGTTTAGAGTCCCTAGACAGCCCAAATAGGTTATAGGATTTGTGTGTAGGTTATAGATATTATGCGAGAGAGTAGGTTAAGTAAATTATTATTAATACTCCTCTTATTGGTTGTCAGCAAAGGGCGCATTCCTCGTCATCCTCTGGGTCGGACGACACTATTGCTTTCTCCGTGTATGCTGAGTTGAGGCGCGAGTTCGACATGCTTCAGGGCAAGTATAACCGACTGATAGACCGACTGAAGAACGTGTATCCAGACAGCCGAAACTACGAAGGGAAGCCCAAAGAGCAGATGACTACGAGACTTGAGACCTTGGTTCAGTACGTCAACACTAAGATTGAGGAGATGCCAGCACACTGGGACCGTACCAGCCAGTATGTCATTCAAATGGTGGCGGATGAGCTCCAGAGCATTGTGAAGACGCTTCGAGAGGAAAAGACTACCAAGCCCCGTTCAGATGGAGTGGAGCCTTAGTTCTTTCCATTTAACTTTCATGTTGTTGTACTATCAGACTCTATGGAATCCCCAGTTGTTTCCGTTTTTCTTTTAAATAAGCCTGTTATTCCTAGAAACAGACTATGTCCCAATCCTATGTATTGTGACCTTTAAAAATTTCAATAATTATGTTCTATTGTTCCATTTGCTCTCAACCGTTATTTTACGTTTTTATATGCATCACCATATCTGCTAAATTTGGAAACTTGACCCCATATGTAAATCAGAATGCCATTCGATACCCTCGAATCATTTTATCATTCATATCTGTTTTGACACAACTCTTATTTCAGGATCATGCCTCCCAAAAAGAAGAACCCAACAACCACCTCCACGATAGACCCAAATATTCTTCGACTACTGGAAACTTTGCAACAGCAAACCAATGCTATAGCTCAACAACAACTAACTCTTCAACAACGAATTGAAAACCAAGATAACCATGAGCCACACCAACCACCTGAACCACCTGTACCACCTAGACAAATTGTCACTTTCAAGGATTTTTAGAATGTGAATCCACCTGTATTTCATGATACCACTGATCCAGTGATAGCTAACACATGGATCAAGGAGATGGAAAGGGTTTTTGAGTTGGTACAGTTAGGAGACGATCAGAAAACGCCATATGCTACTTACTTCTTGAAGGGAGAAGTCATCTATTGGTGGGAATCAGTAAAGGCTATGGAAGTCACTCAGCAGGTTTCTTGGGAGAGATTTAAGAAGTTATTTCTGGACAAGTATTACCCTAAGTACATGCAGAATCAGATGGAGCTAAAATTTCTTGAGTTGAAGCAAGGGAACATGACTGTATTGGAGTATGAGAAGAAGTTCACTGAGTTGTCAAGGTTTGTGACAAAGTATACCAGCACTGAGGAGGAAAAAGCAAAGAAATTTCAGCAAGGATTGGAGCCTTGGATCAGAGATAGGGTGGCTATGTTTGAGCTTGAAACTTATGCGGGAGTAGTACAGAAAGCTGCTCTGATTGAGAATAATGGGATGCAGTCAAGGAAAGAGAGGGATAACAAGAAAAGGAAGGTTCCATTTTATGGAGAAAAGTCTGAAGCAGGAAGTTCACAAGATCGGAGTGTAAGGAGGATTGGTTTCCAGAAGGGCGGAAATTTTCAAAAGAAGGGAAATTTGGGCAAAAGGCAAGAATCAAAAGGGAACAACCAGGCAATCCAAGGGCAAGTTGGAGAAAATAGGTTCCAGAGACCGGAATGCAAGCACTGTGGAAGAAGGCACCCCGGAGTATGCAATAAGCTGAGCATGACCTGTTATAGGTGCAATCAGAAGGGACATTTGGCAAATGAGTGCAAGATGCCGAAGCCAGGAGTTACGTGCTACAAGTGTGGGAAGACTGGACACATAGCTAGGGAGTGCAAGGCAACCGGACCAGTCAAAGCTCTGATGAATGTGGCAAGTACCAGTGCAAGCGTGCCAGCCGAGGTATTGGCATTACCTCCACCACCCGCACCAACCCCGCAAGCAACAGCAAGGACATTTGATCTAAAGATGAAGGATGTTGTTCAGAATTCTGAAGTAATAGCAGGTACACTTTTACTCAATAATGTCAAAGCTAAAATATTGATTGATTCGGGAGCAACAAGATCTTTCATATCAGAATCTTTTGTTGATAAGCTCCAATGTGATAAAATGGTTATGAGTGAGGTAGTAAATGTGGTAATTGCAAACCAAGAGAAGATTCCTGTGAATCAATTTTGTCGAAAGTGTGAGATTGATATTTCGGGGTATAAGTTCTCAGCCGACTTGATACTCTTCAAGTTGGGAGAGTTTGATATAATTTTAGGAATGGATTGGTTAGGAGAGAATAGCGCTCAGTTAAATTGTAAGACCAAGAGAGTGTATTTAAAAACGAAGAGTGGAGAGAAGGTATTATTTAAGGGGTAGAGGCAAGAGCAACTATTTCTTACAATTGTTCAGGCTAAGAAGTTACTTAGAAAAGGTTGTGAGTCGTTCCTGGCATATGTAGTGGATTCAGAGAGAGGCAGCCTCAGCATTGAAGATATTCCTGTAGTTAACGAGTTCCCCGATGTGTTTCCCGACGAACTACCAGGCTTACCACCAGATCGACAAATTGAGTTCGAAATCAACCTTGCTCCAGGCACAGAACCAGTTTCAAAGGCCCCATATAGGATGGCACCAGCAGAAATGAAGGAGTCGGCGAGCCAGCTACAAGAATTATTGGATAAGGGAGTGATACGGCCAAGTGCATCGCCATGGGGAGCACCTGTTCTGTTTGTAAAGAAGAAAGATGGGAGTATGCGACTATGCATAGATTATCGGGAGTTGAATAAGGTAACGATCAAGAACCGCTACCCACTACCAAGGATAGATGACCTTTTTGATCAGTTGAAGGGAGCAAAATGCTTTTCGAAGATTGATTTGAGATCGGGATACCATCAATTAAAGATCAAAGAAGAAGATATTCCTAAGACCGTATTCAGGACCAGATATGGGCATTATGAATTCCTAGTAATGCCGTTTGGATTGACCAACGCTCCGGCCGCATTTATGGATCTGATGAATCAGGTATTTAAGAAGTATTTGGACAAATTTGCCGTGGTATTCATTGATGACATCCTTATTTATTCTAAGTCGGAAGAAGAACATAAGCAGCACCTCTGGATAGCATTGGAGATACTCCGACAAGAGAAGTTGTATGCCAAGTTTACCAAATGTGAGTTTTGGTTAAAGGAAGTTCAATTTTTGGGGCATGTTATTGGAAATGAGGGAGTTAAAGTGGATCCGGGAAAGATTGAGGCAGTTATGAGTTGGGAGAGGCCAAAGACTCCTACGGAAGTGCGAAGTTTTCTAGGATTGGCCGGATACTATAGAAGATTTGTCAAGGATTTCTTGAAGATCGCCACGCCATTGACCAAGTTAACCAGAAAGAATCAAAAGTTTGAATGGAGTGCAGAATGTGAAGATAACTTTCAAGAGTTAAAGCAGAAGTTGGTAACAGCTCCGGTGTTGGTACTTCCAGATGATCAAGGGAATTTTGTAATATTCAGCGACGCTTCACATAAGGGTTTGGGTTGTGTGTTGATGCAACACAGTAAAGTGATCGCATATGCGTCAAGACAGTTGAAGCCGCATGAGTTAAAGTACCCGACGCATAACTTGGAACTAGCCGCCAAAGTGTTCGCACTTAAGATTTGGAGACATTACCTCTACGGAGAGAAGTGTGAAATCTACACGGATCACAAAAGTTTAAAGTACATTTTTACTCAGAAAGAGCTCAATATGAGGCAGAGGAGATGGCTGGAATTGATCAAGGACTATGACTGTTTGATAAATTACCATCCTGGAAAGGCGAACGTAGTGGCCGATGCTCTGAGTAGGAAGGAGAGATTGAATATGATGATAACATCAAAAGAGTTATCTGAAGAAATCGAAAAATTGGAATTGGAACTTTGTGCTTATGGAAAAGTCGAGGAAGTTTATCATGCAATGACCTTTCAGCCAACACTAGTGGAAAAGATAAAGAAGTGTCAAGAGGAAGTAATGGAAAAGGAGAAGAATCAGTTATCTGGAGTGGAGATTAATACTCAAAGGGATGAGCAAGGGATACTAAGGTTTTCATCCAGAATATGGATTCCCCATGTACCTGAATTAAAGAATGAGATCCTCCATGAAGCCCACAATTCAAAATTTTCAATCCACCCGGGAAGCACCAAGATGTATCGAGACTTAAAGCAGAACTTTTGGTGGCCAAATATGAAGCGAGACGTGGCAGAATGGGTTGCGAAGTGCTATACTTATCAGAAAGTAAAGGCAGAACATCAACGACCAAGCGGATTAATTCAGCCCCTGAAGATTCCAGAATGGAAATGGGAAAATATCGCTATGGACTTTATAGTAGGACTACCGCGAACGAAATCCGGACATGACGCAATATGGGTTATAATTGATCGTCTTACGAAGTCGGCGCATTTCCTTCCAATAAACGAGAAGTCGTCATTGGACAAGTTGGTTCATCTGTATGTGCGCGAAATCGTACTAAGGCATGGAGTACCCGTATCAATAGTTTCAGACAGAGATCCCCGATTTAACTCGAGATTCTGGAAGCAATTTCAGGAATGTCTTGGCACAAAGTTGAATATGAGCACGGCGTACCACCCGCAGACTGATGGCCAGAGTGAAAGGACGATTCAAACAATTGAAGACATGTTGCGCAGTTGTGCAATCGATTTTGCAGGAAGTTGGGATGACCATTTACCGTTGATTGAATTTTCTTACAACAACAGCTATCATTCCAGTATCGGCATGCCACCATACGAAGCTTTGTACGGGCGAAAATGTAGATCACCAACAAGTTGGGATGAAGTAGGAGAAGGAAGAATTCTCGGCTCGGATTTGGTACAACAGTTGCATGACTCGGTCAAGTTAATTCAGAAAAGGTTGCTTGCTGCTCAAGATAGACAGAGGAAGTATGCGGATCCAGCGCGTAAGGACGTTCAATTCCAAATTGGCGAAGCTGTGTTGCTGAAGGTGTCACCTAGAAAAGGGTTGATGAGATTTGGCAAGAAAGGGAAGTTAGCACCTAGATACATAGGTCCTTTTAAGATTTTGAGTCAAGAGGGAAAGGTGGCCTATGAGTTGGCCTTACTACCTCAGTATCAACATGTGCATAATGTGTTCCATGTGTCGTTGCTTAAGAAGTACAATCCTGACGCTAGCCATGTGATAGAATATGAACCTGTAGAAATTCAGGCAGACCTGTCATTTGTGGAGCAACCGGTTAAAATACACGACTGGCAAGTAAAGAGTCTTAGAAATAAGTCAGTAAAGTTAGTAAAAGTACTTTGGAGGAACCCTAAGGTCGAAGAGTCGACTTGGGAGTTAGAGTCTGATATGCGTTCCCGGCATCCTCATCTTTTCTCTTAGATTCTGGGGACAGAATCCCTTAAGGGGGAGAGGATGTTACAACCGGTATTTTCGTGTAATATTATTTGTGGATTTGGTATAATATTAAAGTCAAATGAAAATATATTCAATGATTGTACGCTAGTGTGAGTGAAAATTTCTGTATTATAAATTTGCTTTGTGTAGTACGTGATTTTTCAAAGCAAGAGTTTATTTAATTTCTTTATTTTTGATTTATAAGGAATATTCTAAGCCTTGGAAAAATTTTCTTTTAAAAGGTATTTTGTTCACAAATTTTGAAAATGATTTTATAAAGTCTCTAAAAATCCAAGTTATTTTATGGTATAAATTTTATAATTTTTGAACTTGTATTTTATTTTATAAAAATAAATCATTATAAATTCTAGTTGTCATATTTAGCAAATTACAAGAAAGCCCTTGCATGCAAACCACCCTCTCATTCTTTTCAAGGACAAAGAGGACAATTCCAACCCCACTAACTCTTATTTCTCTAGCCAATTTGCTTCTTTACCCTTGCATGCAAAATGCACCAAGTATAAGAGGAGGGATAGACTTGTCAATTCTCCTTTCCACTCACATTTTGTCAAATCAAATACCATAAAAACAAGCAAATACATGATCATTTTTACTCATCACCCACACCTCACTCTCTCCTCCCTCCCCTTCTCCCTCACTCTCGGCCCTCCCTCTCTCACTCTCGGGTTTAGCCGAGAACCAACCCCCCTCCCCATTTTTCTTCATTTCTCCACCAAGCTTCTACTCTTTATACAAGTAAATGTTATCTCCCATACCATGATCATTCATATTTCAAAGAGTTTTGAGTAGAAAGTTTAAGTTTAAGGGTTGCATGTAAAGGTTTTAGTGAAACTCAAAATACAATCTTGATTCTTATGGATTTAAGGTTGTTTTTGAGAGGACTACAATTAATGGATAAGTGACAAGTCATGAGAAGGAAACTCTTGATGATTTAATGGCCATTTCCATCCATTTCATTCGGCCATGACCATATGGGAGCCGAATGAATGGTCCTTGAAATCATTCTTGTTGTTTCGATCAATTTTTGCATGTTTCTGTGATAATGACTTGAATTTTGGGGTAAAAATTTGATAAAACTCCTTGCATGCTAAGTGATCATCTAGGTATACCTTATGCTAGGCTTGCATGTCAATTTTATGATGGAATATATGTAAAAAATGTGTTGTTTTGGTTTGAAAAACCCGAAGGCATGCATGCATGAGGATTTCTCTTAGAATGTTGTAAGATTTTGATCATTTGGAAAGATTTTATTAGTGAGCCTTAATTTCAGTAGGTATAATGTGTTAATATTGATTTATGCTTCTTGTTGCATGGTAATAATCCGTGATTATCTTTTATAAAAATGCATACCTTGTTGTTTCAAAAGCATGAAGATTTGTGATTTGTGAAGTGTAGATTCCCTTATTTTGCCATAATTGTACCTTAGGTAAGGATGATCTCACCCAAGGTTATTTTGAGAATAAGGGAGTTAGTTCAGTAGATTACCATGTTTAAGTCTTGGTTTGAGTATTGGGTTGTTGGTAGTTGAGTTTGTCAAGTCAAAACCTTGGAGAATGAGAGTTATAGTTTCTGCAGAAAATCAGTTTAGTACCCTGAGGTTTAGAGTGAGTTTTGACCATGTCATTGGTGTGCATTTTGAGGCCCAAGCCACCAGAAGTTAGTATTGGGAGTATATAAAAGGTTTTAGGAGTTGGTTGGAGGTTTGCATGTCTTTTGGTTAGGTGCACAAGTAGAATAACAAAATCTGTCCAGCAGGGGACAGTTTTGTTGCAACTTAGAAATAGGGAGATTTGACCATATCATGGGTAGGCCGTCATTAGGCCCAATTGGGCCTTAGTTAGAGGGAGTGTCAGAGAAGTTTTTTCAACCATATTTCATAGGATATGAGTTAGAACCATGTGTCACAAGTTAATTCAAGTCAGGGCATTTTCTGCCCAGAAAAACAGGGGAACCTTGGACTTTTAGCTTAGGCCCAAGAAGTCCCAAGCCAGGCCCTTGAGCCACATCAAGCTTGTGAGATGCCCTTAGGTCAGTAGAGTCTTGTGTAAAAGTTTTGAAGGAAAACTTGTAGTTTAAGAGTGTCTAATGCACTCAAGAAACTATAGTTGTCATTCTGAAATTTGCACCAGTGAGCACTTTCACTTATCACCTAGTTTTAGAACACTTAGGGGTAAGTATTAGGTCGACCACCACAGTTGTAAGATGGTATAAGGTCAGTAGAGCAAAAGGCAAGTGAGGGTCAATAGGTTTTGGATAATTTAGGAAAGGCACATCGAGTTAGGGAGCCAAAATTTGAAGACTTTGTCTAGTTTAGCGACCAAGTGACTTAAGTGGTGAGTCGAGATCATCCAAGCCTAGTGTTGCATTATGGTATATATGGTGTTATTTGGTGTTAATATATGATATGTGAATATGTGGCTATGTGTGTGCAATTGTAATTTAAAAGTGAATATAAATTAAGTGTGTATAGGCCTAAGTGTCATCCGTGTTTAATTTCGTATTGTAAATAGGTTAAGTTAGTGAGAATATATTATAATGAGGATTATTATTTATGTAGGATCTCGAGACAAGGGAAAACTTGCCATAAAAGTCGAGTGAAGCTCCAGTTGTTGCTTCTACCAGTCAGACCAGACCAGCCTATCTCAAGGCAAGTGATTCAACTTGACCTTCGTATTTACTATAAACAGTTCATATATATCGATGCAATTATCCTGAGTCATTTTGATATGTTTAAATCAAGCGTATCTCTCGCTTATCTTTGAATTATATAGAAATGTCATGAACCCTCGAGTATGTATTGCAAGTAGTTCAAAAGTCTTTTCATGATAAGTTAAATGCTATGATAAAATAAAGGGTTGTTATATTACTTGATTGATCCTCTTGATTAACATGCTGATGATTCCTGAGTATTGATATCTTATCCTGATACTTGAACCCCTATAGAACCTTACCTTGAACTCTGATAGTCAGAAACTTACCAACATGATTCCTCATTGATTGATACCCTCTTTCCTATCCTAAAGCTTGACAATTCTGATATATATATATACTTTCTGAGCTAGAGATCAATACCTTAACACCCATAGTATTCGTGAAGCTTATCTTCTTAATGATCCAACACCGGTACCTTGACGAGAAACCATTGCTTTGAGCCCAGTTTGGCATTACCCCTTCATATTATCCATTAGTCTCACCATATTTTCCTGTCCAAGTTCTAACATATGAAAACCTTTCGGTTATCCTAATAGAGTAAAGTTTTGTGAATCATGGCCCTGAGATTTAGTACCATATTTCCCATGTTTCGAGTTGATCTATAATCCCTTAATAAAAATATTTACTGTTAAAAGAGATTTTGTTACAATTCGGCATCAGCTTTTGAAATAAATAAAATGTGGGTTTTTCAGTCCCAAAGGGGGATAAATGTTTTCTTGAATAGTGGATCTGGACTGAGACGCGAGTCCTTTTTACAGTTATATTAGGCTTAAAAGTTGCCTAGGGATTCCCGTTAATGTTTTAGAACCCAGCGAGGTTCGGGATTACTTCGCGGCTGATCACCGGCTGTAATCCGTAGCGTCATAAAATGATTTTGATTAAGACATGATTTTAAAATTGTTTTGATAAAAGCAAAATGATGCCATCTCACATAGTTTTATCTCTCGTTATCATTAGTTATGTCTTTCCATTGTCATTCTTAAAAGTATATCTCAATTTATGTTTTGTGTCGTACTGTTAGCACTTGTTGAGCATTCGGCTCACTCCTTGCTTTACCCTGATATTACAGCTAGCAGCTATGGTTAGATTCAAGCAGACTGCCCGTAAGACCTGTGATGCTGATGCTTATGTTCGAGCTCAGGTCGAATAAGTAATAATAGTTGTGTGAGGACTCGGTATTTGTAATCAGATGTAATAGTTGGTAGTGTTGGGCTGTTCCAAACCCTAAACTGTAAGATCTTGGATTTGGTTGTGTATTCTTCATTAAAATGATGTAATAGCTATATTTATTTTGCTGTTTAAGTTGGGGGTGTGACACGAATAACAAAGAAACGCTTAAAACTTGTTCTAAATTTATGACATTGAATCTTAATGAAGAAACATTCATAGACAAGTTCAATAAGATTTTCACTTGTAGAACATGAGCAAATTTATGAATGAGATATTTACTGCTATATTAAAAAAAATTATGATATATGAGGTTAAGTTGTTTGCGAAGATTTTGAGTAACAGCTCTTAAGCATATATCTATGAAATTAATCTCCATCTGTAAGTCAAGTAATCTGAAAGTTTATCAGACCATGGAACACACCTAAAAGACTCGATATCAGTATTTATTGGTTCCAGAATAAACATTGATATATCATTAATAATTTTTATCATCACTTATCAGTTTTAATAACTAATAATGTTTTATACAAGATCAATGCTATAAATGACAATATTACAACTTACTTTCAAAATACAAAGGTTGGCGAATACTCTGCAACTACGAAGTTATGTTGAGTTGTCTACTCATAGCCATTGATGACAAAATATATCGATGTCTAAGAACTAGAAGTTGATATAGTATATTCATCAATTTCTAGATAACGTAGACGCCAAGTGTTCACTTTGACTACCAATGGCTGGAACTATCCATTGATAGTCAGAGTAGATATATCAGATTCATTACAACCCCAAAACTGATATTTTCTATCGTACTAGAGTTGTTCAGACACTCAGCTACTTGAAAACATGTAGTATGATTTCATCCTTTGATATACAGTCAAATCATCAGAAATCAAAACACGTAACGACTTTAATACAAACATCCAGATTGTGTGTTATGATTCTAAAACATTTAAGCTTAAGCTGATTTTGAAAACCTACAAGCATCAAATTGTCTAAAGAGTAGATTTTCATAAAAGTTCATAACATGCAATCTGGCTACTTCAAACATATATCTGATAAAGATTATGAGACATTTTGGGAATACCTACCCTACTTACCAACCTTGTGGAAGTGAATTCTGTTTGGTAGAGATACCTGCTTGTTGTTGATGTGGTTAACTCTTGATTTCAAATTGAACCTTCAGTAAATGCAGAAGCTCCTGGTGATGTCTCAATAGTTTGAATTCCTTCCAACTGAAATTTGAAGTCAATATATTAAATATTTGTTTATAAATTTTATGATCATCATCCAAATTCAATGTCTCCACTCTCATCAATAGAGATTGACACAATTTAAAGCTTTTTTACAAGTTCAAGAGTTTAGTTTGTCTTCCAGATGGTGACAACTCCTTGAGATTCATTCTTGTCATCTTTGTCAACTGAACAATTTTCATCTAGACAACCAGTTAGATCAAACACAGAGTCTCTAGATCATCAATTTTAGTAATTGATGATCCCCCGAGATATATGAATATTAACTTTAAAAGCTTCTGAGTGAGAATATATTGGTAACAAACTAAGAAAAGAGCACAAAAACATGTGATAAATATAATCTTTGATCTACTGTGAGTCTAAATATAAAGAGAACCATCTCAGTTCTTATAACTTGAAATATTTACAAAAGAAAACATTTTAGACAAATAAGTGTTAATATAAGTGATTTTGAAAATGTATAATTAATTAGATCAAACATTTAAAGAGAGACAAGGATATACAGTGTTTGACTTAAACAGATTTCATCACTCACCTTATTTTCTTGAGAATAAAGAAAATAAGTGAGCTCGTTTATCCTGCTCATTTTATATTTAATTTTAACATGATTTTGATACACCCTTTTTAAGAGTCATCAAAAGTAGAGTCAAAGATCGTATTATTCACACAAATATACAATTATGCTTAATAATATGCATTTCTATTAAAGAGAAGTTTAGACATTTGTACCTCTAAAGAAATGACTCCTACATAAATGCTGAAAGTACCAGTCATACCAGGATCTAGATAATTGTGTTTGTTCACATAGTGCTTTTAGAAGCTAGTCCTTATACTCTATTTTCCTTGAATCATTCAGATCCTGAGATTCAGGTACATAAGCTTCTTTATTAAGATCTTTAGTTAGAAAAGCATTCCATGTTTTAGTTCTAATAGATTGTATAGCTAGCATTAGTTGAACAGATATGAAGGAATTTGACTGCTTCTGTATTTATCATTATTAAGATAATCATTATCAATCTTCACTTTCTACAGATAGTCTTCAACTGTAGTGAAATTATTCCTTAAAGTCATACCATTTCCATCTATCATGATTCTGAGTATCCAACTGATTCTTTTTACTAAATTATCTTATGATCCAGGCACCAGTTCCTTGATTTCGTTTGTTTCGAATTGGTTTTATATTTGTTGATTGAATGTAAACCAAGTTGATTCCAGATGAGCTTTTATCACATTCATGGGTTCTTTCTTGAGTAGAAAGTTGTTGTTCAAGCATTCCTCTGAAGTGATTCTTCTGGATCCTTTTTGATAGATGTATATCCATATGATAAGTTGATAAAGTGGTTAATTATCACTTTTCTTTGATAAGGAAATCATTTTATTGATAGTGAGCCATTTCTGAGCTTCAGTGAGTCATATTCCCTTGAGAGCTCCACTGAGTTAAAGACACTATATCCATCAGCAGTTAATGTCATCCCAATTTTTTTGTTTACTGAAGACTCATCTATGAAAAGCTCCTTTGATCAATGTGTTAGATGAAATTGATGATATCAGTATATAACTATTAGAGTTTTCCATCAACATTTGATATCAGAGTTTGACAAAGATGACAACATCAGCATTTGTCATAAATATCTGCTGATCAGTACTTGTTATCAGTATTTGTTCATATCCGTGATTGTCAAGCTGGAAATCAGGAGATATCACAGGAAGATATATTTGTAGAAATATATCGGTGTAGGAATTACCTTTTTGCAGTAATCAATAGTTGGATATATATTAGGATTCTTTATTCACTTGTAACATATCTACGAGATTGATTATGTAGATGTGCAGTATATAAGAACATATTAGCTTAAAAATATTAGTGTCATGCTTTTTTCTGTCTTACACATAACCTAGAAGCTCTCAAGGACATTCATCCTTATAGAGAGTATTGTAATTAGTTTTATTCAATAACATAAAATTTGTTCTTATCTGTTGAGCTCTTTATTTCGAATGGATTATTTAATTGTATTCACCCCCTTCCCCCTCTAGAGTAGATTTAAGGACTAACAATTAGTATTAGAGCTTGTCGTTGATATACAAACAGATTAAGATCCAGAAAATAATCATTAATGGCAGATAAAGAAACTCAACCAAATCCCCCACCACCACCAGCCACAAACCAAATCAATCACAATATGAGCAGATATGAGGGCATCAAAGTTCCAGTCTTGAAGATTAATGAATATCCAATCTGGAAGCTAAAGATGGCTATGTTTCTGGAAGAAACAGATCTATGAATATCTGAACAGGATTTATGATGGTCCTCACAGGCCCATAAAACTGGCTGTTGCGGTTCCTGGTCAAGAAGAAAAGATGGTTGACAAGGAAAAAAAGGATTATACTCCTACATCTTTCATCAATTATAAAAGATGCAAAATTTAGACATCTTTTGCATAGCAGTCTTGATAATGTGATGTCGAATAGGTTGATTGGATGTAAAACAACCAAAGAAATTTGGGATACTTTGGAGGTGAAGTGTCAAGGCACTACTGCTATCAAGAAGAATAGAAGGACAATACTCACTCAGGAGTATGAACACTTTGACTCAAAAGCTGATGAATCCTTGACTAAAATCTATGACAGGTTTCAGAAATTGCTGAATGACTTGTCATTGGTTGACAAAGAATATGATCCAGAAGATTCAAACTTGAAGTTTCTTCTTGCATGTAATATCCGGGATATAACGTTTAATTATTTTTGTCAATAAATAAATATAATGTGATTATTATATGAATTTTTGGTGTTTTATGTGTTAATTGGTATCTGTGATTGATGTTTATAAGTGATAAACATTACAAATTTTAATTTTCATATGTCTAAAATAAAGTGTAGATTATTTTGATATTTTTCTAGTAATTTATAAGTTTTTATATGATTTTATAAATGACTTATAGATTTAATAAATTAATTTTTGGATTAATTATTATTTATTTGAAATAATCGAGAATCATCTGACTTCAACGGTTTCTACGTTTTTACTACCCGGAAGTCTCGGGAAAACTCCTTTCTAACCTAATTTGATTATTCCGAGCATTTTTCGTGTTTAACTTTTTCGATCCAGAGAACGGTTTTACCTATACGACTCTCGGTATAAATTTTACGATACTATTTTCGTTTCGGTAAAACGATAAAACCCGTATTTTCGGGAAACATGATATTTTGATTAAACTATTATATTATCTTCTCGTAATTCGTGTAACCAAAATGCTGAGACCAAGATTGTATTTGCAAAAACCCGATTTTGATAATTATCCTAAAATCAGTACCAAATTGGATCAGTTTTATTAATACTTAACGATTAAGTATTCTATTTTCATATCCGATATGATCCAATGGGGTACCAATATTCCGTAAATATAAATAGCCAATACAATATCTTATTTTGTACAGACAAACATAAAAAACAGTATAATTAGATAATTATCCAGAGAAAAGGATATTATTCATCGTGTTCTTCAAAATCGAACTCCGATTTGAGCGTGCAAGTAGTCGAATCGAAACTCGTGACAAGTAGAATCATATTTTTCAATCTATACAACTGTAGAATCATCAAGTATTTTTCTATATTTTTGTTTATTTTCAAATTTAATTATGATTAAAATATGACTTTTTAATTTTGAAGTTGTTTATGTGTTTTGATGATTGCATATTGTAGATAATCGAATCCTGGTCATTTTGGTATATCATATGCTTGATTTGGAGTTGAATAACATGTTCGAATTTTTGTTTGATATTCGAATTAAAGAAATTAGGGTTTATATAGTTTGATTGTTCTTAATTGAAAATTAGGCATTTTTTATTCGAGGGTTATCAGTTGAATTGATTGCTACCAGTTTATAGAGCCTTTAAGAAGGAATTGATTGATGGTAGTTTGAAGTAGATAGGATTCTTGTTTTGTGCTCACTGGAAAAGAAACGAGTTTGCCGGTTTTAGGTCGAATTGGCCGGATTTTGAGTTCTAGGGATCGTTTGTGTTATTTGTTGCTTGATTCATGTTCCTGGAAATATAGAATGAAAACCATACCTGAACAAAGCCAAATGATCACATTTTGGCCAAGAACGGAGCTTGGCCGGAGTTGATAGTCGCCAGAATCTGGGAAGAACTCCTTTTTGACCCGCCAGAAAATTCGGTGTCGATCTATTCTATTCCTATTTCATTTCTATAAAATTGTTTCTGTGTTTATTTTTAAAATAATTCAAAAATTTATTATGTAATTTCTAAAATTCAATTTTAATTTCAAAATTCTTTATTTTAATTTCAAAATTCATTTTTAATTTATAAATAAATCTGAATTATTTAGTTAATTAATTTTAGTTAATAATTAATTATTTAATTGGTCAATTAATTTAAATATTAATTCATTAAATAATTATTAGTTATTAATTAATATTAGTTGATTATTTAATTAGATTTAATTATTTCTTTTGATTTAAAATTCCAAAAAATAGTTTCGAACTTTAAAATATTTGTCTAAATTATGGTCAAGGCTCGATAATTATTATTAAATGATTTTAAAGTCAGATTGAGGTATTCGAACCTTGTTGTTTATTTTTAAAATGATTCTGGTACCCGTTTTAATTCCAAAAAATGTTCAAAAATTCGTATTAAATACCAGAAAAATCATTTTAACCCCGAACCTTCTTTTAGAATTTTTTTATCGAATAACTTGTGTGCTATGTGCTATGTGCTATTTGATTGATGTGTTATATGCCTATGTGTTCATTGTTTGACGATTTTTGTCATAACTTTCAATCCGTACGTCGGATTTTGGTGAAACGAAGGGTAGATAGAAGCTTGTAACGTCTATGTGACGATTATAATAAGTTCATAATGAGTATTGATAGATACTTGTATTATATAGCAGAGGAAGCGAGGAATAGAAAAGGAAAGCAAGTGGTCAGTAAATAGAATCGATAGACGAGTGCAAGTGAAGTGGAAATCCGTCGAGATAAGGGAAGTGTTCTAAAACTTTCTTAAGATATATTGCCAGTACCTGTAACACCCCCAAATCCGGGGTCGGGGATCCGGGTTGTCACGAGTTTCATTTTCCTTAATAACACCCAATCTTAATAAACAACCAACTACTGCGTACTGTGACCCCACAATAAACACACACACCACAAGTTATAATCTCAGAGATGAATACCAAAAATAACACAAGTCATTTTATTCCACAACTATAAGTCATTACACCTCAAAAGGGTTTCTGAATAAATTTACATATTTTTGCCATTATTACAATTCATAATATACATAAGTCTGGTACATCAACAGTTGAAAACCTAGCCTATTGGTAGTTCCTACCTCAGCTACAGTGGCATCAACGCCTACAGGAAACTGCGGAACGTTTCCTATCCGATCACGAATTGGGAGCTTGGTCCTGTCATCTTGTCTATCTGTTGTTGTGTGATGAAAGAAGAAAGCAAGGGTGAGCAACAAGCGCACCGAAATAATATATATAATAATTAACAATATATGAGCATTCCCATAGTACTCATGAAAGTCTTGGTCAAAAAGAAAGGAACCAAGTTGATATCGTAACGCGACCAAGTCGCAAAATATTCAGTATATATATACATATATACTTTTCAAAATCTTTGAAATCCTCTGACATGTATAATATACACAGAGTTCCAGTTTATAACTGTATAAAATATCGTTGCAAGGTGATCTTATATATCTAACCTTGTCTCAACGTTTTTCTGAAAATCCTTGTCATGCATAAGATAATCATTAACCAGATATAAGTTGAAAAGATGAAGTTACGAGATACTCCAATATACTTATATCTTTTCTGAATACAACTTGAACTACAACCGTTCAAGGTATAATCAGTTTCAAAAGGTCATCACACATATGAGACTACAAGATAAGACTTGAATAGATTCAATATTTGAAATATCATTTGAAAGAAATGAAGTTACGAGATACTTCATTAAGTCCCGATATTTATATTCACCTATATATATATATCTCATACACTCCTTGAAAACCTCTGTTGTGAAAATTATAAACAGAGTTTTAATATCCAATAAATTTGGAAAGAAGAAAACTTTGGCATAAACCCGATATCTTGCTGATCAGGCAAATATACCAATTAAGTAACCTTTTCTACTAGTAGATGGATGAATCCCCCACCGGTCATCACCCTGGCCGCATTAGGACCTTGGGCTGGACCGCCACCTGGCCTCTTACGCATTGATGGACTGCCATCCAGCCACTTACACTTTGATAGACCGTACCCCTGCCTGTCGCTTATGCCGACTCAATTAGATGGACTTACTTCCCGAACGTTGGGTAAGTAATCAATTCTTTTATCAAAATAGCAACCTTGTTGCGAGTATAAAATATACCACAGAGCCAGATCCCTTAGATTTTGAGCGAGTATTTAAATCCCTTTCGAAAGTAAGATCTTAAATTTGAAAACGAGTTTTGTGATCCGCTTTAACTTTTAAAATCATTTTGAAGACTCGAAAACATTTTTAAGAATATTTGGAGTAATGCTGATTTAATAAAATAAATCAGTTCCGATATATTAGAAATTATCTGAATATTATTATTTAAATAATATTCCCATAAAGGATAATTTCTATAAAATAATTGAAGTAGAAGTTTTAAAACTCATACTTGAAATGAATAATAAATAACCATAGATATACTTATACGAAAGTACGATCTTTATTTAGATAATCGAAAATAAGTTTGTAATATCAAAACAATATTCTTTAATAAAATAAAGAATATTATTTAATAAAATAAGCGGAGTCATAAGTCCTCAAATGAATATTCGAAATAATATTCATTAAATAAAATAAGCGGAGTCATAAGTCCTCGAATGAATATTCAAAATAATATTCATTTATAATATAAAACTATCGAATAAACATTATTCGATTATTAGTTTTGAAAACTATTAGTATATATATACATATACTATACTCGGGAACATCAACTCCCGATTTAGAAAAATGGTCACCTTTGGTTACCCTATACTAAGGGTGTAAGAAACTACTGCTTATCTCTAGCATAGGTATTATGCAGTTTATAAGCATTTGAATTGATAATAGAATATCAAGATTTCACAACGGTCGCTTATACGCTTAACGATTTGCATTAATCGCTCGCATACCCTCGGCTCCACTAATTTTAATAAATTAACCGTTACGAATTTTAAGGTAACTCTTTCGCGAGTAGTTTACCAACATCCTAATCCACCTTATGTAATTGTTTCGTAATACAATTAGTCTTTTAAGGGCCTTAAATAAGGTTTCAAATTTAAGCGAGGGGTAAAGGTTCATTTGCGAAATACCGTAACTTAAAACAGTGGTTTCTCCTAAACCGTAAATCGGATCTACGCGAACCACATACCAAAATGAAGCTTACGACATGATCTAGATAAACATGGCAAATTTACAGATTGTTCAGTGACTTATATGGTCCGAGATTCATGTACAACAGTCTAAGGAAAATGGGCATTACGACGGCTATGTTTACGAGTTTTCCAAGTTTCTCACTACACCAAAACCTCACCAAACAACCCACAATTATTAACACATCAAAACCTCAAATAAATAATTCTATACCAGTCCTTATTCTCCAGATTCTTCATCTCAACCAACCACAATCAAGTTCTATTAAGTATAACAAGATTCATTCACCAAATCACTCCAAATTCAAATCAAACTACTAATAATCAAAGATCATGCTTCTAATTTAGAAAACCAACCATCAAACTCACTAATAATCAAAGTAAAGGCTATGGTTTGAAGTTTATACCTTCCTTGGGAGATGTTAAGTTGCTAGGAAGCCTTAGGGAGCCTCCTACAAGCTTGATATTTCCAAAGAAATCAAGAACACAAAGTTAGGCTTTAAAGTTTCTAAAAGTACGATTGAAAGAACTTTAAAAATGAGGGTCTTACCATACTTATTTGGACGAGACTTGTGAACAAGAGTTGTAGGAAATCTTAATACCTTTCCAACAAGCTATAGAACACAACATTTGAGTGAATATTGAAGGAGATATGACAGTTTGAAGTTGCTGGGTTTGTTTTGGCCGAGAGCTTTGAAGCTTGGAATGGGGGAGAAAAGATGAATGGTGCTTGGTTGATTTTTTGGAAAGTGAAATGAATTTACTTCGTTGAAAATCAACCTTTCAAAATGTCTTGCTTTTGCTTTTTGATTACATCATTGCTTGCATCATCAATATGCCATATGTCCACTTCTTGTGGTGTAAGGGTGTCTTAACCTTTAACCACATGTTTTAGCTTCTCTTGGAAGCTTCCTACCCATTCTACTTGTATGTGCTTGCCTTTTGGTCATTTATTTGTTTTACGGTTCGCTTAACTCTCGTTCTCATTGATCGTTTGAAGGATCATATCTGGGATCTCATTACTTGGGTTCCCCTAAACCTTTTACAATCTTTTATATTTCTTTTATGATCCTCTCTTATAATCCTTGAATTTAAATCCTTTTAATCATGTTACCTTATATTCAATTCTTTCGGTATCTGGTGGATTTTCGGGAAAAATCAAAGTGTTCGAATTTGGATTCTGACGATCTTTACATACACTCATTTACTTTATGGAATACTAATACGATCTTAGAATTTCCATAACAGTACTCCTATATAGCGTGGTCTGATAATTTTCCTTAATCAGCATAATCAGCAAAAGTTACTATTCATCAGTGTCACATAAATTCCAAAATTTGGGGTTATTACAGTCTCCCCTCCTTAAAAGGATTCCGTCCCGGAATCAGATAGAAAATGAATAAAGATACTCTCTTAGAATTGCACTTTCTAACTCTCAAGTAAATTTTCCCACATTGTGGTTCTACCACCAAACTCTGACTATTTTGATAACCCTTCTCCTAAGCACTTGTTCCTTTTCGATCTATAACCCTTCCTGGTTGCTCCATATAGGTTACACCTGGTTGCATGTCTATGCGCTCATATGCCCCTATATGTCTGGCATCCGGATTACACTTCCTTAACATTGATACATGGAACACGGTATGAACTTGCTACAGGTTCGGGGGTAGGGCTAGCTCATATGCTAACTTCCCAATACGTCTTAATATCTCCAAGGGTCCAACATTTCGTGGGCTTAACTTTCCTTTTTTTCCGAACCTCATCCATCCTTTCCAAGGGATACCTTTAACATCACTAGGTCCCCTATTTCATACTCTTTGTCCTTTCGAGTCAAATCAATATACCTCTTTTGTCCAATTTGGGGTTGCTGCCATCCGTCCTCTATGTCTTTGGTCCTTTGGTCCACTATGTCTTTGGTCCTTTGGACCACTTCGGGCCCGAGCATCTTGTGCTCTACAACTTCATCCTAACATAAGGGAGATCGACATTGGGTTCCCTCAAGGATCTCATAAGGCGACATCTCGATACCTGACATACGATCTATTGTCGTGAGAAAACTCAATCCGCGTTAAGTGATCATTCCAAATTTTTTCAAGTCTATTGCACAGACTCTCATCATAGCTTCTAGCATTATAGCTTTTGCTTCTCAATACCCACTCTTTTCCAGTTCGTAATCGTTACTATCTTCCGCACCTAATATTATACTGGTTACACTCTTGCTTGTTAGCGTTCTATAACCTTTTAATAACCGCGTCAACCATAGTATCACGAACGCGTTAAATTCGGAATACCACCGTACTGATACCACTTCATCTCTAGCTGCTTCCATCTTCGAAAGCTTGGTCCTTCATATAGAAATAAAAGAATTTATTGAGAGATCACTATGATCATGAACACTTGTTATATCGCATAGTTAGTACAGAAGGTGGCCAGCCTTTAGTACTTGACAAGCAATTAAACAATAGATGGTATCCTACTAGGCTTCTATCACACAGATAGATAGTCATTCGGGAATACCTCCCCTTCTGGAAGGGTTGTTCTTCTCATTTTACACGAAAATGAAAAGAAGGGAAAGGATCGAATTGATGAGAATTGTATAAAAATACTGCCACAAAATATCTGGCTTGGAATCTACCTCTGAACTATAGAGGTTTGACATAGGAGAACAAAACATATATGTATATATATCAACATCAAGTATTATAGCATCGCATTTCACATGCCTAAATATTTTTGCTATTCCGTCCATCATTTCATGGACCCATGCTCTTGCTCGAGCTTATAAACAATCACCTCTGAAACTCCCTCGACATCAAAAATCAAATAAGGGATTTCATTCTAGACATCATCGTTACTAGAATCCATTGCTATACCGCAACCTTCTTCGTATAGTAATACTACTCTTTATCGATAAGAAGGAATAAATATATCATAGGTAAATGATCGGCTTAGCTAGTCTAACGATGATTACTTATACATCACCATGACCCGATTAGTGGTACTCAATCTCGACATTCATTACAATACCACTCTCATAGTTGTAATCGGCTCATTACTCGCAGAAACATTGCTGCATTACTATAGTCCACCGCGGACCTACATTAGTTATTCATTTCCCTTGGAATCTTTATAGCTAACCATACGAAGTCCATACCCGCCGTATCGGATTCTTCTAAGGAGGTAACATAATCACCATTCATGATTCATGAAGAACACTCCAGATCCTGACGTAAATTCATGACATGAAGCAAATAAAATTACAGAAGAGTTTCAATCAAAGCAACGATAGCAGGTTAACACCATTCTTAATCATATGCCTTCAATAGAAGACTTAACTCAAAGGTTCGTTTAGTCCTTTTTGAAACACGGTCCTGGCTTATTCTCAAGATATGACCTTCTAAGATAGATAGCCCGCTCACGGCAATTACATGAATTAAATCTTTACCAAACTACTATTACGGTTTAGTATCGCACAATCATCAGAAGGAATGTCAATCTTTCAAACCATAATACAACCTTCACGGCTTTAACCATCATCACCGTATTCCTCTAACACGAGCGCCTATAATTGTCCTCTTACACTTAAAGTGTCGGCCACCTCTTTGGACTTTCCTGATAGTAAAATTTCCTTATAATCAATGTCATTTTAACCACCTCCAACTAAATTTTCTACCTTATTTCAATCACTGCTTATGTGAAAATGCTTTTCTTAAGTCCTGGTGAGAAAAAAATCACCATTTTTCCATAAGTCATTGCCTTAGTCTTTAGATGTGAACATTGTCACGACTGACTGTCGATCATACATACCACGTTTCTTATTGAGGGTCCTTGTTTTCACCAATCTCCACCCTCATTGGGTCGATCTATACTTTCTTATGGTTCAACACGTGCCCCACCTGGCATTATTATAATTACGTGATATTTCCTTGATCAAAATTTCTATTCTTCAGAACTTTGAATATTAGCTTTCTTCTGGTAAAACCTCTAAGGTTATCCTTGAATCGTTCCTCCTGTATTCCCTAGAAATAGGGCATATCAAAATACCATTTACTAATACAAAAACATTGTCTATATACTTCTGAAAAATTTCTCCACTGATCCTTAAAGGTTGTTGTTACCTTAATCCTTCATTCCGTATTACCCAAACTCATAATGTCCCTATTAAGGGTGAAATTCCAACCTTTGTGCATTCCCCCATGGCTCATCTCAAGTTATCGAGGTTTTATCCTTAATTCTACCCATAAAAGGTACTTGTATCCTTCCATGGATACATCAAATCATATATCCCTGATAAGGGTATCTTATTCAATCATTTCCACCTTGATAGTCTATACCAAATTTCACAATAGCATCCTTATTCAAGTTGAGGTCAATCCATATGGCCTCCAAAAGATAACAACGGTTATCTGCTTTTGTTTCCTGCTTTGGTAATGATAACAAGGATGTTCTGGAAGATATTGGTCGTGTTTAATGTGAACTTCTTCTTACTAAATCCTCATTTAACTTTGTTGTTTATCTCAACAGTCATCTCAATGTTGGGATATCTTCTATACTTGGTGTCTCCCTTTTGGGTATCAAGTCACAGGTGTTACATACACTTCACATTCTTGAAGGTCACTTCCTTTATCACATTTCCTAATTTCTTGCTTTCATGTCTCCTCAGTCCATCCATGTTTCCTTATTAATCCATCGATCTATCTCAAAGTTTCATTGAATACTCTCAACTTAAAGGGGATTAATTATACGTATCGCTTACGCCTTCAAACCTTGACTTTATCTCATGATCAGTCACCATCGTGCTGATGATGACATATTTCTCTATATTTATTGCAAGGGTTTCTTAGGGTTTCCCATACCTAACTCCCTTATCGCTTCTCAACTCTATTTCCTTTATATCCCTTTATACTCCTTCCACTTTCAGTCTTTTATTTTCATTTCTATTACAACCATTTTATGAACCAACACAAAATAAACATTAATTTCAAACATCCCGTCACTCTGGATTCGTGTCCTTCAAACCTTGTAGACTTTCACAACCTAGATTCATGATTCATCATACTTTTCCGCCTCTGGTCTGGCTCTAAACCTTCTACACTATTTTTCTATCTTCCTTAGCCTTCCACCAGCGGGTGGCCTCTCTCTTAGGAAGCTAAGTGGCAAAATAGTCTTTTTTGCTTCGTCAATCATTTAGAATCTCAAATGATTCCTCTATTTCTTTTAGCCAGGCTCTTGCCTCGACTGGGTCAACTTGTTCCTTGGAACTTTGAGAGCTTAGTGACTTAAAGGTCCTGAAAGAATTTCACCACCGCATTATTTCCTCAGGGTGGTGGTTGGGGTAATAGTCTAAGTTCTGTTTAGGCAGGTCCATGAATTGCCATATAAGAGTACCGTCTCGGGTCTCCTTTCCTTACTCGACTTTTATTTTCTCAGTATGAAATGTTTCATCCTTCTCCCATAATTGGGGTTATCTTATACGTTAAAAATCCTTGTTTTCCACTTCATTATGTTATGGGTTCCTTACATCTTGATTGCGACCTCCCTGATTATCACATTCAGGGTTTTCCCTTAATCTTATTCCTCGAACTATGGCTTTCATCTAAGATCCCATCCTTAAGCTCTTGAATGTTTGGAACCAAAATTCTGTAGGAATACCTCATTGTTGCCTTATTATCTTTCTCGGTATTAATCTCTTCTCCAGTCATTGGCTCTCTGCCTTCATTCATCACTTTTTCTTGGCACAATATGATCTTTTCCCATAATTCGGGTTGCATTACCTCCTCAAACAGCCTTTCAGTACTGGCTCCAATTACCATCACTTCTATTCCCATTTTCTCGAAATCTTTTATCAACTCTTCCGAAGACATTATCATTTTGAGTCCCTCCTTTCTACTAAGGGTGTCAGCCACCACATTGGCTTTCCCTTGTTGATAAAAATCTCATAATCGTAATCCTTGATTAGCTCTAAACACCTCTTCTGGTGCATGTTGAGCTCTATCTGCGTGAAAATGTACTAGAGCTCTTATGGTTTGTGTAAATCTCGCACTTCTCTTCATGCAAGTAGTGCCTCCAATCGTTAGGGAAAAACTATTGTCGTGAGCTCAAGATCATGGGGGGATATCAAATTTCATCTTCCCTTAATTGTCTTGACGCGTACGCGATTACCTTGCCGTGCTCTATAAGAACGCACCCTAATCCCTTGTTCGAAGCGTCATTACAAATCACAAAATCTTCTTTTTTATCTGGCAACGCCAACATAGGGGCCGTCACCACTCTTTTCTTCAGTTCTTGGAAGCTGTTCTCGCATTTCTCTATCTATTTGAACTTCTCAGTCTTACGAGTAAGCCGCGTTAAAGGGGCTGCGATCTTTGCAAACTTGAACGAACCTACGGTAGTAACCGGCCAATCCTATCTCTAGTAGTCACCCTGACTACGATCATTAATTCCTCAACGGTCCTTTCTTCATTCTTGTCAGGATCCTCCACGGGATCCTTCTCAACAACAATCCCTTTTGGGATAATATCCTTAATTACTACATCTTTAATATGAACATCATCGGGTCCCTCGTTAGGACACTCTATTAGATCCATAATCTGATATTCAATAGGTAGTAAAACATCATCGTGTTATTGCTTTTGAACTTCAGAGTTTGGAGTCCCACTACCATATAGGATGACGAACTACGCTTCTATTATGATATTTATAAGGGTTCCCATAAGGGTTTTAATTGTCAATACTACGTTAGGTAGTCTGACTATGAACTTGGCAAGAATTCTTATTATCTTAGTGAACTTCTTATCTTAACGTCGCATCATCTCTAAGGTTTATAACGCTTAGCTCTGATACCATTTTTGTAACACCCCCAAATCCGGGGTCGGGGATCCGGGTTGTCACGAGTTTCATTTCCCTTAATAACACCCAATCTTAATAAACAACCAACTATTGCATACTGTTACCCCACAATAAACACACACACACCACAAGTTATAGTCTCAGAGATGAATACCAAAAATAACACAAGTCATTTTATTCCACAATTATAAGTCATTAAACCTCAAAAGGGTTTCTGAACAAATTTACATATTCTTTACCATTATTACAATTCATAATATACATAAGTCTGGTACATCAACAGTTAAAAACCTAGCCTATTGGTAGTTCCTACCTCACCTACAGTGGCATCAACGCCTACAGGAAACTGCGGAACATTTCCTATCCGCTCCTGAATTGGGAGCTTGGTCATGTTCATCTTGTCTATCTGTTATTGTGTGATGAAAGAAGAAAGCAAGGGTGAGCAACAAGCGCACCGAAATAATATGTATAATAATTAACAATATATGAGCATTCCCATAATACTCATGAAAGTCTTGGTCAAGAAGAAATGAACCAAGTTGATATCGTAACGCGACCAAGTCGTAAAATATTCAGTATATATATACATATATACTTTTCAAAATCTTTGAAATCCTCTGACATGTATAATATACACAGTTCCAGTTTATAACTGTATAAAATATCGTTGCAAGGTGATCTTATATATCTAACCTTGTCTCAGCGTTTTTCTGAAAATCCTTGTCATGCATAAGATAATCATTAACCAGATATAAGTTGAAAATATGAAGTTACGAGATACTCCAATATACTTATATCTTTTCCGAATACAACTTGAACTACCACCGTTCAAGGTATAATCAGTTTCAAAAGGTCATCACACAGATGAGACTACAAGATAAGACTTGAATAGATTCAATCTTTGTAATATCATTTGAAAGAAATGAAGTTACGAGACACTTCATTAAGTCCCGATATATATATTCACATATATATATATATATCTCATACACTCCTTAAAAACCTCTGTTGTGAAAATTATAAACAGAGTTTTAATATCCAATAAATTTGGAAAGAAGAAAACTTTGGCATAAACCCGATATCTTGCTGATCAGGCAAAGATACCAATTAAGTAACCTTTTCTACTAGTAGATGGATGAATCCCCCACCGGTCATCACCCTGGCCGCATTAGGACCTTGTGCTGGACCGCCACCCGGCCTCTTACGCGTTGATGGACTGCCACCCAGCCACTTACACTTTGATAGACCGTACCCCGGCCTGTTGCTTATGCCGACTCAATTAGATGGACTTACTTCCCGAACGTTGGGTAAGTAATCAATTCTTTTATCAAAACAGCAACCTCGTTGCGATTATAAAATACACCTCAGAGCCGGATCCCTTAGGTTTTCAGTGAGTATTTAAATCCCCTTCGAAAGGAAGATCTTAAATTTGAAAACGAGTTTTGTGATCCGCTTTAACTTTTAAAATCATTTAGAAGACTCGAAAACACTTTTAAGAATGTTTGGAGAAATGCTGATTTAATAAAATAAATTTGTCCTGATATATTAAAAATTATATGAATATTATTATTTAAATAATATTCCCATAAAGGATAATTTCTATAAAATAATATCGAAACATTATTCTTTAATAAAATAAAGAATATTATTTAATAAAATAAGCGGAGTGATAAGTCCTCAAATGAATATTCGAAATAATATTCATTAAATAAAATAAGTGGAGTCATAAGTCCTCGAATGAATATTCAAAATAATATTCATTTATAATATAAAACTATCGAATAAACATTATTCGATTAATAGTTTTGAAAACTATTTATATATATACATATACTATACTCGGGAACATCGACTCCCGGTTTAGAAAAATGTTCACCTTTGGGTCCCCTATACTAAGGGTATACGCAACTACTGCTTATCTCTAGCATAGGTATTATGCAGTTTATAAGCATTTGAATTGATAATAGAATATCAAGATTTCACAACGTGCATATATATACCATATCAATATGCTCCAATATATCACAAGATTTGCTAATAACAGTCATGCACTTATCACAAGATAATGCATATACATATATACATCACAACAACAGTATAACGGGTAGAAAAATTGCCTGGGCGTTCCGGGATAGACTTAAGCTTAGAGTGGGTAAGGTAACCTATGAACAACAACATAAGCCGGAATTAGACCACGGTCGCTTAAAAAACTAGTCAAAACTCACTCATACCCTAACGGTCGCTTATACGCTTAACGATTTGCATTAATCGCTCGCATACCCTCGGCTCCACTAATTTTAATAAATTAACCGTTACGAATTTTAAGGCAACTCTTTCGCGAGTAGTTTACCAACTTCCTAATCCACCATACATAATTGTTTCGTAATACAATTAGTCTTTTAAGGGCTTTAAACAAGGTTTCAAAGTTAAGCGAGGGGTAAAGGTTCGTTCGCGAAACACCATAACTTAAAACGGTCGTTTCTCCTAAACCGTAAATCGGATCTAAGCGAACCACATACCAAAACGAAGCTTATGACATGATCTAGCTAAACATGGAAAATTTACAGATTGGTCAGTGAGTTATCTGGTCCGAGATTCATGTACAACAGTCTAAGGAAAACGGGCATTACGACGGCTATGTTTACGAGTTTTCCAAGTTTCTCACTACACCAAAACCTCACCAAACAACCCACAATTATTAACACATCAAAACCTCAAATAAATAATACCATACCAGTCCTTATTCTCCAGATTCTTCATCTCAACCAACCACAATCAAGTGCTATTAACTATAACAAGATTCATTCACCAAATCACTCCAAATTCAAATCAAACTACTAATAATCAAAGATCATGCTTCTCATTTAGAAAACCAACCATCAAACTCACTAATAATCAAAGTAAAGGCTATGGTTTGAAGTTTATACCTTCCTTGGGAGGTGTTAAGTTGCTAGGAAGCCTTAGGGAGCCTCCTACAAGCTTGATCTTTCCAAAGAAATCAAGAACACAAAATTAGGCTTTGAAGCTTCTAAAAGTACGATTGAAAGAACTGTAAACATGAGGGTCTTACCATGCTTATATGGATGAGACTTGTGAACAAGGGTTGTAGGCCATCTTAATACCTTTCCAACGAGCTATAGAAAACAACATTTGAGTGAGTATTGAAGGAGATATGACAGTTTGAAGTTGCTGGGTTTGTTTTGGCCGATTAGCTTTGAAGCTTGGAATGGGGGAGAGAAGATGAATGGTGCTTGGTTGATTTTTTGGAAAGTGAAATGAATTTACTTGGTTGGAAATCAACCTTGCAAAATGTCTTGCTTTTGCTTTTTGATTACATCATTGCTTGCATCATCAATATGCCACATGTCCACTTCTTGTGGTGTAAGGGTGTCTTAACCTTTAACCACATGTTTTAGCTTCTCTTGGAAGCTTCCTACCCATTCTACTTGTATGTGCTTGCCCCTTGGTCGTTTATTTATTTTACGGTTCACTTAACTCTCGTTCTCATTAATCGTTTGAAGGATCATATCCGGGATCTCATTACTTGGGTTCCCCTAAACCTTTTACAATCTTTTATATTCCTTTTATGATCCTCTCTTATAATCCTTGGATTTAAATCCTTTTAATCATGTTACCTTATATTTAATTCTTTCGGTATCTGGTGGATTTTCGGGAAAAATTAAAGTGTTCGAATTTGGATTCTGACGATCTTTACATACACTCATTTACTTTATGGAATACTAATACGATCTTAGAATTTCCATAACAGTACTCCTATATAGCGTGGTCTGATAATTTTCCTTAATCAGCATAATCAACAAAAGTTATTATTCATCAGTGTCACATAAATTCCAAAATTTGGGGTTATTATAGTACCCTAATCAGTTCTTGTTTTATATTGAAAATGCTTTTAATATACCTGAGACATACCATATGTTAGCATGTGATAGTTGAGTTGCTTAACCCTAAACCCTGATCATATCATTTGATACTTGAGTTGTAAGCCTTACTCATTGTGAACCATTGATTGCTAAATACCCAGATACTAAACAACACAAATACGATACTACTCCACAAATACATATACACCATACACCAAACATTGGAAAAGAATTGCTCGAACATACAGAAACTTATATACTCTACAATACCTTGTAACATCAAAGAACTAAACCTTGTATATACATTGAACCATTGTTCATCTATTACCTGATTTTTCTACAGGCGTGAAGCCATTCTTTATACATACCTTGATATACCCTGGCGATACTGATGATTTGCATTATACTCTGAGAGAAATGTCTTATCAATGTTCATTATGATTCCGTTTTATTGAATTACAATATTTATCATTTTGAATTATGTTAGAATTGGATAATTTTTTAATGTGAATCAGATTCGAGGTCAGATCATATTAGTGGTCATATTAGGCCAATGTGTTCCTTGGATCCACTTTATAGAGATGAGTTGTGTGCCTTGCTCGGGGTTAGCGTGTGACTGATCAGCAGCCTAACCTTGGTTTTAAAATTTAAAATGAATATCAAATTCTAATGATTACGTTACAAGAAACTTGATTCCTCTTAATAATTTCAATTGATTATTGTTTAACCTCAATTATTGTTATTATGACTTGCGGAGCTAGTTAGATCACTCTCACGAATCTGTTTATGTTATTATATAGTTAAAAAGAAAATTATTGGTAGCAAGGATCCCTCGTCCAGTGTGCGAGCTAGGATTCCAGGTTGTGTTGGATCAAGCTAGCAGGAGCTTTATGTTGTAAAATTGAGTTATACAAGTTTGTAAGAATGTTTTATTATCAATTGTAAATTAAACTGGTTAGGATTTGGTACGATGTAATATAAGTTAAGGTTGTGGCTTGTTTTTATACTTTAACCTGTTGCGATCTGTGGTTGTGTAAACAAGGGTTATTACATAGAATATTTCATATACAGGTTTATATAATTTTTGTATGTGTTGTGAACCCCAAACTTTTGACCCGGTTTGGAGGGCGTCACAGGTTTGGTATCAGAGTTACAGGTTATAAGTCACTGGAACAAGCCTAGATTGTCAGGATTGGGTAGAGGGTTAGGTTTAAGAATAAATGATAGAAAGATAGGACGTCGAGAGGTTGAGTGTGACTGTATAATAGGTTTTTGATATGATTCGTGTTGTGATTTGAGATTCTTATCTTGCGGTGTCGATTTTCAGATAGCGGCGATGGCAGATCCTATTTTCCCTGTACCATCTGATCATTCAGAGGCTTTTGTTCGTGGACCATCATCCCCACCTAGATCTGATCCGTTTTTTATTCATCCACCATTGTTAGCTGTATCACCTACTGTTGTGACAGTTGCACCTCTTCGATCTATTCCACCACCCCTGATGTGAGACCACCTATTCGAGGACCCCCACCTGCTGATTCTGGTTCTACCAGACATTCAGCTGCAAGTGCATATTTTCAGTTTAACCTATACTTTATTCCATACCATCAGTTTGAGATCTGTCTTATGGAGCAACAACACCTACGAGGATAGATACGAGAGCTACAACATATTGTGAGTACCCGAGATACTGAGAAAGGTGGGAAGGAGCTTAGAGGGAGGATTCATGTGTTTCGGAGGATAGCTGCTACCAGTTTATATGGAGCCACTAGTGAGCATGGAACCTCTGATTATTTTGTGGACTGAGCTAGATGTTTTAAAGGAGTTTGAGGAGATTGGAGATCTACAGTTTTCTTAGAGATAGAGGATGGTACTATGACAGTTGTTATATGTATAATAGTTATGTAGTGTGATATAAAGAAACTTTTTGTTATAAAAAATAGACTTGCTGACTATTAGATAGACCTGTTGTACTTAACGATATCAAAAAGGATGATGGGAGTATCACTAGTAGTACTAGATGCCAGCTTTGAAGTGAAGTTACTAATAAGATAGTATGCAACGATAACTGAAGTTTTCATCGATTAATGAAGGCAAAATGGACCCAATAAGGGGTAGGAGATAGATTGAAGTGGATTAAATCTTATGTGATTGTTATTTGATTTGGTACCTTGTTATGGTTAAGGAGGACACCAACCAATTCATATAGCAATGACAACCAGATACGCGATTTTCAAAATTTTAAACAAATTTTTGAAAAAGATTATCTTAACAAATTTCTAAAAGTTATTTAAACAAAATAAGTTTTAAAAATTGGTTGTCAAATTACTACTTGAGTTTCTTGTTTGTTTTAAGACTTAGATTACCTTGAAGAATAATTGTTCCATACCTAGTCTCGTTAACTCAGAGGGCCAAATGGACCCGTTATTATGGAGAAATTTCAAATTTTCCCTATAAAAGATTGCAAATCTTGTTTGATGGTATTACCACAGATTCAGCATGCGGAGACTTTATTTATCCAATTCCTGAGACTATTAAAGTTTAAAGAATTCGTTGATTTAGCCTGAGTATGATCAAAGAAGATTAAGGAATTTCCAGATTTTTTTTCTAAGGGAAGAATATTATTACTAGCAAAAGAGTCGATATGTTGTATGATCAATGGTTATTCTAAGTGGCATAGACGAAATTTGAAGTTATAATTGTAATCCCTGTAAGAATGTAATTATGGTCGAATTATTAAATTATTGAACGTGGAGGCACGACACCAAAGCTACAAGGCTTAATAGGTATAAATTTATTATAGTGAATAATTTATGAAGGCATTTCATGGGATTTTCTGAAGTTACTATATAACTTAAATCGGGATCTATTGATCGAACGAGCTCTGGAGGTAGACATAAGTGAAAGGTGGATGACGACCAACAATATCATTCTTTTATTTATAAATTATAGTATGTATTCTTCTTGATTCCTGATAAGTATGAACTTCTCTCATTATAAGTTCTATAAGGTGATAAGAAAAAAAAGATTGTTGTATTCCTTTTAAAATCATTTTTCTCTCAAGTTTTGCTTCCTGATTGAGACAAGCAGTGTTATGGTGTGACGCTTTGTCGGAATGATGAAGAGTCTGGTGGGACGCCACCTAATCATGTGTTGTATGACATATGGTATGAAAAACTGTCATCTTAGGTACCAATGTGGTTGTCTCATTCTTATTCAAATCATTGCTCATTCATTCTTTTTCAACTATAAAGTTATCAAATTATGGATCCTCCTAGTTATTCTGTTGCACTGTTGTTCTTTACAAAAGTTTTATAAACAAAAATCAACCTACCATAAATCAAGCGGGCAAAGTTCCAGCCATTGGATTTACATGTTTCAAGTGTGGGAAACTGGGGCATATATGGCTAGAGCTGGCAATTTGGAATATGACACGATGAAATGACACTAGAATGACATGATACAAATGGATATGTGTTCAGCTTTTTGGTACACGAACATGAAAGTACACGACACGAAAGAACAAGAAATCTAAACGGGTACAGATATGTAATAAATTATTAATATTTATATATTCATTTATATAAATATACATATTAATTTAATATTATATGTATATATACATAAAATTCATATATATTTATAAAAATATATCCAAAAATATACCGTTATATATAAATATATATTTAGTATATATAAATATATATATAAAATTTATATCCGACTATATAATATTTTATATATTTATTAATTAAATAATGTATTTATTTTTATACACGAAATGTACTCGAAACGAACACGAAACGATGAGTTACGGATTTGTGTTTACTCTTAAGTACACGAATGCTAAACGAGTCGGATATGTGTTTGCCTGCACTACACGAAAAACGAAAGTACACGGCATGAAAGTATACGAACGACACGAATTACCAGCTCTACAAATGGCAAGGATTGTAAATCACTAGCCCCAGTCAGTAATGCGCTAAGAATCATGAGATCTACTTCGATAGTGAATGAGTCTCCAAGAGAAAGAGTTTATATGATATGTCTATGAAAGATGTTATTCAGAATATGGATATCATGGCAGAAATGCTTACTATGAATTCCTTATGTGCTAAAGTATTAATAGATTCGGGAGCAACTCGATCGTTTATTTATCAAGGTTTTATTGATAGGTTGAGTTACCCTATTGCATTGTTAAATGAGATCATGACTATAAAACTGGAAAATCAAGAGTGTGTATTTGTTAACCAAGTGTGTACTAATTGTGAGATTAAGATTTCTGGAAATAAGTTTTGCGCTGATTTGATACCATTTAAGTTAGGAGAATTTGACGTTATTCTAGGAATGGACTCGCTATCTAAGCATGATGCTCAGATAGACTGTCGTAACAAGAATGTAATTTTGAAGACACCAGATGAGAAAATGGTGATGTTTAGAGGTCAAAGGAAAGTAAAGAAGTTCTTAACGATGATTCAAGCTAAAAAATTACTACGACAAGGTTGCGAACATTATATTACTTATGTAATCGATTGAAGACAGGAGCCACCAAAACTTGAAGATATTCCAGTGGTCAATGAGTTTCCAAATGTGTTTCCAGACAAGTTACCAGGACTTCCTCTAGATAGAAAAATTGAGTTTGTAATCGACTTAGCACCTGGAACGGAACCGGTATCTAAGGCCCTATACAGAATAGCGTCAGTCGAAATGAAGGAATTAGCAAAGAAATTGCAAGAGTTATTAGGAAAAGGAGTGATTAGACCTCGTGTGTGCCCATGGGGTGCACTAGTGTTATTTTTTAAGAAGAAAGATGGAAGCATGATATTATGTATCGACTATCGGGAGCTCAACAAGCTTACTATCAAGAACAAGTATTCATTACCTCGAATCGAGGATTTGTTTGATCAGCTGAAAGGAGCAAAGTATTTTTCTAAGATTGATTTGAGATCCGAATATCACCAATTGAAGACTAAACCTGAAGATGTACCAAAGAAAGCTTTCAGAACAAGGTACGGCCATTATGAATCCCTAGTGATCTCTTTTAGATTGACCAAGGCCCCGACAATATTTATGGACTTGAACATAATTTTTAAGGAATATTTGGACAAGTGTGTAATTGTGTTTATTGATGATATTTTGATTTACTCAAAGTCAACAGAAGACCATGCAGAGCATTTAAGGATAACTTTGGGAATTTTGAGAAGGGAGAAGTTGTATGCTAAGTTTTTAAAGTGTGAGTTTTGGTTGCAGGAAGTTTAATTCTTATAACACATAGTCAGTAACGAAGGGATCAAAGTGGACCCATCAAAAAAATTAAAACTATTATAAATTGGGAGAGACCAAAAACACCAGCAGAAGCGAGAAGTTTCTTAGTATTGGCAGGATATTATCGAAGACTTGTTCAAGATTTCTCAAAAATTGCAACACCTCTGAAGAATCCTATCAGGAAAAATAAGGAGTTTATATGGATTGAAAAGTGCGAGGATAGTTTTTCAGGAGTTGAACAAGAGATTGATCATGACACCTGTTTTATCACTTTCAGATGATCAAAGGGATTTTGTAATTTATAGTGATGCTTCCCATAAGGGACTAGGTTTTGTTCTGATATATGTGATAAATTTATTGCATATGCATCTAGACAACTGAAATCTCATGAGCAGAAGTATCCTACTCATGACATGGAATTGGCTGTAATAGTATTTTCCTTGGAGATTTGGAGGCATTATCTATATAGAGAAAGATGTGAGATTTATACGGACTATAAGAGTTAAAAATATATATATTCATGCAAAAGGAACTTAATATGAGATAACGAAGATGGTTTGAGTTGATCAAGGACTATGATTGCACGATTAACTATCACCCGGGAAAAGAAAATTTAGTGGCAATGTGATAAGCAGAAAGGAGAGAGTGAATATGTTGACTGTACCAAAAGAGTTATATAAGGAACTTCAGAAGTTTGAATTGGAAGTCAAATTTTGTAATCCAAATGAAGCAGAAATGTATAGTATGAACTTTCATCCAGAGTTACAGGAAAAGATAAAGAGAAGTCAAGAGGAGATAGTGGATCAGGATGTTAACAGTTTAGTAGGGGAAGAGTTATGCACTTAGAAAGATGATCAAAGTATTCTCATATTTTCTTCTAGAATTTGAATTCCACAAGTGACAGAATTAAAGAATTAGATTCTACAGGAAGCCCATAATTATAAGTATTCAAACCATCCAGGAAGTGTCAAGATATATAGAGATTTAAAGAAGAATTATCGGTGGCCAGATATGAAAAGAGAGATTTTAGAATGGGTTAGTAGATGTAATACATGTCAAAGAATTAAAGTGGAGCATCAGAGGCCCAGTGGACTATTGCAACCGTTAGAGATTCCAAAATGGAAATGGGAGCATATTGTTATGGATTTTATAGTTGAATTACCAAGAACAAAAGCGAACCACGACGCCATTTGGGTTATATTGGACAGACTAACCAAGTCAGCTCATTATCTGCCTATTAATGAAAGGATTTTGTTGGACAAGTTGGTTTACATGTATTTAAGAGAGATAGTAGTTCGTCATGGAGTCCCTGTATGAATGATATCTGACCAAGATCCAAGATTTAATTCAAGTTTCTAGAAAAGTTTTCAATAATGTTTGAGGAACTAAATTGAATATAAGTACATCTTATCATCTACCGATTGACGGCCAAAGCAAAAGAATGATTCAGCTATTTAAGTTATGTTATGTATTTGTGCTATTAATTTTATAAGAAATTGGAATAAGTATTTTCCTTTAGTAGAATTTTCTTACAACCACAGTTATCATGCCAGTATCGGAATGCCTCTCTACGAAGCTCTTTACAGACATAAATGTTGATCGCTAATATATTGGGATGAAGGTGCGGAACGTAAAATACTTGAACCATGATTGGTGCCACAGACAAAGGAAGTTGTCGAAAATATTCAGAAAAGATTAATTGCTGCACAAAATCATGAAAGGAAATATGCGGATCAAGCCAGAAAAGACATGGAGTTTGTAGATGGAGATTTGGTGTTGTTAAAAGTGTCACCATGAAAGAAATTACCCATATTTGAAAAGGAAGGAAAGCTGAGTCCTAGATACGTTAGAGCTTTTGAAAATTTTGAAATGTGCGGCAAAGTAGCATACGAACTAGCGTTACCCCCGCATATGGAGCACATTCAAGACGTCATTCATGTATCAATGCTTAAGAAAAACAATCCAGAATCTAGGCATGTGATAGAGTATGAGCCGATAGAACTTCAGGCAGAATTGTCCTATGTCGAGAATCCAATAGAGATTCTAGAGAAAAGAGAGAAAGTGTTAATAAATAAAGTCATAAATTTAGTAATAGTATTGTGGAGAAACCCAAGGGTTGAAGTGTCATCATATGAGTTAGAAAGTGATATGCGTGAAAAGTACATTCATCTGTTTATTTAGGTGATTCTGAGGACATAATCTTTTTAAGGGGGAAGGATGTAATATCCGGGATATAACGTGTAGTTATTTTTGTCAATAAATAAATATTATGTGATTATTATATGAATTTTTGGTGAATTATGTGTTAATTGGTATCCGTGTTTGGTGTTTATATGTGATAAAAGTTGCAAATTTTAACTTCTATATGTCTAAAATAAAGTATAGATTATTTTGATATTTTTCTAGTAATTTATATGTTGTTATATGATTTTATAAATAATTTATAGATTTATTAAATTATTTTTCAGATTAATTATTAGTTATTTTAAATAATCGGAATCGTCCGACTTCAACGGTTTTTACGTTTTTACTACCCGGAAGTCTCGAGAAAACTCCTTTCTAACCTAAATTGATTATTCCAAGCATTTTACGTGTTTTAACTTTTTCGATCTGGAATACGGTTTTACCTGTACGATTCCCGGTATAAATTTTCCGATACTATTTTCGTTTCGGTAAAATGATAAAACCCGTATTTTCGGGAAACGTGATATTTTGATTAAACTATTATATTATCTTCTCGTAATTTGTGTAACCAAAGCGCTGAGACCAAGACTGTATTTGCAAAATGCCCGATTTTGATAATTATCCTAAAACCAGTACCGAATTGGATCAGTTTTATTAATACTTAACGATTAAGTATTCTATTTTCATATCTGATATGATCCAACATGGGTACCAATATTCCGTAAATATAAATAGCCAATACAGTATCTTATTTTATACAGGTAAACAAAAACAAACAGTAAAATTAGATAATTATCCAGAGAAAACAATATTATTCATCGTGTTCTCCAAAATCAAACGAGGATTCGAAGGTGTTATCGAACTCCGATTTGGGCGTGCAAGTAGTCGAATCGAAACTCGTGACAAGTAGAATCAAGTTTTTCAATCTATACAATTGTCGAATCATCAAGTATTTTTCTATATTTTTGTTTATTTTCATATTTAATTATGATTAATATATGATTTTTTTGATTTTGAAGTTGTTTATGTGTTTTGATGATTGTATGTTGTACATAATCGAATCCTGGTCATTTTGGTATATTACATGCTTGATTTGGAGTTGAATAACATGTTTGAATTTGTGTTTGATATTCAAATTAAAGAAATTAGGGTTTATATAGTTTGAATGTTCTTAATTGCAAATTAGGCGTTTTTTATTCGAGGGTTATCGGTTGAATTGATTACTACCAGTTTATAGAGCATTTAAAAAGAAATTGATTGATGGTAGTTTGAAGTAGAGAGGATTCTTGTTTTGTGCTTACTGGAAAAGAAACGAGTTCGCCGATTTTAGGTCGAATTGGCCAGATTTTGAGTTCCAGGGATCGTTTGTGTTATTTGTTGCGTGATTAATGTTCCTGGAATGATTTAGAACTAAAACCATACCTGAACCAAGCCAAATGATCAGGTTTTGGCCAAGAACGGAGCTTGGCTGGAGTTGTTAGTCGACGGAATCTAGGAAGAACTCTGGCGTGTTCTTGAGTTCTTCTCGACGCGGTTGACCCGGTTTTGACCCACCAGAAAACCCGGTTTCGATCCATTCTGTTCCTATTTCATTTCTATAAAACTCTTTTTGTGTTTTTATTTTTAAAATAATTCAAAAATTTATTATTTAATTTCTAAAGTTTATTTTTAATTCCAAAAATCTTAATTTTAATTCCAAAATTCATTTTTAATTCAGAAATAAATATGAATTATTTAGTTAATTAATTTCAGTTAATAATTAATTATTTAATTGGTCAATTAATTTAAATATTAATTGATAAAATAATTTTATTACTTATTAATTAATTTTAATTGATTATTTAATTAGATTTTATTATTTCTTTTGATTTAAAAATTCCAAAGATAGTTTCGAGCTTTAAAATATTTTTCTAAATTATGTTCAAGGCTCGATAATTATTATTTAATGATTTTAAAGTCAGATTCGGGTAGTCGAACCTAGTTATTTATTTATTAAGTGATTCCGGTACCCGTTTTAATTACGAAAAATGTTCAAAATTCGGATTAAATACCAGAAAAACCATTTTAACCCCGAACCTTCGATAAAAAAATATTTTTATCGAATACCTTGTGTACTATGTGTACTATGTGCTATGTTCTAATCTGATTGATATGTTATATGCCTATGTGTTTATTATTTGCCGATTTTAGTCAAAACTTTCAATCCGTACACCAGATTTGGGTGAAACGAAGGGTAGATAGAAGCTTGTAACGTCTATGTGATGATTAGAATAAGTTGAGAATGAGTATTGATAGATACTTGTATTGTCTAGAAGAGGAAGCAAGGCATAGAAAAGGAAAGCAAGTGGTAAGTGAATAGAATCGATAGACGAGTGCAAGTGAAGTGGAAACCCATCGAGATAAGGCAAGTATTCTAAAACTTTCTTAAGATATATTGCCAGTACCCTAATCAGTTTTTGTTTTATATTGAAAATGCTTTTAATATACCTGAGACATACCATATGTTAGCATGTGATAGTTGAGTTGCTTAACCTTAAACCTTGATCATATCATTTGATACTTGAGTTGTAAGCCTTACTCATTGTGAACCATTGATTGTTGAATACCAAATACTAAATGAAGGGTTTTTAGCACATAAACGCAACGAAAATGTAAATTTACATCTAAAAAAAACCGAAACCCTCCGCAGGATCCATGCGAAAAATAATATTTAATTCGTAGTTCAGTATGTTTAACTTAAGAAGCTTTACGTTAATGGAAAGATGGAGGTCTTTAATAGCGATCCAAGAACGACGAGCGGAGATCCCTAGCAGTTGCTCCTCAAGTGTGAAGCACTCCACCGGTATCCACCAAGAGATCAATGTAATGGTGGAGGAAGGGATGGGAGAATTAGGGGTTTCTTAACTTTTTAGGTTGAGGCCAAAATAAGGGTTTATAATAGTATATTTATAGGCAAAATTTTCAGCTGAAAATTTTCCCATAAAATATTATTATTATTATTAACCCTTTAATCCTATTAACCTATTAACTAATAATTAAAACACCTTTTAATTATTAATCCTTTTTCTAAACACTTTAGAAATAATTCTCTCACTTGATTTAATTTCCAAAATTAAATTCTTAATTAATAATATTAAGACCTTTTCTTAATTAATTTATAATTAATTAAATCTCATTTAATCAATTATTATATTTGCTAATTAATTATTTATTTCACAAATAAATAATTACCAACCATTATTAATTAATTCCTCCACCATTAAATCATTCTCTTTTATGGTGTGACCTTGTAGGTTCAATATTAAGCCGGTAGTAGAAATAAATAATAATAAAACTATTTTATCATTATTTATATAAATTCTCTAATTCATTAAATATGATTAATTAATTAATCATATTTATTCTACATCGTGAGGGATACTTCTCAGCATATCGTGACTATCCAGATAATACGAATTCACTGCTTAGAATACCAAGAACTCATTCAGTGAGTAGTTACCGTACAATCATTTCCTTCTATCCCGCAATGTCACAATTAAATACAAGGCATGGAACTTGTGTCAAACATATCTTATTTAATCATTTGCTTTCCCATTCACTATGCTTAGTTCTATTTAATGTAAATTAGAAACTCCTTTCTAATTTCATTCATACTGGCCAGAGATACCTGAACTAGCATAAGTGGATCAGCATTGAACATTCTCTTCCTTCACTGGAAGGGGTAAATCCTTTATTGATCATTCACTATCTTCGTGTACAAATTCCTATACCCAGTAGAGCCCTTATAATTGTCCCTGGAGACTAAGAACTAAACCAAAACATAGTTCAGTGTACACAAGATGACTATGATGACCTCAAGTCTAAGGATACTTGTACAACTATCACTATGTGAACAACTGCTAACACGTGAGTGAACTCCATCAGTTGTTCATCTGTGTGAGTCATGTTTAGTGAACTTATTCTATAATAAGCACCTACATACTAGCTATAGTGTCAACACACAAATGTCCATGAGAACAGACATCCTTCATAATGAAGCAAACATAGTATGTACCGATCTTTGCGGATTACTAATTACCAGTTAGTAATCCTACGACCAGGAAATATTTAAGTTCAGAGTTATCATCTTTTTAGGTCTCATTATTATGATCTCATCATAATCCATAAAAAGTTTTACTCTAAACTATGGTATATCTTAATGAAACACTTAAATAGATAAAGCCTGCAATAAAACCAAAATAAGTCTTTTATTAATATCAATGAAATCAAAACAGATTACATAAAAGTTATTCCTAAATCATCATACATGATTGGACTTAGGACACATCTCTTTCAATCTCCCACTTGTACTAAAGCCAATCACTCTGGTATCTAATACCCATCTTGTCTTTATGACGATTAAAATGACTTTGAGAAAGTGGCTTTATTAAAGGGTCTACTATGTTGTTATGTGTGTCAACTCACTTGACGTTGACTTCTCCTCTTTCAACAATCTCCCTAATCAGATGAAAGCGTCCCAAAACATTTCTTATAAGAAGTATGTCATCCACATACAATACAAGAACTGTTACCGCGCTCCCACTAACCTTCTTGTAGACACATGGTTCATCTATGTTTTTGATAAAACCAAACTCTTTGATTGTCTCATCAAAACGGATGTTCCATCTACGAGAAGCTTGCTTTAAACCATATATGGTTCGTAGCATCTTACACACTAGGTGTTTATTTCCCTTGGAAAGAAAATCCTCTGGCTGTGTCATATACACTTCTTCTTCAAGTTCCCCATTGAGGAAGGCCATTTTCATGTCCATTTTCCAGATCTCATAGTCGTAGTAAGAAGCAATCACAAGCAAAATCCGAATTGATTTTAACAGGGCTACAGGCGAAAAAGTTTCATCAAAGTCAATCCCTTGCCTTTGTTTTAATCCTTTTGCCACGAGCCTGGCCTTATAGGTCTCCACCTGGCCATCTGCTCCAATCTTTCTTTTGTATATCCACTTGCACCCAATAGGTTTAACACCTTTCAGGCGCCTCAACCAGAGTCCATACTTGGTTGGTATACATAGATTTTATTTCGGATTTCATGGCACTATGCCATTTTTATGAGTCAACACTACTCATAGCCTCATTATAGGTCACAGGGTCGTCATCATCAATGATTGACAACTCATTGTCATTCTCAATGACAAGGCCATATTACCTCTCAGGTTGGCGAGACATTCTCCCTGACCTACGAATGGGCTGTTCCACAGAAGGTTGTTCAGTCTGAACAGATGTTTCCACTTGATCCTTAGTAGTTTGTGCTTCTTGAACTTCATCAAGTTCAATTTTGCTCCCACTGTTTCCTTCAAGGATAAACTGCTTTTCCAAGAAGGTAGCATGTCTGGAGACAAACACCCGATGATCAGTGTAAAAGTAATATTCTAAAGTCTCTTTAGGATATCCCACAAAATTACATTTTACGGATCGAGATTCCAGCTTATCTGGGTCAACTTTCTTGACATAAGCTGGACATCCCCAAATCTTAATGTGTTTAAGACTCAGTTTCCTTTCTTTCTATATCTCATTTGGAGTTTGAGGAACAGATTTGGAAGGCACCTTATTCAGTAAATATGCTGAGGTTTCCAATGCATAACCCCATAGGAATACTGGAAGATTCGCATAACTCATCATGGACCGAACCATGTCTAACAAAGTTCGATTTCTCCTTTCAGGTACCCCATTCAACTGTGGAGTATATGGAGGAGTCCACTAGGAGACTATACCATTTTCTTTGAGATAATCTAGAAACTCTCCATTCAAGTATTCACCACCTCGATCAGATCGAAGAGTTATAATACTATGTTTGGTTTGTTTCTCCACTTCATGCTTATATTCTTTAAACTTTTCAAAGGCTTCAGACTTGTGTTTCATCAAATACACATATCTGAATCTAGATCGATCATCTATGAAAATAATGAAGTATGAAAATCCACCCATGGCTTGCGTAGCCATTGGTCCACATACATCTGTGTGTACCAATCCTAGCAAATCTGCAGCCCTCTCTCCATGTCCACTAAATGGAGATTTGGTCATTTTACCCAATAGACAAGACTCGCATATAGGATATGATTCAAAATCAAAGGGGTCAAGTAACCCTTCCTTATGCAATTTCTGCAGTCAATTTTCACTAAAATGATCAAGTCTGCAGTGCCACAAGAAAGTGAGATTTTCATCATCCCTTTTACTTTTATTAGTTTATTCAATCTGAAGTAAATTATGCTCTACGTCACATAGATACAGACCATTATTTAAAGTACCACGTCCATAAAGAACATTATCTCTAAGAATAGAACATTCATTATTCTTAATAATAAATGAAAAACCATCCAAATCCAACATAGGAATAGAAACAATATTCCTCACAATAGAGGGAACAAAATAACAATTATTTAAAATAATAGTCTTGCCCGTAGGCATATGTAAATTAAATGATTTTACAGATATGGCGGCAACCCTTGCTCCATTGCCCATACGTAGAATCACCTCATCTTCTTCAAGAGTCCTACTTCCCTTTAGTCCCTGTAACGAATTGCAAATATGAGAACCACAGGCGGTATCTAATACCCAAGTAGAAATTTGACTTTGTGACATATTAACTTCGATCATGAACATACCTGAATCAGAAGCGGTAGTCTCACTACCCTTCTTCTTCTTCAATTCTGCAAGGTAAACCTTGCAGTTCCTCTTCCAGTGCCCCACCTTGTTACAGTGAAAGAAAACAGCTTTGCTCTTGGGGTCTTCAGCTTTTGGTGGAACCGGCTTTTTCTCACTTACTTTCTTCTTCTTGGAAGGGTTCTTCTTCCTTTTCTTAGGATTGGAACCTTCACCAATTAGAAGAATAGAACTCTTCTTAGGGGGGAAATTCGATCCCGCAGTCTTCAACATGTTGTGGAGTTCAGGCAGGCTGACATCCGGCTTATTCATATGAATGTTCACAACAAACTGCGAGAATGAACTCGGAAGTGATTGCAAGACCAAGTCTTGGCTCAGCTCCCCATCCATGGCAAAACCAAGTTGTCCAAGACGTTCAATCAAATTGATCATCTTAAGTACATGGTCATTCACAGATGATCCCTCAGACATCCTACAACCGAACAGCTCCTTCGATATCTCATATCGAGCTGTCCTCCCTCCCACATCATACAACTCTTATAGATGCATAAGGATAGTGTGATCATCCATATGCTCATGTTGCTTCTGTAGCTCAATGTTCATGGAAGCTAGCATGATGTATTGAGCAACATTTGCATCATCTATCCACTTACGATACACAACATGTTCATCATTATGTGCATCGCTAGCAGGTTCAGTAGGCTTAGGTGAGTCAAGCACATATTCCAGCTTCTCAACCCTGGGAACAATTCTCAAGTTTTGAAGCCAGTCATCAAAATTAGGACCAGTCAACTTGTGAGCATCTAGTATACTCCGGAGTGATAGTGTAGAAGATATAATGTATATAGTAAATCTGTAAATGATGAACACATAACAACACTTAGAAAATATTCAATTTCATTTCATAACACTATATGAATCGGGTCTATATTCATTAGTGGCTCCCACTAGTTTATCTAATTTATACAAACCCAAAGTGAAAACTAAGCATTCATAATGCTAGTGGGAATAGGGATCCTACATTCCATCACACAACCTCGGCTGTAGCACGAAACGTCATGTGATGTTCAATAGGCAGACAACTCTTGTCAATTACATTTTATGTTATTACCTAATAAAACTTTAGCCTCTTGAATAATTGAGTCATGGTTGTAGCACGATAAACTCAATATTCTAAGTCAAGTCTAACCCAACATTTCGTATAATTGAATCAGTCTCCAACGGCCCACGGCTGTAGCACGTAACGACCTTTAGATTCTAATTCAATGTACACATCTCTACGTATAACACCCCCAAATCCGGGGTCGAGGATCTGGGTTGTCACGAGTTCCATTTCCCTTAATAACACCCAATCTTAATAAACAATCAACTACTCTGTACTGTGACCCCACAATAAACACACATACCACAAGTTATAGTCTCAGAGATGAATATTCAAAAATAATCACAAGTCATTTTATTCCACAATTATATGCCAATACACCTTAAAAAGGTTTCTGAATAAATTTACATTTCTTTTCCATTATTACAATTCATAAATATAATAATCTGGTACATCAAAAGTTGAAAGCCTAGCCTATTGGTAGTTCCTACCTCAGCTACAGCGACATCAACGCCTATAGGAAACTGCAGAACATTTCCTATCCGCTCGCGAATTGGGAGCTTGGTCCTGTTCATCTTGTCTATCTGATGTTGTGTGATGAAAGAAGAAAGCAAGGGTGAGCAACAAGCCCACCAAAATAATATGTATAATGATTAACAAAATATGAGCCTTCTCATAGTACTCATGAAAGTCTTGGTCAAAAGAAATGAACCAAGTTGATATCTTAATACGATGAAGTCGCAAAATATTCAGTATATATATATATACATATATACTTTTCAAAATATTGGAAGTCCTCTTCCATGCATAATACACACAGAGTTCCAGTGTATAACTGTATAAAAATATCGTTGCAAGGTGATCTCATATATCTAACCTTGTCTTAACGTTTTTCTGAAAATCTTTGTCATGCATAAGATAATCATTTACTAGATATAAGTTTAAAAGATGAAGTTACAAGATACTCCAATATACTTATATCTTTTCCAAATACTACTTGAACTACCACCGTTCAAGTTATAATTAGTTCAAAAGTTCATCACATAGATGAGACTACAAGATAATACTTGAATAGATTCAATCTTTGAAATATTATTGAATGAAATGAAGTTACGAGATACTTCATTCAGTCCCGATATATATATACACCTATATATATCTCTCATACATTTCCTGAAAACCTCTGTCATGTAAAGTATGAACAGAGTTGCAATATCCAATGAAGTCTCCAGTTCATGACTCTGATGTGGTGGCAGGTACGCTTATTCTTAATTCTGTACCTGTTAACGTTTTGTTTGATTCGGGAGCGTCCAAATCTTTTATATGTGTGAATTGTGTGAATAAAATACAATTGATGCTAGAAGACTTAGATGAACCCTTAACTATAAAAGTGGTTAATAAAGATAAAGTACCTGTAAAACAATTTTGTCCTAGTTGTTCCCTGGAGATTTCGGGGTATAGGTTCCCTGTTGACTTAATACCCTTCGAGTTGGGAGACTTTGATGTTATTTTCGGTATGGATTGGTTGTCTCGATATAGGGCAAATATTGATTGTAAGAAAAAGAGAGTTGTTATGTACACCTCAGATAATAGAAGGATCAGTTATCAAGGGCAGAGACAAGATAGAAAGTTTCTCTCAGTAATGCAAGCAAGAAGATTGTTGAGACAAGGATGTGAAGCGTACTTGGCTCATGTTGTGGATACGAAGAAAGAGACCCTATTTTGGAGAAAATCCCTATAGTAAGAGAATTCCCTGACATTTTTCCAAAAGAATGATCAGGATTGCCACCTGATCGTGAGATAGAGTTTTCCATTGATTTGGTACCTGGAGCTGAACCAGTTTCTAAGGCTCCATATAGAATGGCCCCGATGGAAATGAAAGAATTGGCTAAGCAACTTCAGGAATTATTGGATAAAGGAGTTATTCGACCCAGTTTTTCCCCGTGGGTTGCTCCAGTGTTATTTTTGAAGAAAAAGGATGGAAGCATGAGATTGTGCATTGATTATAGAGAGTTGAACAAGTTGACAATAAAGAATAAGTATCCCTTGCCACGAATCAACGATTTGTTTGATCAGCTTAAAGGCGCATGTTACTTCTCAAAGATTGATTTAAGATCTGGCTAACACCAATTGAAGATAAAGCCCGATGATATCCCCAAGACTGCATTTCGAACAAGGTATGGCCATTATGAGTTTCTAGTAATGTCGTTTGGATTGACGAATGCACCAGCGGCTTTCATGGATTTGATGAATAGGGTATACAAGGAGTATCTGGATAAGTTTATAATTGTATTTATTGATGACATCCTCATATACTCGAAGAATCCAGAAGATCACGCGGTGCATCTGCAGATTGCCCTTCAAAAGTTAAGAGAAAAGCAATTGTATGCTAAGTTTTCTAAGTGTGAGTTTTGGCTGACGGAAGTACAGTTCCTTGGTCACGTAATAAGTAAAGAAGGTATCAAAGTAGACCCGGTAAAGATTGAAGCCGTATCAAAATGGGAGCAACCGAAGATACCAACGGAAATAAGAAGTTTTCTTGGATTAGCAGGATATTATCGAAGGTTTGTGAAAGATTTCTCGAAGATTGTATCCCCACTAACCAAGTTGACCAGGAAGAATGAGAAGTTCGTTTGGACGGAAAAGTGTGAAGAGAGTTTCCAGGAGTTAAAACGAAGACTAGTGACGGCTCTAGTGTTAGCATTGCCAGATGAGACGGGAAACTTTGTAATTTATAGTGATGTTTCTCTGAAAGGATTGGGATGTGTGTTAATGCAGTATGACAAAGTGATTGCGTATGCCTCCAGACAACTAAAGCATCACGAACAAAAATATCCAGTTCATGACCTTGAATTGGCGGCTATAGTATTTGCTTTAAAGTTATGGCGTCACTATTTTTATGGAGAGAAATGCAATATTTACACCGATCATAAGAGCCTGAAGTACATATTCACGCAGAAAGATCTGAACATGAGACAGAGAAGGTGGTTGGAGTTGATTAAGGATTACGATTGTTCAATTAATTATCACCCAGGTAAAGCCAATGTAGTGGCTGATGCCTTAAGTAGAAAGGAAAGGCTGGATATGATTAAGATTGCGGAAGAGTTGGCACGAGACTTAGAAAGATTGGAAATTGAAGTTCGAAGATCTAACGGAAGTCAAGAGCAACTATACGAAATTACTTTCCAGCCGGCCTTGATGGAAAAGATTAGAAGATGTCAGGAAGGAGTTATGGAACAAGAGTTGGATACTTTGACAGGAGAAAAGTTGTGTACTCAAAAAGATAGTCAAGGTTTGTATAGGTTTTTGTCCAGAGTTTGGATTCCTGATGTAACAGAGTTGAAGAACGAGGTATTGCCGGAAGCACATAACTCTAGGTTTTCTATCCACCCTGGTAGTACCAAGATGTATCAGGATTTGAAGAGAAAATTTTGGTGGCGAGGAATGAAGAAATATATTACCAATTGGGTAAGTAAATGTCACGTGTGTCAGACGGTGAAAGCAGAGCATCAACGACCGAGTGGATTGTTACAACATTTGGAGATTCCCCAATGGAAATGGGAAGACATTGCTATGGATTTTGTAGTGGGATTACCAAAGACGAGAGCGAATCATGATGCTATTTGGGTAATCATTGATAGATTGACTAAGTCGGCGCATTTTCTTCCGAATAATGAGAGGTATCCGTTGGAAAGGCTAGTGAAGTTATACTTGGATGAGATAGTTACCAAACATGGAGTTCCTGTTTCTATAGTGTCAGATCGAGACCCTAGATTTAATTCTAGGTTTTGGACTAAATTCTAAGAGTGCCTAGGAACGAAATTGAATATGAGCACCGCCTATCATCCTCAGACGGATGGCCAAAGTGAGAGGACGATTCAGACCATAGAGGATATGTTGAGAGTCTGTGTTCTAGATTTTAAGGGTAATTGGGATGAGCACCTACCTTTGATTGAGTTCTCGTATAATAATAACTACCATGCCAGTATAGGGATGCCACCTTATGAAGCTTTGTATGGACAAAAGTGTAGATCACCATTGTACTGGGATGAGGTAGGAGAAAAGAAAGTGTTAGGCCCTAAGTTGGTTCAGCAAACTAGAGATGCCATAGTGTTGATTCGGAAAAGATTGGAAGCAGCTCAAGATAGACAAAGAAAATACGCAGATTTGCATAGAAAAGACATGGACTTTGAGATAGGAGCTTTGGTGTTACTAAAAATATCGCCTTGGAAAGGGTTAGTACGATTTGGTCAGAAGGGTAAACTTAGCCCTAGATTCATAGGACCCTTTGAGGTTTTGAAGAAAGTAGGAAAGGTTGCTTATGAGATAGAGTTACCCCCGCAGTGGCAGCACATTTATAATGTGTTCCACGTGTCTATGTTGAAGCCCTATGTCCCTAATTCGAATCAAGTCATAGAATACGAACCAATTGAGCTTCAACCAGATTTGTCTTATGTGGAACAACCGGTCCAAATTTTAGACCGTAAAGAACGAGTCCTTGGGAATAAATCGATTCCTATAGTAAAAGTTTTGTGGAGAAATCCTCGAGTAGAAGAGTCTACTTGGGAATTGGAGTCAGACATGCTTGATAAATATCCTCATTTGTTTAGTTAAATTAGATTCTGGGGACAGAATTTTTTTAAGGGGGAAGGAATATAACGACTCGTGTATTTTTATTTTATTTCTAATATTTGGAAGTGTAATAAAAGTTTAAGTAAATAAATAAAAGATGTGTATTGATTTTGGCAGCAGTTACTGATTGTTATTTAATTATTTATGATTTGTTAATATGTGGAATTGGAATTATGTGGTTTATTGGCGAGTTATATAATTTTATTTCGCTTGCAAAAGTGATTTTATGGTAATTTTAATTCCATAAATATTTGGGTTGTCTTTAAAATTGGTTTTCTAATTTTATAATTTCAATAATTATTTTTAGGACTTTATAAAATTGAGAAATCAATATTTCGTTAATTATTCATTTTTTAAATGATTTTCTGAGTGTGTTAAATGCTAAAATCCACATTTAAATATGGGAATCTTTAAAAATTATGAAACTTATAATTTATTAAGTTCGTATTATTCTGAGAATTTTAAAATTATTTTGGAAATTTTCGGAAATCGTTTTACCCGCGCGTTGTTTCGTTATTGGTTAAAAACCAGGTATAAAGCTTACCTTAAAAATTGTTTAAAAATTTTGAAATTTTTATTTTTATTTATTTCGGGATATTTATAATATTTTAGCGCTGTTTTCGTAATTTTTCGGAGGTTGTTTTAATCGCAACTTATTTCGTTAAATTCAGTTTCGGGACAAAATTGTAGTTCCCGGGTATATCTGGGATACGTGTCAAAATTTTATAAAAAGAAATTGACACGTATCCAATTAACAGATACGTGTCCACGCCTCATTTTCTTTTCCTTCTCTGTTATTTCCGAAAATGAGCCCTGTTCTTTTCTCTTGTAGTCGAGTTAATCTCTCATCTCTCTCCTCAAAATCTCTCTTCTCTGTGTGACTTCCTTCTCTTCGTTTCTTTGTTTTTCCGGCGATTCCTCCGGTGAGCCGCCCCTGTTTTCCGGTTGGCTTGGCTTTGATTTATACAGTTGGTATACATATATATATATACGTGTGTGCCCTGTGTGTATGTGTGTGTGTGTGTGTGGCGCGGTGACGCGCGTGTTACCTGTGCAGTGGTGCAGTTGTGTGTTGGTGCTGCTGCACGCGCTGCGCGTGTATGCAGCTAGGTTCCTGTTCGTTTTTGTGGTTTGTTCAGTTGGGTTATTTTGCTGGGCTTGTTCATTCGGGCCTTGGTTTTGTGTTGGGCCTTACAGTTATGTTAACTGTTGGGCTTGTGGTTTGGATTTTGGTAGGCTGTTTATGTTCGGTTGGGTTGATTTATTGCAGATTTTAATTTTGTTTAAATTCCATTATTGCAGAGAATTATTGATTAATATTCGTGATATTAATTATTCGTGTTGGAAATGATTTTCAAATAATCGGTATGATTTATTTGGGAACCTGTATTATATCGGGCGCCAATAAATTGTGCCGCCGTTGACGATGAACTTCGATGAGTCAACGGTGGACGGTGATGACGATGTTCTGAGTCCTAAATTCTATAAATAAATAAAATAAAATAATTATATAAAATATGTTTAAATTTTTATTGGTGTTGGGTTGTATGGAATAATGTTGTGAATTGTTGAGAACTGTTGACGTCGATTATAATCGACGGGTAGCCTTATAAATAAAGAAGTTGCTGCCAAAATTTTCTAAAAATATATTTATAATCGTACATAATTATGTGTTACGTGTTATCCCTATTTATGCTCGAGAGATGTGATTACATGTTTATGTGTATAATAATAATACGAGTCGGCTTGTCGGATTTGGGTTATTAGGATTTGAGGATATCAAGAATGTCGGTATAACTAATTAGGGTATTCTGTAATTGTAGATCCCAGTCGAGTTGTTCCAGGATCAAAGTCAGCGTGAAAGCTATTAGGGTTTGTAAAGCGTTGCAAGGCAAGTACCCCTGACCATTCTTTTATGGTTCAGTGTATATGAATAGCTAAATGTTTTATTCTTGTAATGGAACAGAAACGTTTTAAGTTACGTATCCCCTGTAGTTATAAATCACTGTTTTCAAATTGTTTTGGGGAAAAGTAACTTCGAAAGGTACCTATCTCGAATGAAATGATTTACGAACTGGATTTTTATATGTGTGCTGGTTAAATAAATGGTTTTGAAAGGAGATAAGTACAAGTGTTTTGAAAACTGGATAAAACGGTCAGATATGGGATACATTGGGGCCAGAGTAGGCCTATTGAGGTGGCGTAAGAGGCTAATTCGGTTGAGCGCATTATAAAACCGATTAGTCCAGCAGGTCAGAGACCTAGCTAGTCTCTGAGTTCCGGAACAGGTAAATGGGATGGCCGTTAGAGCCGTCTGGTGTTGATAGCCTGATCAGCTGTCTTCACATATCCGCTATGTATCTGATTGGGATTTGTGAATTATATGAAAGCATGATTGATTGATACAGCGGTTTTATAAAATGATTAGCATGCTAAAATTGGACTCTGGTATTACGCAGTACACTATAATGTTGTTTTCACAAAGCATGCTAATTAGTGATATCCAGTTACTTTGATTATCATTATGAAATGTTGATATCATGATTACAACTATGTTCCCATTATTGTTACATTATTGCTTTAATCTGTTATTCATATTTGGTACTGCTGAGCGATTATGCTCACCCTTGCAAACTGTTATGTACATTTCGCAGATGCCTAGAAGATCAGTCAGACCGACCCGTGTTCCCGCCCCTACTGGACCTGGCTCCTCTGAGGTAGTTTGTATCAGACCATGAGGTCTGAAGAGTTGCTGAATAAAGTAGTGTGTCTTAGATAGTGAATAAAGAGTTTGTAATAATGAGAACCTGAATTATACTTGAACCTGGATTGGATCTTGGTTTGGGGTCAAGTTAGTATATTCTAATAATAATTCTGTTGTTTATATTTTTGGTAATGGTGTTTAGTGACGTCAACTCCTGACCCCGGGGTTGAGGCCGTCACAATTGTCAAGAGGCGTCACTTAATACCCCTTTCTTACAGATATAAATCTTTTGTTGACAGAATCATCTTTTCTCTAAATATTGAAAATTCATATTCAATTACGTGTTTCATAAACACAAGAATCTCATGATTATATTCATAATGTTTATATTAAGGTCATGAAATAATTTCACTATACTAGATTGTCTAACATACGCCTTATGTTAATTAAGTTCACCTAAATCTATCATCGCATGGTAAACATAGGCATATATCTCATATATAAAATTAAATAAACAAGTAAATGTAAAGTGCAATAAAGTAAATGTGTTTGGTTATAGCCCCATCCTATGTGATCTTATCAAGCTCATGATAAAGATCAAGGTCAATCTAATATGGTGATAAAAATAAATACAACTACTTATTACATAAGTCTTCTTCTTTGTTTAGACTTCTTGTATGCCTCGTCTTCTTCTTTGTATCACCTCCATTGGATATCCTTCTTGAGTCTTCACTTACATTACATGATTGAAAGTGAAACTAATCTAATGAACTTACAAGAATAACTCGAGTTACATTCGAGATTTTTGATTACAAAGATTGACGACATGCAAGTCGTATTTAAAACCAAAACCAAAACCATTACACTAAGGTTGAAACGCCATAACCATCCACCATGCTCATACAACACATAAAAGCATATTAAAACACATAATCTGATCTTAACATATCATATTATCCATGATCTAATCACAAAAAAAATATGAGAAAAATCAGAAAAATCAGAATCAAATCAGAAAAACAAGAATCATTATTTACGGGAAGTAAATGACGTCAAACGCCTTACAGACGAGTCGTTGATAGATTTAGCTATCAGTTTTGTTCAGACGCTCGTTTACCTATGGAATAGGGTATTCGTATGCGTAAATCGGACACCAGACCCAGATTTCAGCAAATCTGCAACAACCAATTCAGAATCTGTATCTAATTTGATTCTCATAATTAGAACAAACATAAATCATGTATATATCAGTATATATACAAATTACATAATCATCTTATGATTATACAACTCACATGAATATCATATATTCAATACCATACATATATAAGCTTATTATATCAACATCAAATCATGGCGAATCACGTACATGTTCATATATCGAAAACAGTTAAACACATAAATGAATTAAAAACTTTTCGCAAGTAGCTCTGATGCCATTGAAGGGTTTTTAGCACATAAATGCAACGAAAATGTAAATTTAAATCTATAAAAAACTGAAACCCTCTGCAGGATCCATGCGAAAAATAATATTTAATTCGTAGTTCAGTATGTTTACCTTAAGAAGCTTTAGGTTAATGGAAAGATGGAGGTCTTTAATAGAGATTTAAGAACGACGAGCGGAGATCCCTAGCAGTTGCTCCTCAAGTGTGAAGCACTCCACCGGTATCCACCAAGAGATCAATGTAATGGAGGAGGAAGGGGTGGGAGAATTAGGGTTTTCTTAACTTTTTAGGTTGAGGAAAAATAAGGGTTTATAATAGTATATTTATAGGCAAAATTTTCAGCTGAAAATTTTCCCATAAAATATTATTATTATTATTAACCCTTTATTCTTATTAACCTATTAACTAATAATTGAAACACCTTTTAATTATTAATCCTTTTTCTAAACACTTTAGAAATAATTCTCTCACTTGATTTAATTTCCAAAATTAAATTCTTAATTATTAATATTAAGAACTTTTCTTAATTAATTTATAATTAATTAAATCTCATTTAATCAATTATTAAATTTGCTAATTAATTATTCATTTCACAAATAAATAATTACCAGCCATTATTAATTAATTCATCCACCATTAAATCATTCTCTTTTATTGTGTGACCCTGTAGGTTCAATATTAAGCCGATAGTAGAAATAAATAATAAAAAATCTATTTATCATTATTTATATAAATTCTCTAATTCATTAAATATGATTAATTAATTAATCATATTTATTCTACATCGTGAAGGATACTTCTCAGCATATCGCGACTATCCGGATAATACGAATTCACTGTTTAGAATACCAAGAACCCATTCAGTGACTAGTTACCGTAAAATCAATTCCTTCCACCCTGCAATATCACGATTAAATACAAGGCATGGAACTTGTGTCAAGCCTATCTTATTTAATCATTTGCTTTCCCATTCACTATGCTTAGTTCTATTTAATGTAAATTAGAAACTCCTTTCTAATTTCATTCACTCTGGCCAGAGATTCCTAAACTAGCATAAGTGGATCAGCATTGAACATTCTCTTCCTTCACTGGAAGGGGTAGATCCTTTATTGATCATTCACTATCTTCGTGTACAAATTCCTATACCCAGTAGAGCCCTTATAATTGTCCCTAGAGAGTAAGAACTAAACCAAAGCATAGTTCAGTGTACACAAGATGACTATGATGACCTCAAGTCTAAGGATACTTGTACAACTATCACTATGTGAACAACTGCTGACAGGTGAGTGAACTCCATCAGTTGTTCATCTGTGTGAGTCATGTTCAGTGAACTTATTCTATAATAAGCACCTACATACTAGCTATAGTGTCAACACACAAATGTCTATGAGAACAGACATCCTTCATAATGAAGCAAGCATAGTATGTACCGATCTTTGCGGATTACTAATTACCAGTTAGTAATCCTACGACCAGGAAATATTTAAGTTCAGAGTTATCATCTTTTTAGGTCTCATTATTATGATCTCATCATAATCAATAAAAAGCTTTACTCTAAACTATGGTATATCTTATTTAAACACTTAAATAGATAAAGCCCGCAATAAAACCAAAATAAGACTTTTATTAATATCAATGAAATCAAAACAGATTACATAAAAGTTATTCCTAAATCATCATACATGATTGGACTTAGGACACATCTCTTTCAATCTCCCACCTATACTAAAGCCAATCACTCTAGTATCTAATACCCATCTTGTCTTTATGACGATCAAAATGACTTTGAGAAAGTGGCTTTGTTAAAGGGTCTGCTATGTTGTTATGTGTGTCAACTCTCTTGACGTTGACTTCTCCTCTTTCAACAATCTCCCTAATCAGATGAAAACGTCGCAAAACATTTCTTATAAGAAGTATGTCATCCACATACAATACAAGAAATGTCACCGCGCTCCCACTAACCTTCTTATAGACACATGGTTCATCTATGTTTTTGATAAAACCAAACTCTTTGATTGTCTCATCAAAACGGATGTCCCATCTACGAGAAGCTTGCTTTAAACCATATATGGTCCGTAGCATCTTACACACTAGGTGTTCATTTCCCTTGGAAAGAAAACCCTCTGGCTGTGTCATATACACTTCTTCTTCAAGTTCCCCATTGAGGAAGGCCGTTTTCACGTCCATTTGCCAGATCTCATAGTCGTGGTAAGCAGCAATCTCATTGTCGTAGTAAGCAGCAATCGGAAGCAAAATCCAAATTGAGTTATACTTATTTGTAAGAATGTTTTATTATCAATTATAAATTAAACTAGTTGGGATTTGGTACGATGTAATATAAGTTAAGGCTGGGTCTTGTTTTCATACTTTAACCTGTTGCGATTCGTGGTTGTGTAAACAAGGGTTATTGCATATAATATTTCATATAGAGGTTTATATAATGTGTTTTTTGTGTGTTGTGAACCCTAAACTTCTAACTTGGGTTTGGAGGGCGTCACATTGCACTCCCTGAAAAGTGGGATTTGAATGTCACATAAATATGGGACAACTATGATCTTGAAGACACATCTCTGGATGAGATTTATGGGATGCTGAAAACTCATGAATTAGAGATGGAGCAGAGAAGTAAGAGAAAAGGGTCTAAAGAAAGACAGGTTGTACTCAGGGTTGAAGAAAAACTAAGGGAGAAAGCTGGGAGAAAGAGTCATTCTAAAGGAAAGGCTATAATTGCAAAGTATGATACTGAGTCATCAAATACTGATGATGACTCAAACTCTGATAATTAATCAAACACTGAAAATGATCATGGAAATGATGAAGAAATTCTACAAAAGGCTGCTCGCTTAGTTAAAAGCTTTAGAAAGATGGCCTTCAAGGACTTAAGAAAGGGAAAAGGTTTTTCAGAACAGGCTCAAGTTCCTCAAACTCTGAGAGGAGGAACTACATCAAGAATGAAAAGAAGGAGTCAAGGTATGGGAAAATTGAAAAGTCAAAGATAAAGTGTTGCAATTATGATGGAGTTGGACACTTTGCAGCTGATTGCAGAAATCCAAAGGCTAAGAAGGAACAAGCCTTGATCATAAAAAAAGAATTGGAATGATACATCAGAATCTGATGAGGGTATCAAATATGCACTCATGGCAAATGCTGATAGTGAACCTGAGACTACTGAGATGAAGGTACCTCAAACTACTCTTGCTTTTGATACTGATGAAATATGTGAATTAAGGTTATTTCTTAAAAACTCTTCTTGTTAGTCATAGGGATCAAAATCTTGAAAACGCTAGGATCAGAATTAAAAACTCCGACTTAAAGAAAAGAAATGATCACTAGAAGCTGAGTTGATTTTCATGTTAGAAATTTCAAAAAAAAAGAGATGATGATGTGTATGTTAAAGATAAATTATTAAAAAAACATGCTTATCCTGAAAAGGAATTAGCTAAAGAAAGAGAAGGTATCTAACCTTGGACTAATTCAGGAAAATCAACTCAGGGTTTAATAGAAGATGGATGTTGGGGATCAGGATTAGATTATGCTAATAAGTCTAATTCTGATAAATTAACTGAAAAGAGGCTGAGAAGGTCAAACCAATAAATGCTGATAAAAAGGTACAACTGAACAAGTCTTAGTTAAAACATGTTAAGTTTAATTTAAGTGATGCTGCCGTTAATTCAGTAAATGAGAAAGGTTCAACATCAGCACCTAAGTCAAGTTTAAAAACTGATAAGTGTGAACAAGTTCATATCAAGTCAGTAAATATTGGTTTAATGACTCAGAAATAACTTAAGCAAAAGCTGAAGGAAGTAAAAATGAAAAACAAGGAAAAACAGCCTAGAAAAAATAGAAATAGAGAAGTAGGTGTTAATAAGGAAAATGTTAGGAATATATGTATTAGTTTGATGATACGTTAAGCAAAACACTTAAGTAGAAATCTAGTGTTTGTAGCCTCAACGGATAAGACCATCTTGGCTATCCGTTGAAGGAGTAGCTTTACTTAGCAATAAGTTTAGTATTGTAGCACATTTTACTCTCTGGTTTCAAGCTGTAATTCTTAGATGTTGTTAGGAAATAATCAGTCATGTTGACTACTAATGGATGTACAAATAGGAGGGCTAATTGTAAATATTTCATGCCTTGTAATTTTGTATAAGTGAAGAAGTGTCAACGGATATTGAAGACCTTCAACGGATAAGAAACAAAGCTTCAACGGATGTCTCTAATGCTTCAACGGATAATATCCATCAACGGATAAGTGCTTCAATGGATAAAGACTTCAACTGATAATGCATCAACGGATAAAGCTTCAACGGATAAAGCCTCAACGGATAAGGCATCAACGGATGAAAGCTTCAACGGATGCTTAGTTCATTAACCGTTGATAGTGACAATTCACAAGCTGACAGAGGCACATGGGTTGACAGAGACATACTGGAATGTGGAAGCCTCTAGGAGGAATCAAGAAAATGCAGCATTTCCATTCTGATGCAAACAAGGAAGTATTCAAAGATTTACAGATTATCCTAGATTGCATTGGATAGAGAAATGAAGAAGAAACATGTGAAGAATCTTTTCAATTGTATTTTACAGTTTGTCTTCACTTGTAAACTTGGTGATATATAAACCAAGTAGCAGCTAATAATTAGACATGAATTTTCCTGAGCTGTTTAGAAATATCAAAAGAGAAAATCATCTAGTTTGTACTAGGAAGCAGCTGTGATTTAATTCTTTGAATCACAGATTTTCTGAAATAACACATCTCTGGTGGAACAACAAATCCACCAGAAAAGTTTTTAAGTTCTTTGTGCTCATTACATTTGTGGTTGAATATATATCTGTCTGCATCAGCTTAAAGCAATTCACACACATTTGATCACTCAAACACTTAGCCTTAGAAACTGCTCAAAACTTGAAAAAGTTTTGAGATTTACATTCAACCCCCCTTCTGTAAATCTCATTGTTAGTCCACTGGGAATAACAATTGGTATCAGAGCAAGCTCTTAACATACAAAGAGTTTAAAGATCTATTCTGCTAACATCATGAGTGCACAGAAGAATCCTCCTGCTACCATCATGAGTAGGAAGGATATTGGTGTAAAGATCCCAGTCCTGGAAAAAGATAATTATCATCACTGGAAAGTGAAGATGTATTTACATCTTCTTTCTCAAGATGAAAGCTACATCTACTATATTGAAAATGGTCCTCACATCCCTCACAAAGTAGCCACAGCTGCTACTGCAACAGTTGCTGTTAGACAGTCCATTCCCAAGCCAAAAGCAGAATGGACTATTGAAGACATGGAAGAAATCCGCAAGGATAAGAGAGCCATGAACATTTTGTTTAATGGCTTAGATCAAGATATGTTTGACAATGTCATCAATAGCCAAACTGCAAAGGAAGTTTGGGATACTGTACAAATCATCTGTGAAGGTACTGAGCAGGTCAGAGAGAATAAGACGCAGCTTCTTATTCAACAGTATGAATATTTTCACTTTGAAGAAGGTGAATCATTAAATGATACCTTCAACAGGTTTCAGAAACTGTTGAATGGATTGAAGCTGTATGGTAGAGTGTACCAAGTCAAGAATTCCAACTTAAAATTTCTTAGGTCTCTGCCAAAGGAATGGAAGCCCATGACTGTCTCTTTGAGAAATTCTCAAGATTATAAGAACTTCACACTTGAAAGATTATATGGAATTCTGAAGACTTATGAACTTGAAATGGAGCAGGATGAGCTATTGGAAAAGGGAAAGAGAAAAGGAGGAACAGTTGCTCTTGTAGCTGACAGTGAGAAGATGGAAGCCAGGAATGAGGAGAAGACAATGCCAAGTCTCAAAATTGGCACAAGCAAATCAGAATCAAGCAAGGATAAAGAGCAAGTTGCTGAGGATAAAGACAATTCCAGTCAGGATGAATCTGATGATATTGAAGAACATTTGGCCTTTCTGTCCAGGAGGTTTGCAAAAATGAAGTTCAGAAAAAACACAAAGTTCACTAAGCCAAACAAAAACATGGTGGACAAATCAAAGTTCAAATGTTACAACTGTGGCATTAGTGGACACTTTGCAAGTGAGTGTAGGAAGCCAAATTCTGAGAAAAAGAAATTTGAGCAAGTTGATTACAAAAAGAAGTATTTTGATTTGCTCAAACAAAAGGAAAGAGCTTTTCTCACTCAAGATGATTGGGCAGCAGATGGGGTAAATGAAGATGATGATGTGGAATATGTCAACCTAGCCCTGATGGCTAATTCTGATGAAAATGAAACTAGTTCATCAAGCAACCAGGTAATTACTACTGATCTCTCTTAGCTTTCTAAACATGAATGCAATGAAGCCATAAATGATATGACCAATGAATTATATGATTTGCGTGTTTCCCTTAAATCACTAGCAAAAGAAAACACTAGGATCAAGGAGAATAATGTGTTTTTTTAAGTGATAGGAATGCTATGTTAGAGGATCAGGTAATTGAGCTTGAAAAGATAAAACTTAAATGCTTGACTATTGAGAGTGAACTAGCAGAAGCTGTTAAGAAAGTAGAAATTCTTTCTACACAGTTAGAAAGTGAGCAAGAGGTAATCAAGGCCTGGAAAACATCTAGGGATGTTAGTGTTCAGATTGCAAAGGTTCAGGGAATTGAATCATTCTGTGAGGATGCCTGGAAGAAAAACAAAAAGGAGTTAGAATTAATTGATGGATTGTCAACGGATGTGGAATCAACAGATGATGAAAGGTATCCGTTGAAGGAAGAAAAGGAGCATCCGTTGAAGGCTCATCAATTAAAATAGGCAAGTTCTTTTAAAAATAAAAATCTCAATAAAAAGAATGATTCAACTCTCAAGAACTTTGTCAGAGAAGGAGCTAGCACATCCAGAGATGTCAGTAAGGTGAATATAGGACACATGACTTTAGATCAGCTAAAAGATAGGCTTAAGTTGGTTGAGGATAAGAAGGAAACTAAAAGAAAATCTAAAAGAAATGGGAAGGTAGGGATTAATAAACATAACAATTACACACCTGATAGGTATGCTCCTAGAAAAAGCTGTGCATTGTAAAAGTGTTAATCACCTATCTGATAATTGCAAATCTGTTAAAAATGCTCCCATGCCTTCAAATCCCTCCATGCCTAACATGTCTATGTCACCTCTGCATGCTATGTCTGTTATGTCTCACCAGAATCCCCATGCACATTTTGCAAACATGCCATATATTAACAATCCTTATTTTACTGCATTTAGTATGCCTCAAATGCCATACAATATGCCTATGTGGAATAACATGTTTGCACAACCTATGCCTTATCAAATTCAATCAAATGTGTTAAATGATTCTGTGACTAACCCTACACTTCAACCAACCACATCTGAGACCAAGGTTGACCCAAAGTTACCTAAGTCAAAAGATGCAGGAGGAATGAAGTCTAGGAAAAAGACTAACAAGGCTGGACCCAAGGAAACTTGGGTACCAAAATCAACTTGATTGATTTTGTTGTGTGCAGGGACAAAGAAGGAATCTATGGTACTTGGACAGTGGTTGTTCAAGACACATGACAGGAGATTTCACCCTGCTCACAGAGTTTAAGGAGAGAGCTGGCCCTAGCATAACCTTTGGAGATGACAGCAAAGGATTCACTATGGGATATGGCTTGATTTCAAAAGAAAATGTCATCATTGATGAAGTTGCATTGGTTGATGGTCTCAAACACAATTTATTGAGCATCAGTCAACTATGTGACAGAGGGAATACTGTTTCCTTCAATTCTGAAGCCTGTATTGTCACAAGTAAAAAGGACAATAAAGTGGTTCTAACTGGAGTTAGAAAAGGGAATGTGTACTTAGCTGATTTCAACTTTATAGATGCAAAATCCATTACTTGTCTTCTCAGCAAAGCAAGTCCAGTTGAAAGTTGGCTATGGCACAAGAAGCTGTCCCATTTGAATTTCAAGACAATGAATGATCTAGTCAAAAAGGACTTAGTTAGAGGAATGCCTCTAGTGGAATTCACAAGGGATGGACTGTGTGATGCTTGTCAGAAAGGAAAGCAAAAGAAAGTATCATTCAGTAAGAAGCTTGAATCTGTAATTGATGAACCACTACAACTTCTACACATGGATCTTTTTGGACCAGTCAATGTATTGTCAATTTCAAGGAAAAGATACTGCCTAGTGATTGTAGACGATTTCTCAAAGTTTTTATGGGTTTATTTTCTTGGATCAAAGGATGAAGCTAGTGAAATCATCATCAATCATATCAAGCAAGTCAACAATCATCCTGATTTCAAAGTAAGGAATATTAGGAGTGACAATGGAACTGAGTTCAAGAATTCAACCATGAAGTTGTTCTGTGAAGAAAGTGGGATCATGCATGAGTTCTCAGCTCCAAGAACTCCACAACAAAATGGTGTGGTGGAAAGGAAGAACAGATCACTAATTGAAGCTGCAAGGACAATGCTTGAAGAGTCAAAACTCCCAACTTATTTTTGGGCTGAGGCTGTTAACTGTGCATGTTACACTCATAATATTTCTCTAATCAATCAGGCAAAATGCATGACTCCCTATCAATTATTCAAGAGAAGAAAACCAACTTTAAACTTTCTACATGTCTTTTGTTGCAAATGCTACATCTTAAGGAATCAATCTGATCACAAAGGGAAGTTTGATGCAAAGGCTGATGAAGGAATATTTGTTGGTTATTCTGTTGGAAAATCATATAGGGTCTACAATCTAAGAACCAACATTGTCATGGAATCTGTACATGTTGTGTTTGATGATAAAAAGATTGATGGACTAACAGATGAGGGACATCATGAAGGACTCAAATTTGACAACATTGAGATATACTGTGATGATAGTGAAGATGAGAATGATGAAGAAAGCATCTCAAGAAGAATTCAGAATCTGCCTTTGGATAATGCACAGAATGCTGCATCCGTTAAAAGTCATAATTCAGCTTTCGTTGAAAGAAGCAATGCAGCATCCGTTGAAAGACAAAGTGCATCATCCGTTGAAGTTCATAATGAAGCATCCGTTGATCACAGTCTGTCAACGGATAATCAATTCACTTCATCAGTTGATAGAGCTCCCAATTCCTTTCAAAGGATCAACAACTCAGGGGGAGTTTCAATAAATCAACATTCTATCTCACATCATGACAATACTGAGGCAACCTCATCTAGGGCTAATCTACCACCTCAAAGGAAATGGACCAAGAATCACCCTTTTGAACTGATCATTGGTGATGCTACATCAAAAGTACAAACTAGAAGGGCTACTCAAGATGAATGTCTGTATAGTAGCTTTCTATCACAGGAGGAACCTAAGCGAGTGGAAGAAGCTCTATTGGATCCAAATTGGATTTTAGCAATGCAAGAGGAGCTAAACCAATTTGAGAGGAACAAAGTATGGAAGCTGGTACCCAAGCCAAAGACCAAGAGTTCTATTGACACAAAATGGGTATTCAGAAACAAGATGGATGAAAATGGCATTGTCATAAGGAATAAAGCCAGATTGGTTGCTAAAGGCTATTCTCAACAAGACGGAATAGATTTTGATGAAACATTTGCTCCAGTTGCCAGACTTGAAGCCATCAGAATCTTTCTAGCCTATGCAGCTAATGTCAATTTCAAAGTCTATCAAATGGATGTCAAGAGTGCATTTTTAAATGGAGAATTGGAGGAAGAAGTTTATGTAAGCCAACCACCAGGTTTTGAAGACCCAAATTTTCCAGACTATGTGTATTATCTGTTGAAAGCACTCTATGGACTAAAGCAAGCACCTAGAGCCTGGTATGAGACTTTGTCAAAGTTCCTTCTAGATAATCACTTCACAAGAGGTACTGTTGACAAAACTCTCTTCTTTAGAAATGTTAATGGCTCTAAGATACTTGTACAAATTTATGTAGATGATATTATATTTGGATCTACAGATGATAAGCTTTGTAAAAAGTTTGCTAAATTAATGCAAAGTAAATATGAAATGAGCATGATGGGAGAGCTAACTTACTTTCTTGGTTTACAAGTTAAACAAGTTAGTGATGGAATTTTCATTAGTCAAACTAAATATATTTATGATCTTTTAAAGAAGTTTGACTTAATGGATTGTTCACCTGCAAAAACTCCCATGGCCACTGCCACTAACTTGAATTAAACAAGGCTGAAAAGTATGTGGATATTACAAGTTATAGAGGTATGGTTGGCTCACTTTTATATTTAACTGCTAGTAGACCTGATATAATGTTCTCTACATGTCTCTATGCTAGATTTCAAGCTAACCCTAAAGAATCTCACTTAGTGGCTATTAAAAGAATTTTCAGATATCTCAAGGGGACTCCAAATCTAGGAATTTGGTACCCTAGAGAGTCTGGTTTTGATCTAATTGGCTATTCAGATGCAGATTATGCAGGTTGCAAAATAGACAGGAAAAGCACAACAGGCACCTGTCAATTTCTAGGGAACAAGCTTGTATCATGGTTCAGCAAGAAGCAGAATTCTGTTTCCATATCAACAGCTGAAGCTGAGTACATTGCTGCTGGTAGTTGCTGTGCACAGATACTATGGATGAAGAATCAACTATTTGACTATGGTCTGACTGTTGACAAAATTCCAATATTCTGTGACAACACAAGTGCCATTGCCATTACTGAAAATCCAGTGCAGCACTCAAGAACCAAGCACATTGATATCAAGTACCACTTCATTAGGGAACAAGTGATGAAAGGTACAGTGGAACTTCATTTTGTTCCAAGTGAAAAGCAGATTGCAGACATATTTACCAAGCCACTTGATGAATCAACATTCACAAGATTAGTAAGTGAGTTAGGTATGCTTAATTATTCATAATCTATGTCATCTATATAATCTGTCTTGAAGCCTGAAATGAATTTGCTGCAAGAACAAAGCTGGCTTTAATTAAGACTTATCCTATCAACGGATATTCTCTACCCGTTGAAAGCCAAAATTGTTCTATCAATGGATGTTCATTATCCGTTGAAAGACAAATACATTTCTGGTAATTTTATCCTTCAACGGATAAAATGGTGTTGTTCATCAACGGATAACTATTTCCCTTATCCGTTGAAGTGTCACGTCAGTTACTATAAGTGAGTCACAGCCGTTGATTCTATTACTCAACCGTTGATACAGATATACAGTGTTGTATGTATTTGTATTTAAGGTAGTTTTCAGAATTTCTACAGTTTTATTTATTCTTGAACGGCTGTAACTTACTTAAAAGTATCATTTAATCATTTTATTTACGTTTTAATTCAAGAAAGTATAAAAGCCCAATTGAACTCTTATTCTCACTTTACGCTTTCTTGCAATTCTTATTCTCTTTCTCTCTAAATTCTCAAGTTTTTCTCTGCAACCTCTACTCACAACAATGGCACCAGTAGTCAAAATTATGTCTCAAACAGGATTTGTTTATGAAAAGAATAATTTCATAGCCTTGGTTGAAAAGAATGAAGCCCATTCTGATTATCACAAGATGATGGACTTCATCAAAAACTGCAAACTGAGCTATGCAATGCTGGAAGCCCCAACCATCTACTGTGAGGTGATTGAGGAGATTTGGACAACTGCAGAGTTCAACTCCACAGATATGACTATTGCCTTCTCTCTCAAAGGTAAGGACTATTGCATTAATTGTGATGATATACAATCTTGCTTTAAGTTGCCTGAGAATAATGCCATGACACCACACACTGATAAAGATGTCTCTGCTATGCTAGATTACATAGGTTATGCTTTTGATTCTGATAGTTTAGGTAGTATTAGAAGGAAAGGCCTTAGGAAAGAATGGAGTTTTCTTGGAGATGCCTTTATTAAGGTTTTCTCTGGGAAGATTAGCAATTTTGATGCTATCACTTCATCTCTTGTTAATATGCTCTATATGCTAGTTTCTGATAGGTACTTTAATTTTAGCAACTGTGTTATGCTAGAATTAGGTTCCAGATTAGGTAACAAAGCTAATAGACCACATAACATCTACTATGCTAGATTCTTTATGTTATTGGCTAACCATGTTGCTGAAGATTTGGTTATATCCAATGAGAATAATAAACTCAAATGCTGGGCACAAGAGAAAAGGGTCCTTACAGACCTTTTGAGAATGAACCTCAACAGCCAGGTGCCATTGGTATACTTGCCAATCATGAATGCACCACAGGTAAGTGAGGTAGATACTTCAATAACTCCTACTATTTCCAACCCCAATATTTCTTTGCCTTCTAGTGTGGCTATGGAACCTGTGTCTTTGTCCAAACAGGCTCCTACCAAAGCCACCAAATCTAAAGTTTCCAAAGTCAAGTAAAAGAAACCTACCTCTGTTGTTTCTCAAAAGACAACAGTTGTAACAACTACCATAAACCCTAAAGGGAGTGAACAGGGTGTGAGTGGTGAGGGGAGGGGTGAACATAAAAAAGCCCCCCAGGATAAGGTGGGAGAGGTGAGTGGTACCCAAACCAGCCAAGCCACAGTCTCTCAAAAGACTGTGGTGGTTCAAAAGGAGTCCAACACATCCCTAGTTGCATCCTCCCAAAAGGTTATAACTATTGAAAATAGTCCTCAACCTGGGACACAGAACAAAAGAGGGAGGGACACTGAAGCCACACATACACCATTTAAAGCCTTTTCAAGGAAGAAGAAGGCCAAGACCCTAGTTTCCACACAAGGGACACACACAGCACAGATACATCCACCTGTATCTGTGCCTTCTCAAATTCAGCTTGATGTGATTCCAGCAAATGTGGAATCACAGCCCCATTCTCTCAATATAGAAACACACCATTCATCAAACTCTCCAACACCCTCTCTGGATGTGAATATGATATTCACATCAATTCCTGATTCTCCCTCATTAAAACTCAGGGAGGAGCCCCACTCAAAACCTGGTGATCATCATCTTTTAGATGATTTGTTGGATCATCAGCTAATTTTTTCAGATGTAGTTGCAGAATCTGTGTCACCACACTTAAAATCAATCCACACAGATTCAACAATTATGTCACTTTCTATATCTACATCTTTTCCTTCTTCAACGGATATCTCTCATCCGTTGACAAGTGGTTGTTCTTCAACGGATAAGCTTAACAACAGTTATCCGTTGATACCATCAGTTTCCACTTCAACGGATATTCCCTATCCGTTGATGGTCTCTACACACTTAACGGAAACAATTCCAACTGTAGAGGACATGGCAACTGTACAATCACTTTTAGGTTTGAGGGAAGAGAGTGATCTTTTGAGTGAGAGGCTGGGTTGCTCCCAGGAAAAAGGAGAGGTTGAGAGTCACCATATGGCAAAAGTGAGTGAGATGAGTGCCACCTTAGAAGGTGAGGGTGAGGGTGTGAGGGTGTGTGTGAGCCAGGGGGAGCCCCTGATGCAAGAACAGAGAGAAATTGAGAGAAAGGCAGGTACAGAAGCTATAAGGGTGGATCTAGCCATTGCTAGTGAGTTAATGAAAGTGGATGATGCAGAAAAGGAAAGACAATTTCAGCAACATTACAAAGCTGTCATTGATAACATTTCCTAAGATGCTGACACTTTTACTCACCCTGTTTCAGCCTATCAATTATTGGCTGCACAGGGCAATGTGGAGGCAGAACAGACACAACACATTGTACACACTTCAGAATCTCTTCTCAGAGACAAAGCTGCTATCAACAGGCTGCCTTCTCAAGCTGGTGAGCCATCTGAAGAATTTGGAGTAAATTCTAATGATGATGACTCTAATTCTTTGAATGAGAGCATGAACTTAGGGGGAGTAGCAGGCCCGAGTTCTGTTCCTGATCTTCCTGAATGGGCATGGGCAAAACCATCAACACCAGAAGAGTTTGGTGTCACTTTGGTCAGACAAGTCATGACAATTCAGAAGGCCCTTCAGGAGACTCAAGATGCTGGTACCAAGGCAATTCTTCAAGCTCATCTGGAATCTCTGCATCTCTTGCAGTTGCAGCATTACCAGCAAAATCTAAGTGTGGATGAGCTCAAGCAGGACATTCCTGATCTGAAATCCTACAATGCTGAGAAATTGGATTCAATTATACCCTATGGTACTATGCAAGATTTGTTGGGGAGACTGAGGAAAGCATGTGATGCTGACAAGAGGCTGGCCAGATTGGAAGATAGGGTTCAAATCATTGAAGACTCTATGGTCACCATTCTTCAGAATCAACAAACTCAAACAAATCTACTCATGCAGCTGGCAAAAGCACAAGTCTTGACCCCTACCCTTGATGATAACAAAAAGGGGGAGAATAAATGGGAAGGGGAAGGAGAGCCATCTACAATAGTTCAGATTTCTCAAGTGCTAGTTCCTGTCATCACAACTTCTCTAACTATTCAAGTCAAAGGAAAGCTAGATGGAATTGATCTAATCCAGATAGCAGCAGCTGAAATGCAAGTCAAAGAGCAAAGGAAGAAGATTGATGAAAAGATGCAACTAATATTTGGTTCTACAACTTCTCAATCACAATCTGTGAAGCATAGCAAAAAAGTGGAATCAATTATTATGGAACTCAAGCCAGTAGGGAGGCATAAGGATGGAGAAACTTCTTCCAAAGATCTGCAACCTATGGTTCTCAAGCCCAACAACAGATCCAATAAGGACTCTACAAAGAATCCTCTAAAAGAGGTGGATTTTCCTCTTCCAAAAGCAGATGAGGACAAGCTTTTAGGTAGAAGTATTGCATATCTCAAAGAGACCATGGATGAGGCTGTAAGGAGAAACATGGCTATTATCTTCAGAGAGGGAAAGAGCATATGTGTGATGCAAGGACATCCCAAATTCTCAATAGCCAAGAGAGAAGAAACCAAAAGGTTGAAGGAAGAAGCCAAACAGCTAAAGGCTGACAAAAGAGCACAAGCAAAGCTTGAAAAATAGCTAAAGTCAAGTCAGGCTGAAGAACAGAAAGAAATTGAAGACAAAGGTGAAGATGAAGCTGTGGGGGACATGGTTGGTACTGAGATGGAGGAAAGAAGTAAGGAAGAATGGCAGAAAGGGAAAAGAAAGAAGGTCAATGCAAAGAGAAAGAAGGTAGATAAGACTGAAAAAACCCAATCAATATCCAAACCACTACCCTCTATTCCTGAACCCATTGTACCTGACCCCTTCATGAACATTCATGGTGAAACAATCATTCCCAAGGAGGAACCAATTGATTGGGACACCATCAAATTGCCCACCTTCCTAACCTCTTCTCCACCATCAAAGAAGCAGAAAAGAAGAATCAAATCAACACCCTCTAAAGCCTCAATCAAATTCACACAGAAGCCTAAGCCTAAACCTCAAACCTCTAAAGATGATTATGTTCACATCTGTGACATAAAAGAATTTTCAGACATTGAACTCTATCTGGATGAGCTGGAGGAAGTAAGGGGAATAGCTGCCTACAGACAGCTACCAGAAAGACTAGTGTTCAAATACAAAGGAGCTGGGGAAAGAACATGGCCTCTTCACAGAATTCTGAATGAAGGCTACTTTACCTTGATTAGAGTCTACTCAGCCATACAAAGGGATTCTGGCTTTACCAGGACTGCCAAGACTGAGATTCTCAACAAGATTGCCAATACAAGGAAAACTTGGAGGGAGCTCAATGCTTTGCCTAGAACTTTACTCATTCAAGAAAGAGGAATTACAATTCACAAATCACCTTATTGGTTGATGGAGTTCAGAGACAACAAAGGAGTCAGAAGATTTTTCAGAATTGAAGATCAGCTAAAGATTGCCAGTAATGAAACTCTCAAGGATATGCAATCTAAGTTAGATATCAATGAAGAAGATGAAGCTGAATTCTACAGACAACTTTAACTTCAAATAGAGGAGAATGACAGGAGGCTAGGAAAGAAAACTAGGGATCAAAGGAAAAGAAAGTAATTTTCTCAGGCTAAAGGAGCACCCTTGGAAACAATGTAATTCTTCAATTCCATCTCAGCATATACATTTTTGTAGCACTTTTGAATTTCTGCTTTATTACAGTTTATACATTTGTTAAGTGTTTTGTTATCATCAAGCTAAACCCAAATTTATGCCTACAGTTCTAGTAGACATAAATAGGGGGAGATTGTTAGGAATATGTGTATTAGTTTGATGATAAGTTAAGCAAAACACTTAAGTAGAAATCTAGTGTTTGTAGCCTCAACGGATAAGACCATCTTGGCTATCCGTTGAAGGAGTAGCTTTACTTAGCAATAAGTTTAGTATTGTAGCACATTTTAGTCTCTGGTTTCAAGCTGTAATTCTTAGATGTTGTTAGGAAATAATCAGTCATGTTGACTACTAATGGATGTACAAATAGGAGGGCTAATTGTAAATATTTCATGCCTTGTAATTTTGTATAAGTGAAGAAGTGTCAACGGATATTGAAGACCTTCAACGGATAAGAAACAAAGCTTCAACGGATGTCTCTAATGCTTCAACGGATAATATCAATCAATGGATAAGTGCTTCAACGGATAAAGACTTTAACTGATAATGCATCAACGGATAAAGCTTCAACGGATAAAGCCTCAACGGATAAGGCATCAACGAATTAAAGCTTCAACGGATGCTTAGTTCATTAACAGTTGATAGTGACAATTCACAAGCTGAAAGAGGCACGTGGGTTGACAGAGACATACTGGAATGTGGAAGCCTCTAGGAGGAATCAAGAAAATGCAGTATTTCCATTCTGATGCAAACAAGGAAGTATTCAAAGATTTACAGATTATCCAAGATTGCATTGGATAGAGAAATGAAGAAGAAACATGTGAAGAATCTTTTCAATTGTATTTTAAAGTTTGTCTTCACTTGTAAACTTGGTGATATATAAACCAAGTAGCAGCTAGTAATTAGACATGAATTTTCCTGAGCTGTTTAGAAATATCAAAAGAGAAAATCATCTAGTTTGTACTAGGAAGCAGCTGTGATTTAATTCTTTGAATCACAGATTTTCTGAAATAACACATCTCTAGTGGAACAACAAATCCACCAGAAAAGTTTTTAAGTTCTTTGTGCTCATTACATTTGTGGTTGAATATATATATCTGTCTGCATCAGCTTCAAGCAATTCACACACATTTGATCACTCAAACACTTAGCCTTAGAAACTGCTCAAAACTTGAAAAAGTTTTGAGATTTACATTCAACCCCCCTTCTGTAAATCTCATTGTTAGTCCACTGGGAATAACAGAAAACAAATACAAACCAATTCCTAATGCACCTAGAAAGGCTTGTTTAAATTATGGTAGTACTAATCATCTTGTTGTTTCTTGCAGGAAGAACAAAGGGATAAATAATGTTCCTCCTAAATCAGAGTTTAGGAATAGAACAGTTAGATATCAACCACAAAATCCATGTTTTCATTGTAGTAGTGTTTGAAATACATGTGTAAAGAGTATCACAGTTTGTATTATCATTATTATAAACTAAAACCCTCTTTAAATAAGACAAAAGTTAATTCTACATGTGAAAACTATGATATTAAGAATGTTAGCATAAACTCTGATTTAAAGACTTCTGCTGCAAATGTTAATAAACTTAAAAAGGCCAAAGGATCCAAGCAAGTTTGGGTCCTTAAAAACATTAATTAATGGCTTATCTGAGTGCAGGGTAAAGGGAAGAATTCTTTAGTCTTGAAAAGTGGATGTTCATGACACATAACTAGAAATAAATCCCTGTTATCAGAGTTTAAGGAGAAGGCTGGCCCAAGTGTTTCTTATGAAGATAGAAACTTAGGAAAAACTCTAGGATATGGCAATATCGAACTTGGGAATGTCATCATTGAAAATGTAGCTCAAGTTGCAGGACTCAAGCACAATTTGATCAGTGTCAGTCAAATCTGTGACAGAGGTTACCATGTAGGTTTCTATGAATAACATTGTGAAATTGTAAAAAGTTCAGATGGAAATGTTTCAATGACTGGGTATAGAGATGGTAACTTATATAAAACCAGGGTCTCCACAAATACTGATGATTCTAAAATTTGTCTATTGAGTAGAGCAACCGTGAAAGACAACTGGAACTAGTATAAAAGACTTTCTCATCCCAACTTCAATAATATCAATGAACTTGTAACGAAAGATCTTGTAAGAGGATTGCCCAATGCAGTGTTTACTCTTGATGGCCTATGTGATTATTGCCAGAGGGACAAATTAAGGAAATCATCTTTCAAGAGTAACACTGAATCCGCAATTCCTGAACCATATCACTTATTACACATTGATCTTTTTGGTCCAGTTAATGTAATGTACATAGATATGAAGAGGTATACACTATGATTCTACATACAAAGAATGAATCTCCATCCATTCTTCTTGATCATGTAAGGGAACTGGAAAAAGGATCAACACACAAAGTGAAGATTATTATAAGTGACAACGGAATTGAATTCAAGAACAACACGATGGAAGAATTCTGTAAATACAAGAAGATCAAACATGAATTTTCTGTCCCTATTAATCCATAGCAAAATGGAGTTTTTGACAGAAAGAACATAACTCTTATAGAAGCTAAGAGGACCATGCTTGAAAAAGAAAAATTGCCACCCTACTTCTGGGTGGAAGCTGTGCAAACTGCATGCTTCACATAAAATGCAAATTGTCACACCCCAAAACAACAACGCACATATACTAAATAAATGCGAACCATAATTATATTACATACTTATAAATCCAAAAGATGCTGATCCGATTACAAACCCAACCAAAAATAATAACAACCCCAAGATCTTTACAAGTTCAGAGTTTGGAACAACCCTTTTAACTAATATAAAAGTACTTAATGGCGGATCTTATCTAGACTATATCTATAGTCTACCTGGGCCCTCAAATGATTCTCGGCGTCTCCGGCCATCAACTTACGAGGGGTTTGCTTCATGCGTACCATGGTTGTTAGCTGTAGAACAGGGTAAAATACAAGAAAATGAGCTAAAAATGCTCATCAACTACTAACAGTCCTACTTTACATGGAATTACCTCGATATCAAGAGTTTATAAATCAAAAGGTCATCGATACTTATTAAAAATGACAATAAGAAACATGAAGTCATAATATAAAGGCAAAGTGGAATAATGGCAATCGAAACATGGCATATGGAATCATGGCAATCAAAACATGGCATATGGAATCATGACAATGTGGAAACATGTTATAATAATTTAAATATCAAATCATCAAAATTCATTTTTAGGACGCTACGGATTACAGCCGGTGATCAGCCGCGAAGTAATCCCGAACCGCGCTGGGTTCTCAAATATAATGGGATCCCTAGGCTATATGTGAGCCTATCAATAAGTGTGAAAAGGACTTGCGTCTAGTCCAATCCACTAAGTCAAGAAAACATTTATTTTATATTGATTAATAACATAGATGTCGGGGAAAGATTTGGTATCACTTTAATTAAATTATAACAAGAGAATTCAAGCTCACTAATGAGGTGTCAAACGCATATTACAAATCCCTATGGGGGTAAGTTCCAAGGTCAAATAAAAGTCAACTCTATATTGAATCAAGGGTGGTATTTTGATATTTATGAATATGATTGTGTTATGAGGTTCGCATTAAGGAATTTGGTAAAGAGTTTAGTATACATGGTCTAACAGATATGGAATATTTTGAAGACAAGGCGCTAAAATGATTAAGAGTTATTAACAGAAGTATTTGAAATAATTAATGACATGGTGGTTATTACAACTAAGCATTCACAGAAAAGTTTATATACTTGCAACAATTGTAAGGATACAGAAGTAAGTAACTTGCCTTTCAACATTTCTAAGATTATTCGATCTTGACGGCACGAGTCTTCCCCTTCGCTTCGGAACATACACATTATGATAACCTCATTACTATTTACCCTTTAACGCCTTATAAGCTAATAAGCTCCTGGACTTAGCGTACATACCTATGTACTAATATTTACCCTTATCATACCTTGAAAGGCATATGTCATAGCCTACTCGTTTATTCGAGTATTTAACTCAACTCAAATAAGAATGTAATAAGTAAATAGTGGATCAAGCATCAGAGAGATCTCACAAAGTAACATCTGTCAAAGAATAAAGGAACATTGTTCATCTGCAGACTTGAAGATTCACTGGAAGAAGTTCAAGAATTTGATCATGCCTCAGTGATATAAATCAAGATCGTGGATTTAATCAAGTGACAGAGATCTCGTCAAGGTATCATTTATTACAAGGATTCAATCATAACAACAAAGTCAAGACATGAAGAAACGTCACGAAAGTTAGTCACTCATGAACCAGACAGTACATCGAGTGTCAGCATTAAAGTGACGGAATTGATTCATAAGTCTTAGAGACTTTCAGAAGATTGTCAGAAGAATGGATGCTGCTCAGGGATAGTATTAATTCTCTATTAATTAATTAAATCATATAATTTAATTAAGAGAATAAATTATATCTGCAAGGATTAATTTATTGATTAATTGAATTAAATTGATTAATTAATTTAGAATTAATAAATGAGGATTTTCAGAATGTTAATTGATTAAAATCTGTGATAATTCAAAAAAAGACAACTGATTGTACTAGTATGACAATCGGTATGACAATTGATAGTCATACCGAATGTCATGCTAATTCAGTTGATTGTATTGATAGAATTATTATTTAGATTAAAATCAATTATTAATTCAGTAAAACAATTTCATTTGAACTAATATGACAATCGGTATGACAATCAATAGTCATACCGAAAGTCTTGCTAGTTCATTTTAATTGTCTTGCTAGCTCTAATAGATTGTCTCACCGAAAGTCTTTCAAGCTAAAAAGGATTGTCATTCCAGTTCTTTTTCTCTCGGTTGGATTGTTAAATAGAAGCAGAAGCAGCAATTCAAAACATCAATCAATCAAACAGAACACAACATACAGAAGAACAAAAGAGAAAAAGAAGCAGAAAAATATTACATCTATTCTGCAACTTCAAGATCAATTTTCTAGATTGTAAAGTTAAATCCAATCAACTAGAAATACTTATCTTGTTCTTGTGTATCTATCTAGCGGATTAAAATCCCTAGAACTTAATCTCAAATCGCTTTTAGCATTTGATCTTTTAATTACAAAAATAGAAAAAGTTCATGTCGAATTTATTCTAAATTTGTAATAATTGATTTGAGATTAATCCCTTGTAACCGATACCGTAGTTGTAACACCTTTCAAGTTTAATAAAAGTTTTATTTAACTTGAATTTTGTTTCACAATTTTATTCCGCATTTTATTCGACGAAACGGTATTGTTTGCATTCAACCCCCCCTTCTACAAACAAATTGGGACCTAACAATTGGTATCAGAGCCTTCTGATTAACGTACAAATCAAGATCCTAGACTTTTGTGTTTCTTTCACTTCTTGAATTTTTATTCACTCAAAAATTCATAATGACTACACAAAAAGTTGGAACCGTTAAAATTCCACTTTTCGATAAAGAAAATTATGTGATGTGGAAGAAGAAGATGCTACTGTTTTTACAGGTTGCTAATCCCAAATATTTGCAAGTGTTGAAGAAGGGTCCAAAAATTCCTATGGTTATTGAACCAGAGGTAATAGAGAATGATGTGGTGATCACCAAAGCGAGAACTTATGTGAAGGATCCTGAGGACTTCTCTCCTGCTGAAATAGAAGAAGCTTCCCTGGATGCTAGCCTTCAATTAATCTTAGTAGATTCCCTTAATCCCCTAATGAACAGACATGTGATGAATTGTAAAGATTCTAAACATATCTGGGAAACTATTGAGATTATTAATGAAGGCACAGAGGAAGTTAGGGAGAACAAACTAGAAATCCTAACCTCTGAGTATGAATACTTTAAATCCAATCCAGGAGAAGGAATCACTGAAGTGTTTGAGAGGTACAATGCATTGATCAACAACCTGAACATTAATGGTAAATACTATTCCATCAGGGAGGTCAATAAAAAGTTCCTTTTAACACTGCCAACTCATCTCGAACATAGAATCACTGCCATAAGAGAAGCAAGAGATCTGAGTGAGATTTCTTTGGAAAGGCTATATGGTGTGTTAAAGACTTATGAGTTGGAGCAGATTCAGCAGAAGGAAGTTTACGGGAAAGGAAGAGTGGTCAGCACGTCTACTGCTCTGGTAGCTGATGAACAACAACAACAACCACTATATCAACAACAATCTCAACAGTCAGATAGAATGGTACAGTCTTCCAAGGTTGAAGATAATGTGATAGTAGCAGAATTTGATTCTCCTACTACAAATCAATCAGGAGATGATTATTATTCCTTGGAAGAACTGGAGCAATTGGAGGATGAGTCAATGGCCCTGATTGTCAAGAGATTCTCAAATGTCAGATTCAAAAGGAATCCCAAGTTCAAGTACAAGTCCAACTACAACAGATTCCAGAAAGGTGGATCTTCATCCTCTAACACCAGCAGTGGTGGGTATAAAACAGGGATGGTTGATCGAAGCACCATTCGATGCTTCAACTGTAATGAGTTGGGACACTTTGCCACAGAATGCAGGAAGCCAAAACAAGCAAGGAAGAACTCTTACAATTCTAATCAGAAGAGTAAATCTGAAAGGGCGTACCTGGCAAAGGGAAGAAGCTGGGATGATACTGACAGTGAAGATGAAGAAGTTGGGAATCTTGCTCTCATGGCTAGTGATGCAAGCACCTCATCGTCAAGAAAAGAGGTAAAACTTTCTGATGCTGAAATGGTTTATCATCTAAGAGGTAACTTAGATTGTGCTCGTCGTGATAATGAATTGTTAAATCAACAAATCAAAGACCTTGAGAAAGAGGTCAATGAATTAAGACTTGTGCACATTAATCAAGATAAACTTAAAGACCAAGTATCTTTTCTAGAGAATAGAGTTGACTGTTATAGACAACTCGAAACTATTCTCAAAGACAAGATCACCGGTCTTGAGGCTAAGGTTAAAGCTTACTTTAATTCTTGTTCGAAGTCCAAAGAGTTTTACAATAAGCAAGTTGTTAATCAAACACATGGAATAGGTTATGATTACAATGCTGCTATTGGAAAATTAGGCATAAACTCCCCTCCTCATGTATGTGCTAAAGGCAGGGAAGTACCACATGTGCTTAAGGGTGTTGATGAACCCCTCTATAAGGAATCAATTGCTGAACCATTTGATGAGACCTCTTTTATTATTCAAGAAGAAATCCGTGCTGAAGATAATGCTAATGGGAAAGCTGTCTCCAAGTCAAGTGTGTCAAAAGTTCCAGTCAAGGTTGTGAAAGCAACTGAGACTAACTCAGACACACATGAGTTGGATAACACAAATTCCATGTCTACCATGCATAAGTTGCCTATTGTTAATCCTTCTCATAAAGCATGTGGTGTTCCTGATTGTATGTCTTGTGCTTTTAATCTGTTGTTTGCTTATTTTAATGGTAAGCATGCTTCTAATGATAAGACTACTCCTCGTCAGCATGTGAATAATAGAAAGCATGATAGGTCTAAGACTGCTAGTCCTCCTAAAGCTAGAAAGGAGACATTTGTGCCTAAGCCTAAACATAAATCTGATAAGGCTGTTTTAAAGGTCAAATGTTCAGTCATTGAGAATGTTGAGAATAGTGAAATTAAGAATGTTGTTTTGCCTGATAAAGGCCAATTTTACAAGTATGCCGGACCCAGCCAAGCTTGGGTTCCGAAGAAGTTCTAATCCATTTGTATTGCAGGGCATTAAACAGGTACAACCGGTAGTGTGGATTCTTGACAGTGGATCGTCAAGACATATGACCGGAGATAGAGCCCTGCTATCAAATGTGGTTGAGAAAGCTGGCCCAGTGGTTACCTTTGGAGATAACAGCAAAGGTTTAACGGAGGGATATGGCTGTTTGCAAGCTGGAAATGTTATCATTGAAAATGTATATCTTGTGCAAGGACTTGAACACAATCTGCTTAGCATTAGTCAGTTCTGTGACAACGGCTACAATGTTTTATTCGACAAGCTGAAGTGTCAGATTCTGCACAAGAAAAGTGAAAAACCCTCCTTAATGGGAATACGGAAAGGAAATCTGTTCGTAGCTGACATGAACTCTGGAAGCAATCTTGAAGTCAATTGTTTCTATGCAAAAGCATCGTCAAATGAGAGTTGGCTATGGCACAAGAGACTTTCCCATCTCAATTTCAAGACAATGAATTCTCTTGTCAAAAGAGAATTGGTAAGAGGTCTGCCTCAGCTGGAATTCTCTCCAGAAGGACTATGTGAGGCTTGCCAGAAAGGAAAGTCAAAGAAAGCAAGTCACAAAGGCACTGACACATCTTCCATAACTGGTGTTCTGCAATTATTGCACATGGATTTATTTGGTCCAGTTAATATCCTTTCTATGTCAAAGAAGTGTTACTGTCTTGTGATAGTTGATGACTATTCCAAGTATACGTGGGTTTTATTTCTTCACTCTAAGGATGAAACACCACAAGTTGTGATTGATCATATCAAGATGATTGAGTTAGATTCTAACGTCCCTGTTAGAGCAATAAGGTCAGATAATGGAACAGAATTCAAGAATGCACTTCTAAATGGATTCTGTACAGACAAAGGGATTACCAGACAATTTTCAGCTCCTAGAACCCCTCAGCAAAATGGAGTGGTAGAAAGGAAGAATCGTACATTGATTGAAGCTGCAAGAACGATGTTAAATGAATCAGGTCTTCCAATGTACTTTTGGGCTGAAGCTGTCAATACTGCATGTTATACTCAGAATCAGACTCTAATCAACAAAGACTTCATGAAAACTCCTTATGAGATTTTGAATGAACAGAAACCTTCTATCAAATACTTTCATGTATTTGGTGCCAGATGCTTCGTGCTCAAGGATGGAGATGATCGTCGTGGTAAGTTCGAGGCAAAGGCATATGAGGGTATTTTTGTTGGATATGGAAGAAGATCATATAGAGTGTATATCATTGATCAACACAAAGTAACTGAAAGTGTCAATGTTACATTTGATGACACTAAACTCCCTAGTATCCAAACTGAAGATCCTTCTGAGAAACTGAAGTTTGATGATACGTCAGATTCAGAGTCAGAACATGGTCAAGAACCTGAGGTTGTTGCTGTTGAAGAACCTGTTAATCCTGATAATACTCAAGGTAATAGTGATGGAAACTCTGGAAACAATGGAGATACCACTGCTACTGACGGAGAATCTTCAAGTCAACATGGCAACAACTCAGGGGGAGATGCTGAAGGATCATCTAGTAGGACACAACATCACAATGAATTTCAAGGCGAATCATCAAGATCAAATCTTCCAAGACAGACTGTCTGGAATAAAGCTCACCCTTTTGAGTTGATTATTGGTGATCCAGATGTTGGAGTCAGAACTAGACGTGCTACTCAAAATGAGTGTCTGTTCTCAGGATTTCTTTCTGAGATGGAACCTAAGAAAATTGAAGAAGCACTGCTTGATCCAGATTGGGTGATTGCTATGCAAGATGAACTCAATCAGTTTGAAAGTCAACAAGTCTGGAAACTGGTACCTAGGCCTGTACACAAGAAAGCTGTTGGTACAAGGTGGGTATTCAGGAATAAACTAGATGAAGATGGTGTGGTTACAAGAAACAAGGCAAGACTGGTAGCTAAAGGGTATTCTCAAGCTGAAGGTATTGATTATGATGAAACCTATGCTCCAGTGGCTAGACTTGAGGCCATCAGGATATTTCTGGCATTCGCAGCATTTTCAAACTTTAAAGTTTATCAAATGGATGTCAAGAGCGCCTTTCTGAATGGAAAGCTGGATGAAGAGGTATATGTAGAGCAACCTCCTGGTTTTGAAGATCCAGATCATATGGATTTTGTCTTCTTTCTTTTCAAGGCTATCTATGGGCTAAAACAGTCACCAAGAAAATGGTATGACACTCTCTCTGAATTTCTTATTGAAAATAGCTTTATTAGAGGTGTCATAGACAAAACTCTCTTTTCTAAAAAACATAAGAATGATACTATATTAGTCCAAGTCTATGTGGATGATATAATATTTGGGTCTACTAATGATAATCTCTGTAAGAGATTTGCTAAGTTAATGCACAGCAAGTTTGAAATGAGCATGATGGGAGAGCTGAAGTTCTTTCTTGGATTACAAGTAAATCAAAGGTTAGATGGAACATTTATTTGTCAATCCAAGTATCTCAAGGAACTCCTCAAAAAATACAATCTAGAGGATTCTGCATCAGCAAGGACTCCATCAACTACAGCTGTCAAGCTTGGACCATGTGAAAACTCCATTAAGGTAGATGTCACAAGCTACAGAGGTATGATTGGCTCGTTACTCTATCTTACTACAAGTAGACCAGATATTATGTATGCTACATGTTTATGTGCAAGGTTCCAAGCGGATCCTAGAGATATTCATCTCGTTGCTGTTAAACGAATCTTAAGATATCTTAAGGGAACACCAAATCTAGGTATTTGGTACCCTAAAGAATCTGGTTTTAACCTTGTCGGATATACAGATTCAGATTATGCAGGAAGTGTTGTTGATAGGAAAAGCACCTCAGGAAGTTGTCAATTCTTAGGAAGCAGGCTAGTCTCATGGTACAGCAAGAAACAGCAAACAGTTTCCAACTCAACGGCCGAGGCTGAATATATTGCTGCTGGAAGCTGCTGTGCTCAGATCTTGTGGATTAGGAACCAACTACGAGACTATGGCTCTGTATTGAACAAGATTCCTATTTTATGTGACAATACAAGTGCAATAGCCATCACCAACAACCCTGTGCAGCACTCGAGGACAAAGCACATTGACATCAGGTATCATTTTATTAGAGAGCACGTCATGAATGGTACTGTTGAACTATTTTTTGTTCCAACAGAAGAACAAATAGCAGATATTTTCACTAAACCACTTGACGAATCCACATTTACCAGATTAGTTGGTAAATTGGGCATGTTAAATAGTTTTAGTGATTAATTTAATTAATATCTGGAATCTGTTCTTGAATGAATTTACAAATGAATTTTTCATAAATGAAAAATTCATTTGCAAATTTATTTTATCATTTTATCATATTTCTTGCTTATTTCTATGTAATATATATTATCTTATCTATGTTATTTACTCTACTTGTTAATTTAAAATATCTCAGAATATTTTATTTCCTCTAAAGATATTTTTCTATGAATTTTATTTGCTAAAATTCAACAGAAATCTATTTTTGGAATAAAAATAATTAATTCTGAAATATTGTCTTTGTCTCTGTGAAAATTTTAAGTGTTTATTTCAGTTGTACTATTTTGAAATATAGCTTCAGTATATAATTAGAGGTCTGTACATATTTATTTTGTTTTTCTACTGCAAAGACAATCGGCAAGATAATTAAAATTGTCTTGCTGAAAATCATTTCAGTACACATGTAAATATAAATCTGTTAATGCTTATTTTATCTTATACTAGAAAGACAATCGGCAAGACAATTGAAATTGTCTTGCTGAAAGTCATTTTAGTAATAATGATTGCTTATTTTAAAAATCAGATTAATTTTATAACTGGCAAGACAATCGGTATGACTATTGATTGTCATGCCAGTAATAAAATTAATATCAGAATTATATTGTTTTATTTTGTACTGGTATGACAATCGGTATGACTATCAGATTGTCATACCAGTTATTTATTTTTATTTGTTTCTTTTCCTTCTTTTGCCTGGTATGACAATCGGTATGACAATCCCGGATTGTCATACCAGCTGTTATATAAAGGCTGTTGCTGTTTTGTTTTAAACCATTTCAACATAGCAGTTCATTTCAAAAATTTTGAACAGTTTTTCACTCCCATTTTCTCTCTTCTCTCTCCTCGAACAAACAAAAAATCAGTCACCATATTTCCTTGCTCGAGTTTTCACTCAGCAAACTTAATCATCACTTTAGTGATATATACTTACAAGTATATATATAAAGAGATGCTGTTGAATTTTTCTTAAATAAAAATTATTATAAAAAAAAACGCAAAAACAAATTAAAATCAGTTTGCCCCTTCAAATTCCATTTGTGTTATTGAATTTGAACTTTTAATTTTAATTTTAATTTCTTATTTGTGTCTTTTGGTTTGTCAAAACTGTGTTAGTGATTTAAGAAATTTTAACGAGATACATTTCTGTCTAAATTTTTCGATTATAATTTATTTAATTCGAATTATTAAATTAATTTAATTAATTCGAATTTTCTTAAAATTATTCTTAAAATTCTGAAAAGCTTGTGTCTTATTATTATTTTTTTTAAAAAAATGGCTCTCAATTTCCAAATTGTCGCGCATAATCAGGTTGGTTATTTTAATCCGGAAAAATGTGATGTTGAAAAATTTAAGCCTTGGATTAGATTTTTAAATGATCATTCGATTGTTAGCTCTGCTATTAAATCAAATGTGATTTTAAACGTCGATCTACTTAGACTGATTTGCACAACTTCTACTGTGGCCGATGATTCAAAATCTTTTTCATTCACCATCGCAAACACACAGTATGTAGTTGATGAAACAGTCGTCAATCGTGCGTTAAATTTTCCACTAGACAATTTCTGTAATTCACCCTCTGAAAATGATATCACAAATTTTTTCAATGCCATTCACTATCAGGGGGTGATCAATTTAACCAAACTTTCTAAATCAAATTTGGTGTCTGAATGGGATATATTCTTCGATACACTTTCCAAAGTGTTTGCCAACTGCACAAAATCTAATTTTCATAACATTACTTCCACCCTGCAGTATATTGGTCTTGCGGTTGTTTTCAATCAAAGGATCAATTTTGGCAAACTACTTTTTCCCATTCTCTTGAGACGTCTAACTTCTGCTTTACGTGATCATTCTACAAATCGTAGGGTATCATGTTACTATGCTCGTTTTCTTATGCTTATAGCAGATCATCTACTCACCCCTGAACACAAAGCACTTTTTGCTAACTCTGCTGTAACCGAACCCCCACCAGTTAGCAAAAAGATTTACACTCGTCAAGACACAACCTTCAAATTTATGCAAGTACCAGTACTTGTATCTGCTTTCATGGCCAATTATATTCCCTTACCTATTTTTAATCTACCCGGCCATGAACAGCAACCTCAACCTCCAGTGGTTCAAGCCACCCAGGCTCTTCCATTACATGTAGTAACTCCTCACTCTCACTCTCTTCCTACTTCTGTTAACAGACCCTCAGTGGTTGATAGGGCTGACCATGAAGTTGTAGAACCACAGCTTCAATCCCAGGTCATAGAGCCAAACACAGAGTCTCATTCTATCTCAACCTTTCCCCCACTGTCTAAAATGTTACCCAGAAGATTACTAGGAAGTAGTACAATGTCAAATACGAGTGAACCCTCAGCTCTGCCTCCTCCTAAGAAAAGAAAAACCTATTCTGAGGCATCTGAAAGCCCATCCTTGTCCTCCCAACAGGACATGGACTTTGAAATGGCCAATGAACAGTTACTAGAGGCATTCTCTCAACATGATGCATCTATTGAAATTCGCTATAGGGCCATGGCATCTTGTACTGAGTCAAGCACAATTCCATTACTCACAATGGAACCATACACTTCCCCAGATAATACTCAGGACACACAGCGAGGAGTGCACGTAGAGTCGGTTACAGTGCCTGCCATAGTTACGGCAGAAGAGCAGTCACATGCTTCAGAGGGAAAATCTGACTCTCCGCCATCTTTAATAGAGTCATTTTCTCCCCTCCCAGATCCAACAACTCTGGCTCCCTTATGGGATTCTCCACTCGCAGATTTATCTGGAGAAAGTGGAGGGCAACTCGGTCAATCTATCCCTGAAGCAATTCAGACATCTATTCCAAAAGATTTGATAGCATTGACTGAGGATCGGGACTCGCGAATTCCCATTGCACCACCACTGACCTCTCTTGAAGAGGCTAGGGTGATTTTTAATGCAGGTACACAAGAACAGCAATTGGAAGACTCCTCACGAGCAATCATATTGAGAGAAACACATGCACGTGAGATGAGTGAACCAAACACGAGTGAACTTCAGGTGAGAGCACACACAGACACTGATACTGTCAACCTGTTAGCTCAGATTGCTGCCCTGAAAGAAGAACTTGCTAAAAGTCAAGCTGAAGCTCAAGCATTCAAAGCACAAGTGGTTGAACGGTCTTCTTCTTCCACCTCTGTCGACAATCAGCTTGCAATCATAAGGAATGACATCTCAGATTTAAAGACTACTGTAATACCAAAGCTCAATTCTATTCAGGACACTCCAAATTTATCAGCTGATGACATATCCAACTTCTGCTCCCTACATACAAGAATGAATTCTCTTGAAGACCTCGTTGAGATGAATCATTCACTGGACAACTCAAGATTTCTAAAGATAGAGACGGGCATGGAACATCTAAATGAAGGCATGAAGCACTTATATTACATGATCAAGAATTCTCATTGCCCTAATGAAGAACAAAGAGCTTATTTTGAAGGACCGTCTGGTGGAGGATCAGGCTCTGGAAGTGGTGGAGGTTTCAAAGGAAAGTCAGCAGAGGATCCCTCAACTAAGGGGGAGAAGAAAGGGAGTAGTTCCAAAGGGAAAGAAAAAGATACTTCTGCTGGAGATAAAGGAAAGGCTGATGATGCCTACTACAGTGGAGAACAGGATGACTTCGATATTTTTGACATTCCCACTGAACCAGTTCAGGAAGATAAAGATGGGTTATTTGAAGCTGAAGAAGAAAGTGATTTTGAAGATTGGGAAGAAGAAGATACAGTGGATCCTAGGTTTGAGAAAGAATTTCAGAAAGAGCAGTCAGAGATGCAAAGAAAAGAAGCTGAACTCAAGAAGGTCTCACAGATCATTGATAGGAGAAAAGACATACAAAGAACAGAAACTCTTCAAAAGCAACGTCTTCATGACATTAAAGCTCAAGAAAGGAGAAGAGATGTCAGACTAAAGATTGGTGGAAAGTGGGATGAAGCTAGGAGAGTACTCGATATGCCTCAGCTATGCACTAACAATGATAGGCAGTTCTTACATCTTCTTGACAAGCTGGAAATCTCAAATCCTAACAATGACATGTACATGAATGCTATCAAGACTGAAGTCTCAAGGATCACAGCTGCTTTTGATAGATCCCTAAATGAGATGAGCATTTTTGTATATTGTCAGAGTGAAGGATCATTCAAGGTGTCACTTCATCTATTTGAGAATCGTTCGTTGTCAGAGATTTGGGTTCTTTTAAACAAAGTGAAAAGAAGCTCAGAGTTGAATGAAGTTCTTCGGGAAAGGCTTAAAGAGTTTGCCAGCAGGGCTAGTCCTCAAGTGGTCAACAATCCTCATCAAGTGAGATTCTTTAAGTCTGATTGTCTTCAAATCTGTCAGCTAGATGTACAATCTCTTAAAGACTACTCAGCTAAGCATCTGGTCTGGATGGAACATCATTTGAGAACTGCTGGATATTCATCCATGTTGAAGACTCAAGCTGCTGACTTGATTCAAGCTTATTGTGAGAAGAATGTTAAAAGGTACAATCAACTCAAGAATAAGTTGAAGACAGTTGGAGTTCAACCAGTCAGACCTGCAAGCTTCACTTCAGAAAAAGATCGTATCTTTGACAAGGAATTGCTTCAAGATTTAGAAGAAGGTGAAGTCAGAAGAGAAGACAACTAAAGTCAATTAGCTCAAAACTCAATGTAATATGATTAGAGCGTTATGAATCAAGATAGACTATTGTAGTTATATGTTCAGGCTAGAGGAACATCTATCTTGTATTCACTTGTAAATTTCATTTGGAATCTGGAAAATGTTAAATATAATCCAGAACTTTTCTGCTATTTACTTTACATTACTGTTTATATCTTTTTCTTATTTGTTAGTTGAGTTATCCTCTAGGTATTTGCTGTTATTGTCTAACAAGCAAATAGGGGGAGATTGAAAGGCATATGTCATAGCCTACTCGTTTATTCGAGTATTTAACTCAACTCAAATAAGAATGTAATAAGTAAATAGTGGATCAAGCATCAGAGAGATCTGACAAAGTAACATCTGTCAAAGAATAAAGGAACATTGTTCATCTGCAGACTTGAAGATTCACTGGAAGAAGTTCAAGAATTTGATCATGCCTCAGTGATATAAATCAAGATCGTGGATTTAATCAAGTGACAGAGATCTCGTCAAGGTATCATTTATTACAAGGATTCAATCATAACAACAAAGTCAAGGCATGAAGAAACGTCACGAAAGTTAGTCACTCATGAACCAGACAGTACATCGAGTGTCAGTATTAAAGTGACGGAATTGATTCATAAGTCTCAGAGACTTTCAGAAGATTGTCAGAAGAATGGATGCTGCTCAGGGATAGTATTAATTCTCTATTAATTAATTAAGTCATATAATTTAATTAAGAGAATAAATTATATCTGCAAGGATTAATTTATTGATTAATTGAATTAAATTGATTAATTAATTTAGAATTAATAAATGAGGATTTTCAGAATGTTAATTGATTAAAATCTGTGATAATTCAAAAAAAGACAACTGATTGTACTAGTATGACAATCGGTATGACAATTGATAGTCATACCGAATGTCATGCTAATTCAGTTGATTGTATTGATAGAATTATTATTTAGATTAAAATCAATTATTAATTCAGTAAAACAATTTCATTTGAACTAATATGACAATCGGTATGACAATCAATAGTCATACCGAAAGTCTTGCTAGTTCATTTTAATTGTCTTGCTAGCTCTAATAGATTGTCTCACCGAAAGTCTTTCAAGCTAAAAAGGATTATCATTCCAGTTCTTTTTCTCTCGGTTGGATTGTTAAATAGAAGCAGAAGCAGCAATTCAAAACATCAATCAATCAAACAGAACACAACATACAGAAGAACAAAAGAGAAAAAGAAGCAGAAAAATATTACATCTATTCTGCAACTTCAAGATCAATTTTCTAGATTGTAAAGTTAAATCCAATCAACTAGAAATACTTATCTTGTTCTTGTGTATCTATCTAGCGGATTAAAATCCCTAGAACTTAATCTCAAATCGCTTTTAGCATTTGATCTTTTAATTACAAAAATAGAAAAAGTTCATGTCGAATTTATTCTAAATTTGTAATAATTGATTTGAGATTAATCCCTTGTAACCGATACCGTAGTTGTAACACCTTTCAAGTTTAATAAAAGTTTTATTTAACTTGAATTTTGTTTCACAATTTTATTCCGCATTTTATTCGACGAAACGGTATTGTTTGCATTCAACCCCCCTTCTACAAACAAATTGGGACCTAACATACCTACTATTACATAAACACATAACTTAATCATATGAATTTCAAGTAATCCACATAGTCACATAATCACATAATGGCATGGCATATGCTACTTAGTTATTTATACTATAATATCACCTAAATACCAAAGCACATAAGCATGTGACACATAAGAACTATTATTAATGCTCCCATCTATCTAATATGACCTTAACTTAAACCTAAAGATGTTGTGGAACACTCAGACTCTTCACCACTAAGTCCCAATACCACTAAAGCTTCCTAATGCCACTCAAAGGGTGCTTTCGGGTGCCTTAGTGGAAATGTGATGTCTCCACTTTGGGCCTTCACTCTAGATAACTTCCTAAGGGTTTTTAAGACTCTAAACTAATTTCTAAAGTTGGTAAGACTCATAGGCCTCACTCCTATAAGTTTACAAAGATCAATACTCATACCGAAGTTCCCTGCTAATTCCTGTTTACACTACCTGCGTTCCTTGGCAGAAATCTTAATTTCTACCTTGGGCCTTCTAACAAAACCAATTCCCATGGATTCTTAAGTCCTAAACCCAACTCTGAGACTTGGTTTCATGCCAAATCCTCACCTAGGCTTCTCTAGGCCTCTGCTAAAAGTTGACACTACCCATCCCCGCTTGATTTCCCCTGCTCTGATTTTACTTACATAAAACTCACTTTTCTCACTCAATTTTTAATTATAATGGTTTTTTAATATTATTAAGGATGTATTACACTTATTTAAGCCAAGGCCCCATGAAGGCCTAGCCTAAGACATGGTTGTAATCAATCAAAATTCATGTTTACCCAATCCTGCCCTATTCTGAGCTACTCTCGGATATGTGTGTGTGCACCTACCTAAATGTAAGTTTTTCAACGAATCAAAACCACTTGACTCAAGTACAACTTAAGTCCTAACTCCAGTAAACTCAGCCCTATAAAGGCCTCACCAAAACTCACCTAAAACAACCTATACTTATGGTGAAAAATTCAGCTACTTAGTGCCTAGTATTCCTCCTTCCACCTTAACTCCCAACTCAATGCCAAAACCAACAATTAAGCCAACAAATATAACCTACAATGTACACAACCCTACCAACTATCATTTTATGGAAATTACGAGCACAAACACAGCCATATAGGTCAATTACCGAGGCTAAAATAGAGAGCATAGCAGAGCAAATTTTACATATGTGATTTTAAGCAAAATTTCAAACTAAATATACATGGTATCAACTGATGGCTACTAAATTTGATCATGACTTATCAAGGCACATAGAATACTAGCATTTCAGAGCAAAAACCATGGCATGCATTGTACAAAAACTCAAATTTAAATCACATAACACATTTGTCCGAATTATCACTTATATCATGACATGCAAGTACTAATTTCAACTATTATCGTAAAAATCACGGCATGTAAGGATGAAAAATTTGTGAAATTCATTTTAAAAGATCATAGGTTCTTGGAAAGCCACATGCAAAGTCTCTTTTTAAAGAAAAACCAACTAACACAATGAAATTCATTCTGCTCCTTGGGAGTCATTGCCGAATGCTTGAGGTCAAGACCATGGCTTGAAAATAGAAGCAAAATACTTCGTCAAGACCATCTCTTGCTCAGGTTTTATGAGCCATATTGAGTTTAACTTTAGATTCATAAGAATCAAAGTTAAAACCCTTTTCTTTAACCACATGCAACTAAGAAACTAACCTCAAATGAAGATATAGCACTAAGTGTAAAGGATCCTTGCTTAGAGGAGTTGAAAGGTGTAAGAAAAATGAAGAAATATGGAGGAAAATGAAATGGTGGGTTGGGTTCTAGGGTGCAACCGAGAGGGAGTATGGAGAGGAGAGATGGAGTGGTGTGTGTGATGAGAGAAAATGATGTGAGAGTCTTTTGGCTAGCTTTTGTTTCATCCAAATAGTGAGTGGAGGTTGTTTTTACCATTCTATCCTTTTTCTACTACTAGCAAGATTTTGCATGCAAGGTTTTATGGGTCATTTAGTTGGTCAAACGGAGTTAGTGGAGGGTCAAATGTCGGTCTTACCCTTGATTTCTATTTGGTTGGAATTTGCATGCATGGGTATACTTGTAATTCAATACTATTAAAAGTATAATTAAAAATGATGAGTTTTAGTAATTAAAATATAAATCTATAAATCACAAGATTAATATCATAAATACTATGAGATTTTTGAAATTTAATAAAATTGTTTTCAAAAATTTTGAACAAAAATTTATATTGAAAGAATTTTAAAACATTATTACACTAATAAATAAGTCATGTAAAATATAATTAACACATTAAAAATCACACAAGCAATTACAAATAAATTGATTCTATTCCACAATTGATAGGGAATAAATAAATCCTGATTACGTAATTAAATATTGCATTAATTACACATGATGTGGGATACAAGGCCCAATAAAAAGATGTATGACATTCAGACCAAAAAGGTTAACACATTGATCAGGCCTGATGGATCAGATCAGGCCTGATGAAATAAAGAAGGTCTAAAACCCTGAATATTAATTAATTTCGTAATTAATTAATAAGTGAAAAATCAGTTATTAAGAAGAGTCCCAATAAGGACTTAAATCCTTGTAGATTAGCCTCCAAGGGACCTAGAAGGATAATGAATCAATTTCCTACCACCTAGGAGTCCAAAGTCCATTCTAATTCTGAGACTTGACTACAGTCTCCTACACCAAGTCCAATTCAAGGACTCCCAACATCTATATAAGGGGCCTCACCCCACAAATCAGAACTATATTTTTGACTTGATCCTTGGCAATCAGCAAGGTACGTAGGCATCTTGTTAAGGCAGATCGAGTCATGAAATACAAGAGCAGTCAAACCGAGCCACAAAGCTCACGTTCTTTTGTAATAAATACAACAATTATATACCTTAGTTTTTAATCCATACATTTGGCACCATCTGTGGGAAGGCACAACAACCACCATGGCGAGAACACGGAGAACAATTAGAGCCCTTGAAGGAGGAACACCAGCAGGGACAACCCAAGTGATTTCGTCAACCATGGAGGTACCTCCTCATTCAACTTATGCAGCCACCCAAGGAGAAGCCCAGATAGGAGCAACTGAACCTCAGCCACAAGGGACGATTCCCTCGGCTACTCAAGGTATGAATCCCCAAATTCAACAACTACATGCACCTGTGAATTCTCGACCCATTGGGTATGAGTATTCAACTATTGTGACTACTAACCCCCATATGGGATGCCCCTTTACCCCGAGGTTGGAGGAAGCGGACATGCTGGGCGTAGTGAAGCACGAGGGCGATCACCCCCCTATATACAAGGTTTGGCTTCTATCCCTGAGGATCAGGAATTTTCTGGTCCTTACACTGAGAGAGACTCTGAATCTTCAGATGATGAAGTGGCCCCAAGAAGGAAGCGTGCTGGCAAAGAGCTGATGGATGCTGGTCGTCAACGTCCTAGGAGCACCCAAGGGACAAATTCCCAAGAAGTGCAGGAAAGGATCAGGGCTCATGAGGATGATATTCAAAGGCTGAAGCGCGACTTGGAGGCGCACCAGAACACCAGACCCCCACTACATCCAAGGGGGAGGAATCCTCCCCCATTATAGACCTGGATGGTCCAACACAAAGAAGGGCTATTGTCCCAAGGGCTGATCCAAGCAATCTTCTTCCCCTTGGAGATCCTGATGATCCTACCCCACTATTCACTGAAGAAATAATGAATGCCCATATCTCAAGGAAATTTAAGATGCCCACTATCAAACCTTATGATGGCACTGGAGATCCCACCAATCTTGTCAGGACATTCTCTAATGCACTATTGCTACAGCCCCTGAATGACGCTATTAAGTGTCGGGCCTTTCCTCAAACCTTGTCGGGTATTGCTCAAAGATGGTATAGTCGTTTTCCCCCAAACTCTATTGGGTCCTTCATAGAATTAAGTCAGGCTTTTATTAACCAGTTCATTAGTGGGAGAGTGCATGAGAAAAGTTCAGCATCCCTCATGAGCATTGTGCAGGGAGCGAAGGAATCCTTAAGAGACTACCTGAATCGTTTCACGAAGGAAGCTTTAAAAGTCCCGGACCTTGATGACAAGGTATCCATGATAGCACTGCAACAGGGAACTAAGAATGAGTTTTTCAAGATGTCCTTGGCTAAACGCCCCCTGAAAGCATGTTGCAACTCCAGGATAGGGCAGGGAAGTATATCAAGGTGGAAGAGAGTATGAGGAAGACAGTCGTGAGCAACGAGCCCGCTGGAGGCAAGAAGCGGAAGACCGATCTGGAATACATCGCTAAGGACAAGTATCCACGAACTGAGCAAAACCCTGACTCAACTCCGAAGAGAGGAGGACCTGGACAAAAATTCACTGAGTATGCTAAGCTGAATGCTCCAAGGAGCCAAATTTTAATGGAAATCGAGAAAGATCGATATATTCGCTGGCCTAAGCCCTTGAAGGCCGATCCTGCCAAGTTAGATAAGAGCAAGTATTATAGATTTCACAAGGATGTTGGTCATGACACCGATGAGTTTAGGCAACTGAAAGATGAAATTGAGTTCCTTATTAGAAAAGGGAGATTGAACAATTACACTGGAGATGGAGGAGACAGGAGCAACAATGTGAGAAAAAACTTTGACGATCGAAGAAGAGATTATGAAGATCAGGGGCAAAATCCCCAACTTAGGGGACCAGTGATAAATACAATCTTCGGAGGACCGCGACCCCGAGGGCCTGTGATAAACACAATTTTTGGAGGACCAACTTCTGCTGAATTATCCAAGAACTCCAGGAAAGCGTATGCCCGAGAAGTTATGCATATTGTTGGGGAAGCCCCGAAGAGGGGCAGGACAGGAGTAACAATGTCTTTTGATGATTCTGATCTAGAGGGTGTAAAATTTCCCCATGATGACCCGCTGGTCATAACCCCGATAATAGGGAACAACCCGGTGAGGAGGGTCCTTGTGGATAATGGTGCTCTAGTGGATATCTAGCTCCATGACACCTTTTTAAGGATGGGATATAATGACTCCCAATTGACTCCAACCGACATGCTGATATATGGATTTGCGGGAGTGGAGTGCCCCGTGGAAGGGATAATCAAGTTGCCAACAACCATCGGACAGGAACCAAGGCAAGCAACTCAAATGTTGGACTTTGTGGTGGTGAAGGCTAGTTCGACTTACAACGCTATCATGGGAAGAACAGGGATACACGCCTTCAAGGCAGTCCCTTCTTCCTACCATTCAGTTATAAAGTTTCCCACCCAGGGTGAGATCGGAGAAGAGAGAGGAGATCGAAAAATGGCTAGAACTTGTTATGTGGCTTCTTTGAGGGCCGATGGAGTTGGGGGGCAGGTTCTTCCTATTGAAGATCTGGATATCCGGGAGAATGATGAGAAAAGAGGAAAGCCAGCAAAAGACTTGGTTTCGATTCCTTTAGCCCCCGAGGATCCTGAGAGGGTGATTTTCATCGGAGCCACACTCGAGGAGCCCCTTAGAGGGAAGTTGGTGAACTTTTTGCAAGAAAATAGTGACGTGTTTGCATGGTCAGTAGCTTATATGCCAGGCATAGACCCGGAATATGGACCCAAATCGGAAGACGGTGAAGCGAAAGAAAAGAAGTTGTGCTCCATAAAGGTAAGAAGCTATAAAACAGGAAGTAGAGAAGCTCTTAGAGGCTCGTTTCATTAAGGAGATTCAATTTGCGGAATGGTTAGCAAACCCTGTAATGGTGAAGAAGGCCAATGGAAAATGGAGGATGTGTGTGGACTTCACTGATCTGAACGATGCCTGTCCTAAGGACTGTTTCCCATTACCAAGGATTGATACTTTGATAGATGCCACTGCTGGGCATGAGATGCTGAGCTTCATGGATGGATTTAGTGGATATAATCAGATCAAGATGCATAAGGACGACATCCCAAAGGTATCATTCATCACTGACTTTGGTGTTTATTGTTATTTTGTTATGGCATTTGGTCTCAAGAATGAAGGAGCCACCTATCAAAGGCTGGTAATTTTTTTTTAAGGATATTATTGGTAAGACCATGGAAGTTTATGTTGATGACATGTTAGTCAAGAGTCTAGTGAAGACTGGCCATATAAACTATTTGAGGGAAGCTTTCGAGGTCCTAAGGTACCAGAAGATGATGTTAAAGCCTACAAAGTGTGCTTTCGGAGTAGGATCTGGAAAGTTTTTAGGATTGATGGTCTCCAAGAGAGGAATCGAGGCCAATCTCGATAAAATAATGGCAATCCTGGACATGGAGCCCCCAAAAACTATCAAAGATGTTCAAAAGCTCACTAGAAGGGTTGCTGCATTGGGACGATTCATCTCAAAGTCTGGAGACAAGTGATTGTCATTCTTCAAGTCTTTAAAGAAGGTTAAGGATTTTGTAAGGAGTGAAGAAAGCCAGAAGGCATTCGAGGAATTAAAGAAATATATGGATCAGGCCCCGTTGCTAACCAAGATAGCTTCGAATGAAGTTTTATACTTATATTTGGCCGTTTCAGAGAGTGCCTTGAGCGCTGTATTGGTTAAGGAGGAACTAAAAATCCAGAAACCCGTGTACTATGTCAGTAAAATTCTGCATGAAGCTGAGTTGAATTATTCAATTATTGAGAAGTTTGCTTTAGCCTTGTTAATGGCTTCGAGAAAGTTGCGTCCTTACTTCCAAGCTCACAAGATTGAGGTGTTAACAAATCAACCCCTGAGAAATATCATTCATAGTCCCAAGGCTAGTGGGAGGTTGATCAAGTGGGCAATAGAGCTAGGAGAATTCAATATCAAGTATAAGCCATGAATGGAAATAAAAGCCCAAGCATTGGCTGACTTCGTGGTGGAATGTACCATATCCAACCAAAAAGTCGGGGGCAGGAGGATACCATACCTCAAGACAAGGAAGTTGAGGATACCATACTTTATGACAAGGAAGTTAATAAGGAGAAAGAATATTGGGTTCTCTATTTTGATGGAGCATCAAAAACAAATTCAAGTGGAACAGGTTTGGTTTTACAAAGCCCTGATGGGTTCTTGATTGAGTATTCCATGAAGTTAGACTTCCCGACCACAAACAATGAGGCAGAATATGAAGCTCTGATAGCTGGCCTCGGCCTAGCAGGGACATTGAGAGTCAAGAACTTAAAGGTCTGTGGAGACTCGAAGTTGGTTATATCACAGGTGAAGGGAGAGTTTGAGGCAAGGGATGATATGATAGCTAAATATGTCTGCCTAGTAAGGGCTATAATGACCCAATTCGATGAATGCCATGTTGAGCACATTCCAAGGGAGGAAAATGCTAAGCCATATGCCTTATCCAAGTTTGCTTCATCCGAGATAGAGGAAAGTTCAGGAAGTGTATACTTCCGCGTTCTGAAGATACGGAGCATTGATGTTAAGCTTGTAGCTCCTATAGGTCTGGGGACGTCATGGATAGATCCCATTAAGACCCATATTCAAACCGGTTGGTTTCCAAACGATGCTACTGAAGCACGGAAGTTGGTTGTTCGAGCACTAAGATACTCTTTGATAGATGGGATTTTGTATAAAAGATCTTTTGTGGTTCCTTACTTATGATGTCTCAGGACCGCTGAGGCACGCTTGGCTCTCGAAAAAGTACATGAAGGCATATGTGGGCAACACTTGGGGGGCAGAGCGCTAGCTCATAAGATAACTCGTTTAGGCTTCTATTGGCCAGAAATGATGGCTGATGCCAAAGAGTATGTGAAGAAGTGTGTCCGCTGTCAGAAGCATGCACCTATCGTTAGACAACCCCCCGAGATACTGACCTCCATCAACTCACCTATCCCCTTTGCTATGTGGGGAATGGATATACTTGGGCCTTTCCCCATGGCCACGACATAAAGGAAGTTCCTGATTGTAGTCATTGATTATTTTACTAAGTCGATTGAAGCCAAGCCCTTGGCCAAAATCACAACTAAGCAGGTTGCACAATTCTTGTGGGAAAATATCATGTGCCGGTATGGAATTCCCCGCATCCTAATCACTAACAATGGAACACAGTTCAACAATGAGGAATTCAAGAAGTATTGTTAGGAGAATGAAATTAAATTATGATTCACCTCTATGGCTCACCCGCAAGCCAATGGGCAAGTGGAAGTGGCGAATCGGATAATCCTGGATGGACTAAGGAAGAGGATCGAGAAATCGAGGAATAACTGGGTGGATGAAATACTCCCAATACTATTGGCCTATAGGATTACCTGTAGAGTGACGACCGAAGCAACTCCCTTCATGTTAGCATACGGGGCAGAAGCAGTTGTTCTTGTAGAAATATCACATTCCTCCCCCAGGATTCAAGCTTTCAATGCTGAGGAAAATGAGGAAGGGCAAAGGTTAGCCCTGGATCTAATTGATGAAGTACGAGATGAGGCACATGCGAAGATAGTGGAATATCAGAAAAAGCTTCATTCTACTACAACCTAAGGGTTAAAGAAAGGTTCTTCAAATAAGGTGACTTAGTCTTGAGGAAAGTGGAAGCTTCTGGTGTAGGGCAGAAAGGGAAACTTGCCCCAAATTGGGAAGGGCCGTACAAGGTCAAGAGCGTTCAGGGTAGAGGAACCTACAAGCTGGAGACTATGGATGGTTTTGAAGTCCCGAGAACTTGGCATGCCCAAAACCTGAAGGTTTACTATATGTAAAACAGTTAAAGCTCGATTCTCACTTGTCAGAATGACGAGTAGGTTTAAAAGCACCTTGAAGCTTTGTTTGCTTAGGATCTTTATATATTTAATATAGGATATATTTAGTTTTATCAGGGTTGAAACCATCTCATGTAAGGTATCCAGAATACCAAGTTATAATAAAAAGCGTTCACCTTAATCTAGCCTATTAGATTGATACATTGTGAAGGATAAAACCAAGTTATAAAATTGAGTTTGAAAACTCGAAAAAAACACGATAATACTTGGACAATACAAGTGAAAATAGAAAAAGTCAATTACAAAGTTTGATATTGTCTAAAAAGAAAAATACATAATAATGCAAAGAACTTAGGCCTTAGAAGGCTCAGATTCTTCAGAACCACTATCCGAAGTCTCCTCGGACGTCTCTTCAGTCGGTCCCTCGAAAGACTCTTCGGAAGTCTCCACAGAGGTTTCCTCGGAACTACCCTCGGATGCTTTGGATACCACAGGGGACGCTGGTTTTGGAGGCTCTTCTACCCTGGCCTTCTTTATAATAGACTCGGTCTCCTCCTCAGAAGAAGATTCCTCCTCTTCAGAGCTGGATTCAGGCTCCTTCCTTTTTGCCCTTGGCCCTAGCTTCCTGATGGCGCTCTAACCGGGGACACTGAAGGGCCATCCTTAATCAGATCGGCAAGCTTATCTGCAATGCCCCCAAGTGCTGGGACTTGCACAGGGCAAGGGAAGGAATATTGTTCAAGGACCTCAGGAAACTCTTCCTAGATAGCCTCCACAGTAGCGTCCCGGCCTTCCTTGTAGGTGATTGGATGAAGGAGGGCATCGTGCTCCACCATTAAGTTCTTGAATTCTTGAGTATCCATCCAGCTAATAAAGGCCTTGTCCTTCTGGGCCTTGAGAATAACAATCTCAGCCCGAGCCGTTTCAAGGTCGGAAGTTGAGGAGGCAAGTTGGGCTTGAAGAGCCTCTATCCTCTGATTGGCCTCCTCCAGCTTCTTGTTTGCGTCTTCTAGACCAACTTTCCAAGCCTTGGCTTGGTGAATTGCCCCTTGAAAATGGAGGTTTGCCTACAAGAGACAAATGAAAAGTGGGAAACAAGAAAAATTACGACAGAAAGCTATGAATGCCAAAAGAAAAAGATGTACCATCCCCAAGCCTGAGCTCCGAAAAGCTCGTTAGCCTCCAAGTCCTATTGAAGGACAAGGTCATGATAGTCTACACGGGAAATAGAATGCATAGATCATTCCTTGGCAAGTGCTATGTTGCCAACAATCGAATCCTTTCCCCGGATTCCCCAGGCAGGTTGGAAGAAAGCCCCTGGTTTCTATTTTGTACGTAAAGGTTGGCTGGGGCCCTCCTCATCTCCTTCCTTCGCCTGAAGAAGGAATTCTAGGAAGTGATCACCAAGGCGCGGGTCCTTGAAGACCTTCCCGGCGCATTTCATCCTGGTCATTTCCAGGTCTTTAGGCTTTGTAGCCTCTTCGATCTTCTCAGCAACTGCAATGAATAAGATAAGTGAATTGAGAAATTAGCAAAGTAAAAAGTGGGAGGAACGAAGACAACTAGAGAAGGAAGGAAACATACTTTTTTAAGGAACGGGAGAAAGGCCACGTTCCACAAGAACGGTCTCCCTGATAAGATCCCAAGAGTGGGAAGTCCCATAATCTTCAGTAAGGAGGTTGAAGGCTCTGGTCTCCTCATCAGATAAAACTATATCTTTCGGGTTCCCATCCACAACTAGCCTAAAAGACGAACGAAAGAGGGTGCCCCAATCGTCACCTCCCAAAGGACGTATATAAAATCCTTCTTGCACCCCAAATTATTATCGGGGATGGACTTCCCATTCATTATGTGGGGAACAGTAGGGCGTTGGTTCAAAGAAACCCACCCCGGATTCTTGTGGAGGATGTTCTTGAACTGAAAGATCTTTCTGAACACAGCAACCGAGGTAGGGCCGTTGTGCTTGGCGCATTGCGACAAGTAGCAAAGAATCAACCTCCAAGAGTTTCGAGGGAGTTGGAAAGGGCTGATGCCCACATCAGCTAGTAGAACAGGGATAAATGGGTAAAAGGGGAGTCTGATACCTGCCCTTAGAGTGTCCTTGTAGACGCATAGAACGTCTTTCTTCCATTGATAGGCCCTGTCAGCCGGACTTGCAAGAACCAGCTTGAAGGGTTCCTTGATTTTGAAGCAAGTACTCAACTTGTCCAGCTCCTTTGGATCCCGGAAGACACTGATGTGGTCGTGCGCATCCAGATGCGCGTCAGACGGGTACTCATCCCCTCGGGTGTTGATCATATCAATCAAGGAAGTGTACCTTGATCCAATGGGGAACTCATTAGACTTCTTGGCCACGTTCATCTTGTCCAAACGAGTCATTCTCTTATCAGCCATCTGAAAAAAGGGCGTAAAAGAAGTCAATTTTAAAACATAAGCTATGCAAAAACGATCAAAAGAAAAGAAGAGAGAAAGGTATTTTACCTGAAGTAACGCTGCAAAAAGGGGCTAGCTTGCCAAGTGAAGGTTTTGGGGCTCAAAAACTCCGACCTACAATTATTTCTCTGAGTTCTTAAGGAGAAGAAAAAAGGAAGGGAATTCAGAAATGAAAAAGTGAGAAGTGAGTGACCCTATTTACTCCTTTATATAGCCGGAAAAGGGAAGATGAAAAGGCAGAAAAGCCCATTAAGCTGAAGGCCCAAAGAAAAAGCCCAAATTCTGGAATGTTCCAGAATATCTCTAGAGTTATTAAGTTTTGGAACCTTCTAGAATATCTTCAATAATTATTAAGGCCCAAACGAGGCCCAAATCCAAAAAGGATGTGGAAAAGTGAAGGCCCAAATCCAAAAAGGATTTGGAAAAGTAAAGGCCCAAACAAGACCCAATCCAAGTTGGATTAGGAAAAGCCCAATAAAGACCAGGATTGAGGTCGAATTTGAGGTCGTAAATCCTATTCGAATTCTCTTGAACAGGCGCCTGAAAAATACGGGTTAAAAAGACCAGGATGGAGATTGAAGTTGAAGTCGTGAATCCAGTTCAAATTCTTTCGAACAGAAGCAAGAAAAGCACTTATGAATAAGACCAGGATTGAGGTCGAAATCCTGGTCATAAATCAAGCACGAAATTTTTGAGAAGGAGGACCAAGATACAGGTCGTAGGTTCGACTAGGATCCAGGTCGAAACCCTGGTCGTCAATCCTAGTCGAAACCTTGCGAACATGAATCAAATAAGGACGGAAATTTCGACCAAAATCCAGGTCGAAGGTTCGACTAGGATCCTGGTCGAAATCCTTCGACCAGGAATCAAACAAGGACATAAATTTTGACCAAAATCCAGGTCGAAGGTTTGACTAGGTCCTAGTCGAAATCCAAGTCGTGGAACCTAGTGGAAATCCTTCGACCAGGATTAAAAGGCTGGCCCAATGTTCGACTAGGATCCAGGTCAAATTTTCAACTAGGATCCTGGTCGAAAAAGGGCTGAAAGTTAGAAAATGTTTTTGAAAAATTGCAGAAAATTTGGAAAATCTCGGAAATAAAGGGAAAATTCCTAAAAAATACCAGAAAATTCCTAAAAAGAGGGAAAAAGGTAAGAAAATAATATGGAAGTTTTTAAACAACCCTGAAGCCGCGTACAAGGAAAATCATTGTAAATGTGTAGGTCGCTCCACACTTTACACAAAAACGATACCCTGTAAGGGAATAAGTGAACTTAACTTTTGCGAAATATTTTACGGTTTCCCAAAAGTTAGGGGGCAAATGATAGGGAATAAATAAATCCTGATTACGTAATTAAATATTGCATTAATTACACATGATTTGGGCTACAAGGCCCAATAAAAAGATGTATGACATTCAGACCAAAAAGGTTAACACATTGATCAGGCCTGATGGATCAAATCAGGCCTGATGGAACAAAGAAGGCCCAAAACCCTGAATATTAATTAATTTCATAATTAATTAGTAAGGGAAAAATCAGCTATTAAGAAGAGTCCGAATAAGGACATAAATACTTGTAGATTAGCCTCCAAGGGTCGTAGAAGGATAAGGAATCAATTTCCTACCACCTAGGACTCCAAAGTCTATTCTAATTCTGAGACTTGACTACCAAGTCTCCTACACCAAGTCCAATTCAAGGACTTCCAACATCTATATAAGGGGCCTCACCCCACAAATCAGAACTACATTTTTTGACTTGATCTTTGGTAATTAGCAAGGTACGTATGCATCTTGTTAAGGCAGATCGAGTCACAAAACACAAGAGCAGTCAAACCGAGCCACGAAGCTCACATTCCTTAGTAATAAATACAGTAATTATATACCTTAGTTTTTAATCCATAATAACAATATTAGAATATAATTTATCGCCTAACTGCAACTATTCAAATATCATTAAATCACGAGAATCTCAATTATTACTTAATCGCGTAGTCGCAACTATTCATATATTATCAAATCGCACTACCTATTTAATCGCGTAGTGAAAATCTTACTCGCGAATAGAAGTTATATGCTTAAAAATATTCTAGCAACACTCGCAATGCCAAATGATAAAATTATACACAATATATAACGAATCCGCATAATTGGCATTATAACATAAAATATTTATATAGATATATATATATATCTTACTTATGAAAATAGTTCAAATATTCACCGGTTGTCACATCCTCTCCCCCTTATAGGATCCTGTCCTCAGAATCTAGGAGAATAGTTGAGGATATCGATTCCGTATCTCAGATTCTAACTCCCACGTTGCCTCTCCAACTTTAGGATTCTTCCACAATACTTTCACCAAACTTACTGATTTATTTCTAAGAGTTCTCTCTTATCGGTCCGATATCTGCACAGGTTGTTCTTCATATGATAAATTAGCCTGAATCTCCACTGGTTCAATCTCTATCACATGATTAGCATCCGGATTATACTTCTTTAACAATGAGACATGAAATACATTATGCACGTGATGATATTGTGGCAGCAAGGCTAGTCCATAGGCAACTTTCCCTACCTAGTTCAAAATTTCAAAAGGTCCAATGTATCTTGGAGCTAATTTACCTTTCTTACCGAATCGGGTCAAACCTGTGGCGCCCCAAAATCCGGGGTCAGGAATCTCGGAGGCTATGCCATCTAACTATTACAACCACACAACTCACTCCACAATATATAAATATTCACACTTCACGACACCCACACTTATCACACACACAACACACACTTATAGGTTATTGTCTTGGAAACGAACCATTCATAACTAGAGTGACCTCAACCATCAAGTGATAATTATTACAACCCAAAAGTGATTAAGTCTTACCGGGGAGTAACCTTTAAGTAAGGCTGGTCCGCCGGTCAAATATACGTTTCTTGTGTATTACCTTACATAAGTCATATTTATAAATAAGCCGAACTAAAAACATCTGAAAACTAATCCAGCTTATTCGAACTACCTGTGGTACTGCACCAAACAATCTACGGAACAGTTGACCATTTCCTACCCATTTCCTGGCTGTGGTTCTCATGGCAGGCATCTTGATTCACTGTTGTGTTGTGTCAATTTAAGAAAACAAGTGTGAGCTATAATGCCCAGCATAATAATGTACAGTATAAAATGACTGTATGATAACCTACGTAAAACATCATATATGATAATTATGTTTTATTCAAAAATAGTTTTCCCCTGGTGATACACACCTTCTTATAAAAATTGTTCTTTAGGGGATTTTATTATCCTGCGAATACCTTAATAGGAAATCCAGCACCTAGGCTTGGGTTACAATATTGCATCACAATTCCAATTGGAATAAATTAGGACACTCGTTGGAGCCACCGTATACGATGATCAGTCATAATACGATAATAGTAGAAGGACGACACCTTCGTATCCCGGTTATCACCCTTGTCGCATTCATGCGACGTTTCCCATTTTTTGGGTAAACACATACTTCACAAGTTCCTGAGTACACAGAGTACCTTCGCATGCGGTACCTTTGGTAGTCCATCTAGCACACATAGTACCAGAGTCTACCCCTCCCTTGTCCTTTAAAAGAATTCTATGAACCTCGAGAACTCGAACCACATCGAAGTTCCCCAAGCATTTTGCTTGTTGATAGAAACAACTTATGTCACTAATATATAAGTGTATATATGTATATACGTACTTCCGAGACTTTCGGAGGAAGTACTAAGGATGTGAGTTGACCGTTGTCAACAGATAATTAAATAAGGGGGAAACGTTTCTCCTTGAAACTATATTCAAAATATTAAATAAGTCGGGATAATATTCACCGATGCTCTAAAATTATTTGAATGATGTTCCGAAATCTGGAAGTATATTTTATATCAGGATCTATGATTTTTAAATCAATAATAAACCCTTTAATTAATAATAAATAATTAAATAATAATCGATAGATAAATAAACCTCGAATGAGTTTACTCTGTAAAAGAATATTTAAAATAATATTCCTCAACTAGTTTATGTCTACGTAGTTAATAATCTTTCATGTATAATCGGGTTTGAAATACATAATAATTGGAGTTTACTTCTCCCGTAATAAAGGAATAGGTATATAGTATTTATTATTCGAACAATAAAATATAGTTGAGGGAATATGATCGTTGGGAAATCGTTTTAATAAAAGTTTGAGGTATTTTTAATGTTTCGTAAGTGGACGTTGAGTCCCTTTAAAATGTAATGCTATGGACTTATAATCGTCCTATAATATCACCGGAAAGACTCCCGGGTGTTCGTCTTAAAATCCCGACCGACTCTCGGTCTTATATAATACGTCACGCTTAAAACGGAATTAACATTTCACGATATATACTTATCGTACAATATCGCTACATTATGCGAAAATTCAACAACTATGTATCATGGCAAACTTGGTATTTATACAATGATAATAAAACAAATCTTTCACAACACAACAGTAAATGGAGTTAGGTTCGTAAACTTGCCTAGGTATCTCGAGGTGGAGGATGCTCTAGGTTCCGCTCGGAAATCTATAACCATAAACACAATTCGTTAGGTCTCATTCTAATTTTCAGTGACTCGCACTTACGCGCTACTTATTATGCACCCTCTCAACATATATTACCCTTATTATTCCTTTAAGTCATTATTCACATCATGGTCGCTTCATTTTTCTAAGTATCTTAGGTTCATTCTCATTATCACCGTCGGCTCCGCATATGGATCCTACGGTTTCTAATCGCGCGGTCTCGGCTCCAATATTTTTATAAAATTGAAAAATCATAATTTTAATTGAAATTTTTATAGCAGTAATGAAACTTAATATGTTACTCTCTGTAAAAATTTCATTATTTATGAACACTTTTAAGTCAATCCTTTATATTTTCAAAGTTCGTAATTCGTAGCAGTTTTTGTCGTGTAAATCACTTTTAGTAAAACGACCATAACGTTTGATCCGTAAATCGGAATCAAGCGATTCAAGCGCCTAAACGATCCTTATGACATTCTCTATCATAATCAAGGGTTAATTTTCAGGAAACTACAGTTTACATCTCCGGGACTTTCTGCAGAACTTAAAGTTACGATTTGTTGGTTTTTAACGGAATTACGTTTACGATCGGGGTTTCGTTTATGCCCTAACTCTTAACACAACCACCAACAATCATCATTTCATCATCAACACACAAAATCCTCTCAAGAACATCATGTTCTTGAGGCAACAACAATCAACCTTAAATCTACTTAACTAAATATCAAGATTTCATCACTACCACTTCTAAAACTAGGTTTATAACTACATACTAAATGGATCTTGAAAATGAATCTTAAATAAAGTTGGGCCAAAGATTTTTACATTTATTGAAAGTTTGAAATGTGTTCTTGAGGTTGGTGGAGTCTTGGAAGTGCTTGGTATGATTTTTGGAACCTGAAACCACCATTGAAATCAAGAAACCAAAGAGGAGTTACTATTCATTCTATTCACTAGTGACTTTCTTGATTTTATTTCACCCATCAAACCTAGATAAAAAGAAATTTTGAGATTTGAATTTGAATTCCCCCCTTCTTTCTTGAAAAGCCGAATGGAAACAAGTGGGGGTGAGGGGGTTTTTATGCTTGCTTCTCTTGGTTGCTTTTAGGAAATGGGGTGGTGATATCTTTCCCTTGATTTTTATTCTTCCTAGTATAACATTCTAGGTTTACTCCTTGTTGCAAATCTTGGGGACAAATCCAAGTAGCTTGCTAGCTTACAAGCTAAACAACATGTGTTAGCTTCCTTAGCACACTATTTGGCTAGCTTGCTTGATCATCATATGGCTAGCTCACTATTTGATGGAGTAACCATGGTTACTTTCTTACCATGGTTAGTTAGTGCATTACGTTTATTTAATCGATTACGCCTTCGCTCGGTTGCTTAAATGTTTTCGTAATACTTACTCGTAAATGGTTCGAGACGTAATTCCTTTCATATTTATTCCTTATATTTTGAATTATCCTACTTGAATATAAATCCGTAGGGTTTTAATCTTGTAGTTATATTGTGATTCCCGTAATCCTCGATGAGTCATAAATACGGTCATTTTTCAAAGTTCGTTTTCTTCGAAAACTAATATCGTTTACATACACTCATTCGGTACGTATAATCATAATATCAACTCTGAAACTCCTTTTCTCATGCACTGTATATTGTGGGCTCAAAAGTTTTTCCCGTCCGTCAGGTTACTATTCATTAAATGTTTTACAAGGTCTCAAAAATTCGAGTTATTACAGTCTTCCCCTCTAACTACGATTCTATCCCGGAATCAATTAGAAAATAAGTGGGGACATCTATTCCTCATTGCGTCTTTAAGTTCCCAAGTTGATTCTTCGACGTTTTGATTTCTCCATAAGATCCTAACCAGCTTCACAGTCTTGTTCCTCAGCACTTGTTCTTTTTGATCCATTATCCTTATTGGCTGCTCGATGTAGGTCAGGTCTTGTTGTAAATCTACCTGCTCGTATTCTATTACATGTCATGCATCTGCATGGTACTTCCTTAACATGGACACGTGGAACACGTTGTGCACTTGTTGCAAATTAGGAGGCAAGGCGAGCTCGTAAGCTAGAGGTCCTATTCTCCTCAAAATTTCAAAGGGTCCTATGAATCTGGGACTCAAATTTCCTTTCTTCCCAAATCGCATCACTCCTTTCCACGGAGATACCTTCAATAACACAAAATCTCCTACTTCATATTCCCTATCCTTCCTAGTCTAGTCGGCGTACTTCTTTTGTCTGTCCCGAGCTGCTATCAGTCTTTTCCTGACGAGTCCTACCATTTCCCTGGTCTGTTGGACTAACTCTGGTCCTAATATCTTGTGTTCTCCAACTTCGTCCCAACATAGGGGAGAGCGACATCTCCTTCCGTAAAGAGCTTCATACGGAGGCATTCTTATGCTAGCGTGATAGCTGTTGTTGTAAGAAAATTTGATCAGGGGTAAGTGGTCATCCCAATTTCCTTTGAAATCAATGGCACATACTCGTAGCATATCTTCTAGGGTCTGAATAGTCCTTTCGCTTTGTCCATCAGTCTGGGGGTGGTAAGCAGTACTCATGTTTAGTCTGGTGCCTACGCATTCCTGGAAGCTTCTCCAATATCAGGAATTAAACATTGGGTCTTCATCTGACACTATGGCTACAGGAATTCCGTGTCTCACTACAATTTCCTTCAAGTAAATATCCACCAACTTGTCTACGGTGTATCTTTCGTTGATTGGTAGGAAATGTGCGGACTTGGTCAATCTATCTATGATAACCCATATGGTGTCGTGATTGGTCTTTGTCCTTGGTAGGCCTGTCACAAAATCCATGGCTATATGCTCCCATTTCCATTTCGAAATTTCTAGGGGCCGTAATAGTCCACTAGGTCTCTAATGTTCAGCCTTCACTCTATGGCATGTCAAGCACTTGCTGATCCATTCTGCCACTTCTCTCTTCATGTTAGGCTACCAATAATATTCTTTAAGGTCACGGTACATCTTTGTACTTCCTGGGTGGATTGAATATCTGGAGCTGTGCCCTTCGTGCAGCAGCTCATCTTTTAATTCTTGCACATTTGGAATCCAAATTCGGGACGTATACCTCATGATCCCTTTCCCGTCTTTCTCGTATCTCACTTCTTCACCAGTCAATGTTCCCCTTTCTTCACTCATCTTCTTTTCTTGACATACTCGTATCTTTTCAGTCAGCTCTGGTACTAGCCTAATCTCAAATAATCCTTTCGTTCTCCTACCGGTTATTCTCACGCCAATTTCTATCTTCTCAAATTCTTTAATTAGTTCTTCCGATGTCATTATCATCTTGAGTCTTTCCTTCCTACTAAGGGCGTCAGCCACCACATTGGCTTTACCCGGGTGATACAAAATTTCACAGTCGTAGTCTTTTATCAACTCTAACCATCTCCTCTGACTCATGTTTGGTTCCTTCTGAGTGAAAATATATTTGAGGCTTTTATGGTCAGTGTAGATCTCGCATTTCTCACCGTATAGGTAGTGTCTCCAAATTTTTAGGGTAAACACTATGGCTGCTAATTCTAGATCATGCGTAGGGTATCTAATCTCATACTCCTTCAATTGTCGAGAGGCATATGCTATAACTTTGCCGTGCTACATCAGTACACATCCTAATCCTTTAAGCGATGCGTCGCTGTATATCATAAACTCTCCCTTTCCATCGGGAAGAGCAAGCACTGGTGCTGACACCAGCCTCCTTTTCAGTTCTTGAAAACTCTCCTCATATTTCTTTGTCCATACAAACTTTTCTGTCTTCCGGGTAAGTCTAGTCAGTGGACCGGCTATCTTAACAAAATCTTGCACGAACCTTCGGTAATATCCTGCCAAACCCATAAAATCCTAACCTCTGTTGGGGTAGTTGGTCTTTCCTAATTGGATACCGCCTCTATTTTGGCAGGGTCAACTAAAACTCCTTTGCTACTCACCACATGTCCTAAAAACTGAACTTCTCTTAACCAAAATTCACACTTCGAGAACTTGGCATACCATTTCTCATTCCTTAAGAATTCTAAGACTATCCTCAAATGTTCTGCATGTTCTTGCTCTGTCTTTGAGTAGATCAGAATATCATATATAAAAACTATCACATATATATCCAGGTACATTTTGAACACTCTGTTCATCAAATCCATAAAGGCTACGGGTGCATTAGTTAATCCAAACGACATGACTAAAAACTCATAGTGCCCATACCTAGTGCGAAAAATAGTGTTTGGTATATCTTCCGGTTTGATTTTCAACTGGTGATATCCTGTTCTCAAATCTATTTTGGAAAAATGTACAGCTCCCTTGAGTTGGTCGAATAGGTCATCAATCTGGGGGAGAGGGTACCTATTCTTAATAGTCAGCTTATTCAACTCTCGATAGTCTATGCATAATCTCATACTGCCGTCCTTTTTCTTTACGAACAGTACTTGCGCTCCCCATGGCGACACACTGGGTCTTATCATTCCATTATCTAATAACTCTTGCAGTTGAGAAGCTAGTTCCTTCATATCAAATGGGGCTAGCCTATATGGGGCCTTGGATACTGGTGTCGTTCCCGGTGCTAATTCTATAGCAAAGTATATTTCCCGGTCAGGTGGCAATCCTAGTAAGTTCTCTAGAAATACATCCTCAAATTCGTTTACTATGGGTATGTCCTGTATATTAGGGACTTCCTTCTTGGTATCTACCACATAAGCCAAATAGGCCTCGTTTCCCTTCCTTAACAATCTTTTCGCCTGTAGCATGGTCAGAAATTTCTGGTTCTGTCGTAGACCTTTAAACACTACTTCTTTTTCATTTTGCACTCTTATCTTTACCCACTTCCATTCACAATCTATTTGTGCTCCGGTACTGGATAACCAATCCATTCCTAAGATTACATCAAATTCTCCTAACGCAAATGAGATTAGGTCAACCTCGAAGACCTTCCCTTCTAATTTTAACTTGCACTTAGGGTGTACTTGATTTACAGGAATTATTTCTTTATTTTCTATTTCCACTTTTAATATCTCACGTAAGGGTATGGCATTAAGTTTTAACTTTTTAGAAAAATCTTGAGATATAAATGACTTGGTTGCTCCGGAATCAAATAGGGCATTTGCATGTTCGGAATTTAACAAAAGGGTACCTGCTATCATGTCGGTGTTTCAGACAACATCCTGAACAGTCATGTTGAAGGTCCTAGCAGCTGGGGGTCGGTTAGAGGCAGCTTTGATCATCCCTGAGGCTGGGGGCTTTAACGTCGGGCAATCCTTTCTCATGTGTCCTACCGTCCCACATTGAAAACATGTTACATTGGGTCGGTGCAGTTGTTGGCAAGGTGTCCAATTTGGTCACACCGGTAATATTTCAGAGGGGCTCTTGTCTGGGTACACACTCCAAGGTATCTTCTATTACAGGTTTGACATTCTGGTATTGGGGCGCGGGGTTGGCTATGAAATGTGGCCCTAGATTGTCCGTCGCCCTGGCCAACACTCTCACTCGGGGCCTTTCTGAATCCGGGGCCTCGTGCAGGTTGGGACGTCGCTCCCCTGACGAACCTGCTTGGAAGGCTCCTATTCCCGATTCCTATCCCTTGGTTTCCTATGTTCCTCTTCCTATTCTCCTTTTCCTTCACACTCTGCTCACTCCCTGCTTCAACAATCGAGGCTTTCTACACTAAGGTGGCATAGTCTGTCAGCTCTAATACTGCCACTTGGTTTTATATCCACTGTTTCAGACCAAGCTGAAACCTTCAAGCTTTCTTCTCTTCGGTATTCACAAACTCAGGCACAAATCTTGACAACTCAGTAAACTTGGCCTCATATTCTGCCACAATCATCTTATCCTGTTTCAACTCCAGAAACTTAATCTTCATCTAGGTCTCCATAAACCTAGGGAAATACTTGTCTAAGAATAGTCGGGTAAATCTATCCCATGGAATCACAGTATCAGTCTCTAGGTTTCGTTTGGACTCCCACCAGTAGTTAGCTTCTCCTTTCAGCATGTAAGAAGCAAAAATGGTCTTGTGTCCTTCCTCAACACCTAGTATCTCGAAGGACTTTTCTATCTCTTTGAGCCAGGCCCGTGCTTCAACGGGGTCGGCCGATCCTAGAAACTCTGGGGGTATGAGAGATTTGAAGACCCTAAAGGTAGTAGCTGCAGTCTGTTGGGCAGCATGTGACTGTGGTGGAATAGGCTATTGGTTCAGATTTGCTCTTAACAGTTCCATAAATTCATTCATGGGGTTCCCTCCCTGATGGGTATCCTCAGCCTCTTCTTCTACATATTTTTCCTCATCGTATTCATTATAGTCTAGATCCTCTTCACTTTCTTCATTTACTACAGGGTCAGGTTCATTCCATTGTTGGTTAACAGATTCTGCGGGCTGTGCACTGGTTCCTCTTCTACGGGGTGGCATTGTTCTGATAATGAAAATTGGTAAACACAGTTGCAATATTTTAGAATTTCTTCATATGTAAGCATGCCATTTATTACCTAGCAGGTTTTTTTTATAAAGTGCAATAATATGGACATCATTTTCTTAATAACTGCTTAGATATATATTCATAAGATCTCCCACTTATCTTGGGGACGAAACAACTAGCTGAGTTCATACATGCCTGATTATAATACATTAATACTTGTCCTGAATACTGGAATGCAAATACATAAGCCGTGTGCCCTGAAGGGCTAGGAACGCTTTCTACTACTAGCTATCCTATCAAAATTGGTGACAAGTCACCTAGCCTTCTTCAAGGTCCATATCTAGTCACTAGTCCCTTAGTCACTGTCACTGCGCGTGAGGTCACCCACCCTCCTCATCGCTCTTGCCAACATCAGCTCTGCATCAACCACCGGGATGTATTCCCCAATCGCCGTCATCCTCATCTGAACCCTGGTACGAAGCTCGATCCCATCGATCTCTCTGTGGGCTATGGCTGGGGAAGCAGCTATGAAATCCCCTGGGTATCCTAGTCAGGTGGCTCTCTTAGCTGTCAGTGCCTGGCGTAACTCCACAATGCGAGCAGATGCCACAGTAATCTCAATGTTAAGCTGAGCCACCATCCAGTCGTGTACAGCTACATGTATGGTCGCCGGGGGTGGTAGAGGTGAATCTGGGTCACTAGAGGATATGTCATAAGCCTCGTAGATCTGTGCACGTATTCCCTCCTCCTCATCATCATCAGTATAGGGCATAGGGCTCTGAATCCTTAGGGGTGGGGTAGTAGAGCGAATAGTCGGGTGAGGGTACATCTCTACATCCCTCCAGCCTACGCCATCTCCCTGAGTCATCTCAACGCCATTAGCTATGGGGACAGGAAGGTCAGTCTCCTCCTCTGGGACATCCTCAATAGGGTCATCATCTGAATCATCAATGGGTGGGTTCTCTGGCTCGGGAGTAGGGTCACGCTCAGGAATCATAACATCATCAACAGGTTCAACCTCCCTGATAGGTTCCACTGGTACCTGAAATAATAGGCAAGGTGTTACTAACTTAGAGTCGGAATTCCCTTGAGGGAAAAATGTCAAGACTACCCGTGTAGCCCGACGAAGAATTCGACTTGAGCTCTAATTGATTATTTTATTATTCATATGTCTACATATTTTATATCCTATCATTTTCAAGATTTGATAACCTAAGGCTCTGATACCATTTCTGTGGCACCCCAAAATCCCGGGTCAGGAATCTCGGAGGCTACGCCATCTAACTATTACAACCACATAACTCACACCATAATATATAAATACTCACGCTTCACGACCCCACACTTATCCTACACACACACACACTTACAAGTTATTGTCTTGGAAACAAACCATTCATAACTAGAGTGATCTTGTAACACCCCCAGATCCGGGGTCGGGGATCCGGGTTGTCACGGTCTTTCTTTCCATAATATCACTTCACTTAATTAATAATAAATAACCTCATGTTGTGACCCCATACTAACACACACCACAACCCGTTATAGTCTCAGAGATGAAATTGAAATAAGTACAAGTCTTTGAATCCACCATTTAAAAGTTATTACAACCCAAAATGATTACTTGATAAATTTACAGTTAATTGCCATTATCTGCCACAAGTTATAATTATACATAATTTGATTCTCAAAAGTAGATGGTCTGAACTACAATGGATCTACCTCTGCAGCTATAGCAGCTACAACATCATCGGGAAGACGCGGGACGCTTCCCACGCGCTTGCGCTGGGTCTGCTGGAGTCTGGCCATCTCTCCTAACTGTTGTTGTGTGATGAAGAAATAAAGCAAGAGTGAGCCTTACAGCTCGCAAGATAATACATAGTGATAACAATAATATAAGTATCTAAATGGATACTCACTAGAATCTTTATCGTGTGTAAGATAATTACTTACTAGATATAATGTAAAAACAAGGAATGAAGTTACCAATACTTCACCACACTTATATCATTTATAAAGCTACTTGAACTACCACCGTTCAAAGTATTATAAGTTTTAAGAAAAACATCCCATAGATGAGACCACAAGTTAAGACTTGAATAGATTCAATCTTTGAAATATTATTGAATGAAAAAGTTATGAGATACTTTATTTAGTCCCGATATATATATATCCACATATATATATCTCTAAAACATTTCCTGGAACCTCTGTTATGTAAAGTATGAACAGAGTTTGAAACATCCAATGAATTTTGGAAAGGAAAAGAATTTTGGCATAAACCAGATATCTTGCTGATCAGGCAAAGATACCCATTAGTAACCTTTTCTACTAGTAGATGGACGAATTCCCCACTGGTCATCACCCTGGCCGCATTAGGACCTATGCTGGACTGCCACTCAGCCACTTATGCATTTGATGGACTCCCACTGAGCCACTTACACTATCATGGACGCCCACTGAGCCCATGTTGCTTATGCCGACTCAATAGATGGACTTACTTCCCGAACGTTGGGTAAGTAATCAATTCATTTACCAAAACTGCAACCTTGTTGCGAATATAAAATACACCACAGAGCCGGATCCCTCAGGTTTTAAGCGAGTATTTAAATCCCCTTAAAAGGAAGATCTTAAATATAAAAATGAGTTTTGGGATCCGCTCTAACTTTTAAAAATCATTTTGAAGACTCGAAAACACTTTATAGAGTGTTTGGAGTAAAGCTGATTTAATGAAGTAAATCAGTCCCCAGAATATTTAGAAAATGACTGAATATTATTAATTAAATAATATTCCCATAAAGAATAATCTTTATAAAAATAATTGAAGTAGAAGTATTAAAATTTATACTTGAAACGAGTATTAAATAACCAAAGATATACTTATATGAAAGTATTATCTTCATTTGAATAATCGAAAATAAGTTTGATTATCGAAACATTATTCTTTAATAAAATACAGAATATATCTCAGCAAATAATCGGAGTCATAGATCCTCAAATGAATATTCAAATAATATTCATTAAATAATATAAACTGAGTTATAAGCCCTCGAATGAATATTCAAGTAATATTCAATAAATAATATAAAAGGAGTCATAAGTCCTCGAATAATATTCGAAATAATATTCAATAAATAATATAAAAGAGTCATAAGCCCTCGAATGAATATTCAAATAATATTCAGATAAATAAATAAAAGGAGTCATACGCCTTCGAATAATATTCGAAATAATATTCAATAATAAATAAAGTTTAAAGTTATCGAATAAACCTTATTCGATTAATAGTTTTGAAAACTATGACCATATATGTATATATAAGTATATATATATATATATATTTATATCCATATATACAAAATCTACTCGGGATCCTCGACTCCCGGTTTTAGAAAATATTTTCACCTTTGGGTCCCTGTACTAAGGGTATATGCAAATTACCGCTATCCTCTAGCATAAGTATTATCAACTGAATCAACAGATATATATGGAAAGAATGTGAAACAGGCATGCATATATATACCATAGCAGCATGCTTCAATATATTGCATCATTTGCTAATTAACCAACATGCATCTATCGCAAGATAATGCAAATACATATATTCATCACAACAACAGTTATAACGGGTAGAAAACTTGCCTGAGCGACTTGGGGGTGAGAAAGGCTCGGGACGAGTCTGATAACCTATAAACAACAAGTAAGTTGGAATTAAACCAAAATCACTTGTAAATCTATACTCTAACTAACTTAGACTCTAACGCTTGTTTTGCGCTCACTGATTTGCTTAAGTCACTCGGGTACCCGCGGCTCCACCATTTTTAATAATTTAACCTTTACGAGTTTTAAAGCGATTCCTTCGCGAGTGTCTTACCAACTGCCTAACACACTTACCATAAATGTTTCATACATTAATTAACCCTTTTTGGTCTTTAACCTATGTTTCAAAGTAAGGCGAGGGAAAAAGTTTCGTTCGCGAAACGCCGTTACTTGAAACGGTCGTTTCTCCTAAACCGTGCATCGGAATCGAACGAACTACATATCAAAACGAAGCTCGTAACATGAGCTATCTAAACATGGCAGTGGTCATAATCTAGCAGGGGGTTCTCGGGTCCTAATGCTATGCACAAAAACAGTCCAAAGAAAATCGGACGTTACGACGGCTATGTTTACGCGATTTCCCAATTTTAACCATTCAAAACCAACCACAAACCAACCTCAAATCCAACATACAACCAATCATCCATCCTCATCACATCATAACAACCCCAACCAATTCAATTTAATCATTTATACTTATGCCTAAGCTTAATTTAACCATACTTAAGTTCTTTTAATCAAAACCACAACATTTATCATTCCATTTTACTACCATTCCAAATCCCAAACTCTAAATCACAACAACAAGCTACAATATCATCCTACTAATCAAAATCATCTTGTAATATATAGGAATCTAGGGTTTGGAGATGGTATACCTTCCTTGAAGTGGTGGGTGGAGCTAGGAAGCCTTAAGAAGCTTGGAGAAGTCTTAAGAATGCTTGGATCTTCAAGAAAAACAAGAAAAAGTTCAAGTTAAAAACTTGAAAACACTATTCATTGTCTTATTCTTTGATTAAATGAAGAAGATTGAGAAAGAATTAATGGCTTAAACTCATGATATAGTCCTAACTAAGCATGAAGATGATTAGGGAATTATCTTACCAATTTAGGAAGCTTGGATCTTGGATTTTGAAAAATCTTGCCTTTAAAAAGTAAGAAAGCCGAGAGCAATGAAGAACTAATGCCTTGGTTGCTTTTTGATTTTTGATGAGAATGATTTTTGCTTGGCTTGGTTGCTTGGTTTTTGTGCTTGCTTTAGTCAATTACCTTTTTGCCCTTGAATTTGTGTGGTTACAAAGCCACCACACCTCCTTCCTTCCCATGTCATGCCTATGTCATCCTCATGATGTCATCCTCCCTTCCTTGTCCTCTTTCTATTGGTTGGATGACATCATTCCCACTAATCCCTTTGATTAACTTCCTAATCGTTTGCCTAATGACCGCTGATCTGTTATACGGTTCGCTTAACTTTCGTTCTCATTTATCGTTTGAAGGATCATACTCGGGATCTTATTACTTAGGTTCCCTTAACCTTTCTCAATACATTATATTCCTTTTTATGATCCTCTATTATAATCCTTTAACTTAAATCCTTTTTATCCTGTTACCTTATACTCAATTCTCTCCGTATCTTGTGGATTTCCGGGAAAAACCAAAGTGTTCGGAATTGGATTCTGACGATCTTTACATACACTTATATACTACATAGAGTACTAATAATATCCCATAAGATCAATAACAGAACCCCTACATAGCGTGGCATGAAAAGTTTTCTCGTTCAGCAAAAACACTATTCATAAGGGTTTCAAAATTTCTCCAAAATTGGGGTTATTACAGTCTCCTCTCCTTAAAAGGATTCCGTCCCGGAATCAGATAGAAAACAAATGGGGATACTTGCTTAGCATTACACTTTCTAACTCTCGAGTCAATTTTCCCACATTGTGGTTCTACCACCTGACTCTGCCTAGTTTGATAATCCTTCTCCTAAGCACTTGTTCTTTTTCACTCTATAACCCTTCCTGGTTGCTCCATATAGGTTACGTCGGGTTGCATATCTATGCGCTCATATGCCTCTATTTATCTGGCATCTAAATTACACTTCCTTAACATTGATACGTGAAACACGTTACGACCTGCTACATGTTCGGGGTTAGGGCTAGCTCATATGCTAACTTCCCAAACGTCTTAATATATCCAAGGGTCCAACAAATTGTAGACTTAGCTTTCCTTTCTTTCCGAACCTCATCAATCCTTTCCAAGGGATACCTATATCATTACTAGGTCCCCTATTTCATACTCTTTATCCTTTCGTGTCAAATCAACATACTTATCATGTCCATCTTGGGCTACTACCAGCCGTCCTCTGATTAGATCTATCATATCCTTGGTCCTTTGGACTACTGCGGGTCCGAGCATCTTGCGCTCTACAACTTCATCCTAACATAAGGGAGATCGACATTGTCTTCCCTCAAGGATCTCATAAGGCGACATCTCGATAATGACATATGATCTATTGTCGTAAGATAACTCAATCCGAATTAAGTGATCATTCCAAATTCTTTCAAGTCTATTGCACAGACTCTCATTATTGCTTTTAGCATTAGAGCTTCTGCTTCTCAATACCCATTTTTTTCCAGTTCGTAATCGCTACTACTTCCCGTTCCTAATATTATACTGGTTATACTTTTGCTCGTTAGCGTTCTATAACCTTTTAATAACCACGTCAACCTTAGTATCACGAATGTGTTCCCATTCCGCATACTACCACCACTTTATTACTCCTTTTTCAGTTGTTTCTATTTTCCAAAGTTTGATTCATCATATAGAAGTAAAGGAATTTGTTGAGAGATCACTATGATCATGAACACTTGTTATATCGCATAGTTAGTACAGAAGGTGGCCAGCCTTTAGTACTTGACAAGCAATTAAACAATAGCTGGTATCCTACTAGGCTTCTATCACACAGATAGATAGTCATTCGGAAATACCTCCCCTTTCTGGAAGGGTTGTTCTTCTCAGCTTACATGAAATGAAAAGAAGAGAAAAGAGCGAACTGAAGAGAATTGTATATATATGTAAAAAAAATATTGCCATAAAATATCTGGCTTGGAATCTACCTCTGAACTATAGAGGTTTGTCATAGGAGAACAAAACATATATGTATTTATATCAACATCAAGTATTATAGCATCGTATTTCACGTGCCTAAATATTTTCGCTATCCCGTTCATCATTCTATGGACCCATGCCCTTCCTCGAGATTATACACAATTACCTTTGAAACTCCCTCGACATCGAAAATCGAATCTGGGATCTCATTCTATACATCATCGCTACTAGAATTCTATGCTTGCACTGCAACCTTCCTCGTATAATAATACGACTCTCTATTGATAAGAAAGAATAATAATTCACCAGGTAGATACTCTACTTAATTAGTCTATCAATGATAACTTATACACTACCACGACCCGATTAGTGGTACTCAATCTCAACACCCATTCCAATACAACTCTCATGGTTGTAATCAGCTCACTACTCGCAGAATCATTGCTGCCTTACTATGGTCCACCACTGACCCACTGTAGTAATTCATTTTCCCTGAAGTCTTAATAGCTAACCATACAGAGTCCATACATGTCGTATCTAATTCTCCTAAGGAGTTAACATAACCACCAATCACAATTCATGAAGAACACTCCAAACTCTGACGTACCTTCATGACATGAAGTAGATAAAATTGCAGAAGAGTTTCAATCAAAGCAACGATAGCAGGTTAATACCATTCTTAGTCATATGCCTTAAATAGAAGACTTAACTCAAAGGTTCGTTTAGTCCTTTTTGAAACATGGTCCTGGATTATTCTCAAGATAGTACCTCCTAAGATAGATAGCCCGCTCATGGCGATTACACGAATTAAACCTTTACCAACTACTATTACGGTTGGGTATTGCACAGTCATCAGAAAGAATGTCAATCTTCCAAACCATAATTCAACCTTCAAATTTTTAACCATCATCACTGTATTTTTTTGGCACACGCGCCTATAATTATCCTCTTACCTTTAAAGTGTCGGCCACCTCTTTGGCCTTTCCTGATAGTAAAATTTCCTTACAGTCAATGTCATTTTAACCACCTCCAAATAAATTTTCCACCTTATTTCAATCACAGCTTATGTGAAGATGTTTTCCTTAAAATCTGATGAGTAAAAAAAAATCACCATTTTTCCATAAGTTATTGCCTCAGTCTTTAGAGGTTAATCACTGTCATGACTGACTCTCAATCATAATTAGAACATCTTTTATCTTAAGTCCTAATTGCCCTGAACAATTTCGACCATTATTGGTTTGATCCATACCTTCTCGTGGTTTAACACGTGCCTCCCTTGGCATCATTATAATCATGTCATATTTCCTTTATCAACATTTTTATTCTTGAGAATTTCGAATATTTCCTTTCTCCTTGTAAAACCGCTAAGGTTATCTTTCAATCGTTCCTCCTGTATTCCCTATATACAGGGCATATCAAAATACCATTTACTAATACTAGAACCATTGTCTATATACTTCTGAAAAATTTCTCCACTGATCCTTAAAGGTTATTATTACCTTAATCCTTTCCAATTCATACTGTCAAAACTCATACTATCCCTATTAAGGGTGAAATGCCAACCTTTATGCATTCCCCTAGGATTTGTTTTAAGTTACCGATGTTCTATTCTTAATTCCACCTTTAAAAAGGTACATGCATCCTTCCATGGATAAATCAAGTCATATATCCTTGATAGATTATCTTATTCATCATTCCCACCTCGATAGTCTATACCTAACTTCATAATAGCATCCTTATTCAAATTGAGGTCAATCCATATGGCCTCTAAAAGATAACAATGGTCATCCGCTTTTCTTTCCTGATTTGGTAATGATAACATGGATGTTCTGGAAGATATTGGTCATGTTCAACGTGAACCTCTTTTTAATAATTCCTTATTTACTTTTGTTGTTTATCTCAACAGTCATCTCAATGTTGGGATATCTCTCATACCTGGCGTCTCCCTTTCTGGGTATCGGGCCACCGGTCTTATATTTCACATTATTGAAGGTCACTTCCTTCATCCAATTTTTCCTGATTTCTTACTTTCTTGTCTCCTCAGTCTATCCGTGTCTCGATATTTATCCTTCGAACTATCTCAAGGTTTCCTCGAATCCTCCCAACTTAAAGGGGGTACAATATATGTATCTCTTATGCCTTCAACCATCAATTTTAACTCATGGTGGATCATCATCATCTTGACGATTACATACTTTTCTATTTCTATTGCTATGAGTCTTTAGGGTTTCCTCATACCCAACTCCCTTATCATTCCTCAAGCTCTATTGCCTTTATATTCCTTTCCACTTCAGTTTCTTTTTATTTTCCTTTCTCTTATCATTATTTCACAAACCAATCACAATATAAGCATTGATTTCAAACATCCCGTCATTCTGGATTCGTGTCCTTAGAACGAATCTTGACAACTTTTACAACTTAGATTCATAATTTATCATACTTGTCTGCCTTTGTTCTGGCTCTAAAGCTTTTACACTATCTCCTTATCTTTGGGAATTACTTTCCCGAAAACAATTGACTGGACTTAAATCAGTTTATTCTAACCTCTGGCTCCGTGCCTTTCTTGGTCTTTCACCAACGGGTGGTCTCTCTCTTGGGAGGGTAAGTGACAAAAACAGTCCTTTTGAGATTCGTCAATCATTTAGAATCTCAAATGATTCGTATATTTCCTTTAGCCAGGCTCTTGCCTCGGCAGGGTCAGCTTGTTCCATGGAACTCTGAGAGCTTAGCGACTTAAAGGTCCTGAAAGAATTTCACACCACATTGTTTCCTCAAGGTGGTGGTTGGGGATAAAATATAAGTTCTGTTTAGACAGGTTCATGGATTTCCGTATAGGAGTACCGTCTCGGGTCTCCTTATCTCGCTCGACTTCTGCTGTCTTAGTCTAAATATTTCTTCCTACTCCCCATAATTGGGGTCATCTTTTAATTTAAAATCTTCATTTTCCACTTTATTATATTCCGGATTCTTTATATCTTAATCGCGACCTCCCTGATTATCACATTCAAGGTTTGCCCCTAATCTTATTCCTTGTGGGGGCATATTACTTGGAAAATTTTGAGAATCTCCGGATATTTGTCTTACTTACTTTGCTTAAGTCTTCCCCTCGTTTAGTCCTTGCACGATTGCAAATTATGAATTCTCAAGTTCGATAAACTTCATGACACTGTCTTAAGTTTTAATAGAGCAATTAACAATGTGATTTTATCACAAACAAACTGATCTGAACTGAAATTAACGAATATATACATAACCATTTGTTCGAGGGTACAACAACTGAACATATTAAAGAGGATTACATCATATGAACTTATCGCTCCTATCCCAAAAGTACTACCATAGATAGTCATCTCGTCATTAAAACTAATCATTCATTACTTAGGCTAATCCTCCGAAAGCGGTGCTACATGAAACCCTTGTTTGATTGCTCTGGCTCTGCACACTACCATGGATTAAGAGATGCGAGCACGCACGACATCCCTAACCTGCTCCATCACAGAGGTGATGAGGTCTAAGATAGTCGCAAGTAGAGCTGGATCAACCTGACCCTCAAGATGGCCTCTAGCTGTAACACGGATGGTAGCCTCAATCCTTTCCATGCTATACGCTAATCCTGCCGGAAGTATCCCACCCTCAATCCTTGGTGCAGTAAGTCGATCCAACAGATCACTCCTAACATTCCGGGCCTCTGACAGGCCACCCAAAGTCATATGATAATCAGCGATAAGAGAAGCCTGAGTGGTAGCATCTAGCAGTCCATGGGGTGCAGGTGGTGCAGACCCAGGAGATCCAAAAGGATAACCAAGCACGGTATCAGGTGACAATGGTGCAGGGGATAAAGGTGGCATTTCCTCAGTATGTGCTGGGCTCTGTACAGGGGATGGGACAGGAATTGGTGGAACCTCATGGATGTCTACAGGAGCCTCTGGAAGAGGGTCTGATACTGGTATAATTGGGGTCGTGGAAGGCCCCACTCCTTCTGCCCTCATTAACCTTTGTGCCCTTGGTAACTCTTCATCCTCTAGTGCCACCCTCGCGGCCATTCTTGCTCTGGTAGTCGCCCTGACTACTGTCATCTGTTCCTCAGTGGTCCTCTCTTCATTCTCATCAGGATCCTCCATGAGATCCTCCTCAGCCACAATCCTTTCCGGAATAACATCCTCAACCGCAACATTCTCTATCTGAACCTCATCCGGTCCCTCATTAGGGTACTCCATCGGATTCATAATTTGATCTCCAACTTGTAATAAAACATCCTCATGCTGATGCTCCTGAACCTCAAGGTTCAGTGCTCCGCTGCCCTATACGAGAACGAACTATGTTACTATCACGATACTTATAAGGGTTCCCGTAAGGGTTTTATCTGTCAGTGCTACGTTAGGTAGCCCGACTATGAACTTGGCAAGAGTTCTTATTATCTTAGTGAACTTATTATCTTAACGCCCCATCATCTCTGAGGTTTATAACGCTTAGCTCTGATACCATTTATGTAACACCCCCAGATCCGGGGTCGGGGATCCGGGTTGTCACGGTCTTTCTTTCCACAATATCACTTCACTTAATTAATAATAAATAACCTCATGCTGTGACCCCATACTAACACACACCACAACCCGTTATAGTCTCAGAGATGAAATTGAAATAAGTACAAGTCTTTGAATCCACCATTTAAAAGTTATTACAACCCAAAATGATTACTTGATAAATTTACAGTTAATTGCCATTATCTGCCACAAGTTATAATTATACATAATTTGATTCTCAAAAGTAGATGGTCTAAACTACAATGGATCTACCTCTGCAGCTATAGCAGCTACAACATCATCGGGAAGACGCGGGACGCTTCCCACGCGCTTGCGCTGGGTCTGCTGGAGTCTGGCCATCTCTCCTAACTGTTGTTGTGTGATGAAGAAATAAAGCAAGAGTGAGCCTTACAGCTCGCAAGATAATACATAGTGATAACAATAATATAAGTATCTAAATGGATACTCACTAGAATCTTTATCGTGTGTAAGATAATTACTTACTAGATATAATGTAAAAACAAGGAATGAAGTTACCAATACTTCACCACACTTATATCATTTATAAAGCTACTTGAACTACCACCGTTCAAAGTATTATAAGTTTTAAGAAAAACATCCCATAGATGAGACCACAAGTTAAGACTTGAATAGATTCAATCTTTGAAATATTATTGAATGAAAAAGTTATGAGATACTTTATTTAGTCCCGATATATATATATCCACATATATATATATCTCTAAACCATTTCCTGGAACCTCTGTTATGTAAAGTATGAACAGAGTTTGAAACATCCAATGAATTTTGGAAAGGAAAAGAATTTTGGCATAAACCAGATATCTTGCTGATCAGGCAAAGATACCCATTAGTAACCTTTTCTACTAGTAGATGGACGAATTCCCCACTGGTCATCACCCTGGCCGCATTAGGACCTATACTGGACTGCCACTCAGCCACTTATGCATTTGATGGACTCCCACTGAGCCACTTACACTATCATGGACGCCCACTGAGCCCATGTTGCTTATGCCGACTCAATAGATGGACTTACTTCCCGAACGTTGGGTAAGTAATCAATTCATTTACCAAAACTGCAACCTTGTTGCGAATATAAAATACACCACAGAGCCGGATCCCTCAGGTTTTAAGCGAGTATTTAAATCCCCTTAAAAGGAAGATCTTAAATATAAAAATGAGTTTTGGGATCCGCTCTAACTTTTAAAAATCATTTTGAAGACTCGAAAACACTTTATAGAGTGTTTGGAGTAAAGCTGATTTAATGAAGTAAATCAGTCCCCGGAATATTTAGAAAATGACTGAATATTATTAATTAAATAATATTCCCATAAAGAATAATCTTTATAAAAATAATTGAAGTAGAAGTATTAAAATTTATACTTGAAACGAGTATTAAATAACCAAAGATATACTTATATGAAAGTATTATCTTCATTTGAATAATCGAAAATAAGTTTGATTATCGAAACATTATTCTTTAATAAAATACAGAATATATCTCAGCAAATAATCGGAGTCATAGATCCTCAAATGAATATTTAAATAATATTCATTAAATAATATAAACTGAGTCATAAGCCCTCGAATGAATATTCAAGTAATATTCAATAAATAATATAAAAGGAGTCATAAGTCCTCGAATAATATTCGAAATAATATTCAATACATAATATAAAAGAGTCATAAGCCCTCGAATGAATATTCAAATAATATTCAGATAAATAAATAAAAGGAGTCATACGCCTTCGAATAATATTCGAAATAATATTCAATAATAAATAAAGTTTAAAGTTATCGAATAAACCTTATTCGATTAATAGTTTTGAAAACTATGACCATATATATATATATAAGTATATATATATATATATATTTATATCCATATATACAAAATCTACTCGGGATCCTCGACTCCCGGTTTTAGAAAATATTTTCACCTTTGGGTCCCTGTACTAAGGGTATATGCAAATTACCGCTATCCTCTAGCATAAGTATTATCAACTGAATCAACAGATATATATGGAAAGAATGTGAAACAGGCATGCATATATATACCATAGCAGCATGCTTCAATATATTGCATCATTTGCTAATTAACCAACATGCATCTATCGCAAGATAATGCAAATACATATATTCATCACAACAACAGTTATAACGGGTAGAAAACTTGCCTGAGCGACTTGGGGGTGAGAAAGGCTCGGGACGAGTCTGATAACCTATAAACAACAAGTAAGTTGGAATTAAACCAAAATCACTTGTAAATCTATACTCTAACTAACTTAGACTCTAACGCTTGTTTTGCGCTCACTGATTTGCTTAAGTCACTCGGGTACCCGCGGCTCCACCATTTTTAATAATTTAACCTTTACGAGTTTTAAAGCGATTCCTTCGCGAGTGTCTTACCAACTGCCTAACACACTTACCATAAATGTTTCATACATTAATTAACCCTTTTTGGTCTTTAACCTATGTTTCAAAGTAAGGCGAGGGAAAAAGTTTCGTTCGCGAAACGCCGTTACTTGAAACGGTCGTTTCTCCTAAACCGTGCATCGGAATCGAACGAACTACATATCAAAACGAAGCTCGTAACATGAGCTATCTAAACATGGCAGTGGTCATAATCTAGCAGGGGGTTCTCGGGTCCTAATGCTATGCACAAAAACAGTCCAAAGAAAATCGGACGTTACGACGGCTATGTTTACGCGATTTCCCAATTTTAACCATTCAAAACCAACCACAAACCAACCTCAAATCCAACATACAACCAATCATCCATCCTCATCACATCATAACAACCCCAACCAATTTAGAAAGAATTAATGGCTTAAACTCATGATATAGTCCTAACTAAGCATGAAGATGATTAGGGAATTATCTTACCAATTTAGGAAGCTTGGATCTTGGATTTTGAAAAATCTTGCCTTTAAAAAGTAAGAAAGCCGAGAGCAATGAAGAACTAATGCCTTGGTTGCTTTTTGATTTTTGATGAGAATGATTTTTGCTTGGCTTGGTTGCTTGGTTTTTGTGCTTGCTTTAGTCAATTACCTTTTTGCCCTTGAATTTGTGTGGTTACAAAGCCACCACACCTCCTTCCTTCCCATGTCATGCCTATGTCATCCTCATGATGTCATCGTCCCTTCCTTGTCCTCTTTCTATTGGTTGGATGACATCATTCCCACTAATCCCTTTGATTAACTTCCTAATCGTTTGCCTAATGATCGCTGATCTGTTATACGGTTCGCTTAACTTTCGTTCTCGTTTATCGTTTGAAGGATCATACCCGGGATCTTATTACTTAGGTTCCCTTAACCTTTCTCAATACATTATATTCCTTTTTATGATCCTCTATTATAATCCTTTAACTTAAATCCTTTTTATCCTGTTACCTTATACTCAATTCTCTCCGTATCTTGTGGATTTCCGGGAAAAACCAAAGTGTTCGGAATTGGATTCTGACGATCTTTACATACACTTATATACTACATAGAGTACTAATAATATCCCATAAGATCAATAACAGAACCCCTACATAGCGTGGCATGAAAAGTTTTCTCGTTCAGCAAAAACACTATTCATAAGGGTTTCAAAATTTCTCCAAAATTGGGGTTATTACAGATCTCAACCATCAATTGATAATTATTACAACCCAAAAGTGATTAAGTCTTAGCGGGGAGTAACCTTTAAGTAAGGCTGGTCCGTCGGTCAAATATACGTTTCTTGTTTATTACCTTACATAAGTCATACTTATAAATAAGCCGAACTAAAAACATCTGAAAACTAATCCAGCTTATTCGAACTACCTGTGGTACTGCACCAAACAATCTACGGAACAGCTAACCATTTCCTACCTGTTTCCTGGCTGTGGTTCTCATGGCAGGCATCTTGATTCACTGTTGTGTTGTGTCAATTTAAGAAAACAAGTGTGAGCTATAATGCCCATCATAATAATGTACAGTACGAAAATGACTGTATGATAACCTACGTAAAACATCATATATGATAATTATGTTTTATTCGAAAATAGTTTTCCCTTGGTGATACACACCTTCTTATGAAAACAGTTCTTTAGGGGATTTTATTATCCTGCGAATACCTTAATAGGAAATCCAGCACCTAGGCTTGGGTTACGGTATTGCATCAAAATTCCAATTGGAAGAAATTAGGACACTCGTTGGAGCCACCATATACGATGATCAGTCGTAATACGATAATAGTAACCTTTTCTACTAGTATAAGGACGACACCTTCGTACCCCGGTTATCACCTTTGCCGCATTCAGGCTACGTGTCCCATTTTTTGGGTAAACACATACTTCACAAGTTCCTGAGTACACAGAGTACCTTCGCCTGCGGTACCTTTGGTAGTCCATCGAGCACACATAGTACCAGAGTCTACCCCTCCCTTGTCCTTTAAAAGAATTCTATCAATCTCGAGAACTCGAATCACATCGAAGTTTCCCAAGCGTTTTGCTTGTTGATAGAAACAGCTTATCTCACTAAGATATAAGTGTATATATGTATATATGTACTTCCGAGACTTTCGGAGGAAGTACTAAGGATGTGAGTTGACCGTTGTCAACAGATAATTAAATAAGGGGGAAAAGTTTCTCCTTGAAACTATATTCAAAATATTAAATCACTTACGCGCTACTTATTATGCACCTTCTCAGCTTATATTACTCTTATTATTCCTTTAAGTCATTATTCACATCATGGTCGCTTCATTTTTCTAAGTATCTTAGGTTCATTCTCATTATCACCGTCGGCTCCGCTTATGGATCCTACGGTTTCTAATCGCGCGGTCTCGGCTCCAATATTTTTATAAAATTGAAAAAAATTATTTTTACTTGAAATTTTTATAGCCGTTAGGAAACTCAATAGTTTCCTCTCTGTAAATATTTCATGATTTATGAACACATTTAAGTCGATCCTTTATATTTTCAAAGTTCGTAATTTGTAGCAGTTTTTGTTGTGTAAATCACTTTTAGTAAAATGACCATAACTTTTGATCCGTAAATCGGAATCAAGCGATTCAAGCGCCTAAACGATCCTTATAACATTGTCTACCATAATCAAGGGTTATTTTTCAAGAAACAACAGTTTACATCGCTGTGACATTCTGGAGAAACTTAAAGATACGATTTGTTGGTTTTTAACGGAATTACGTTTACGATCGGGGTTTCGTTTATGCCCTAACTCTTAACACAACCACCAATAATCATTATTTCATTATCAACACAGAAACTCCTCTCAAGAACATCATGTTCTTGAGGCAACAACTGTAATAACCTCAAAAATTTGAACTTTTTATAACCCTTATGAATAGTGATTTTGCTGATTCTGCTGAATTAGAAAACTTTTCATGCCACACTATGTAGGGGTTCTTTTATTGATATTCTGAGATCTTATTCGTACTCTATATGGTATATAAGTGTATGTAAAGATCGTCAGAATCCAAATTCGAACACTTTGATTTTTCCCGAAAACCCACCAGATATAGAAAGAATTGAGTATAAGGTAACATGATTAAAAGGATTTAAATTCAAGGATTATAAGAGAGGATCATAAAAAGAATATAAAATATTGAGAAAGGTTTAGGGGAACCCAAGTAATAAGATCCCGGGTATGATCCCTCAAACGATAAACGAGAACGAAAGTTAAGCGAACCGTATAACAGATAAGCGGTCATTAGCCAAGTAATTAGGGTTTAATCAAAGAGGTTAGTGGATGATGATGTCATCACACCACAAGAAAAAGACATGTGGCAATTGGATGACATAAGAAAGATGACATAAGCATGACAAAAAGAAGTGTGTTGTTGGTTGATTCTTGGCCATGCAAAAGTTACCTTGGTAAATCCTAAAAATTAGCCAAGCCATAAAAAGAAACAAAACAAATATCATAACACAAACTTGGAGTTAACTTTCCCTTTCAAAAACATCAAGCTCTCGGCTCTTCATCTTTTCAAAGAGGAGAAAATCCAAAACCAAGATCCAAGCCTTGTTTAATTGTGAGGTAATTATCCAAGGTTCCTTATACTTAGATATAGCTATCCTATGAATCTAAGCTTCCATTTCCTTCACAATCTCTTTCAATAAATCATTGAAGAAGAGAGTGAATAGTGTTTTGAAGAACTTGAAACTTTTGATCTTGTGTTTTTGTTTAGATATAGCTTTGGTAAAGATTTTCAAAGGTTGTTTCAAGCTCCTTAGTTACTTATACACACCAAGGAAGGTATAATCTCTTACCCTAGCCTTATTATTGAATATTAGAGTTTGTTATGATTGGTATAGTCCATGGAAAGTATGATTCTTGTATATTTAGAGTTTGGTTGGATTTGTAATGAGTTTGAGTTGTAAATCTTGGATTATTGGTTAATGAACTTAAGTATAGCTTTTAGTTCGTGTTTGGGGGTAGTATAATTCGGAAAATCTTTAGATGTTAGGAATGTTGTAGTGAAGTATGGGGTAGAGTACTCGTGAAAGAATCGCCTTAAAATTCTTAATGGTTAATTTATTAAAAATGGTGGAGCCGAGGGTACTCGAGCAACTTAAGTGAACGTTAGAGTCTAATTGGTTAAAGTCTACATTCTTAAGCGACTTTGGTTGAATTCCAACTTATATGTTGTTTATAGGTTACCAGACTCGCCCCATGACTTTTACCACTCCCAGTCGCTTAGGCAAGTTTTCTACCGTTATACTGTTGTTGTGATGTATATATGTATATGCATTATCTTGTGATAAGTGCATGGTTATTATTAGCAAAGTCTTGCGATATATTGCAGCATGTGATATGATATTTATATACATGCCTGTTTCGAAATCTTGATATCTAATTGTTGATTCAAATGCTTATAAGTTGCATAATACCTATTCTAGAGATAATCAGTAGATGCGTATACCCTTAGTATAGGGGACCCAAAGGTGAACATTTTCTAAACCGGGAGTCGATGTTCCCGAGTATAATATATATATATTTATATATATATAGATATAGATATAGTTTTCAAAACTATTAATCGAATAAGGTTTATTCGATAACTTTATTTTATTTAATGAATATTATTTTGAATATTCATTCGAGGACTTATGACTCCGCTTATTTTATTTAATAAATATTATTTTGAATATTCATTCGAGAACTTATGATTCCACTTATTTTATTAAATAATATTCTTTATTTTATTAAAGAATAATGTTTCGATAATTGCCAAGTATTCGGAAAATAATTGATACTATCAAATCATTCTTACTTTAAATATTTTCCAGAGATTATTTTCAAACTTTATCAAAACCCTTTTTGGAAGGTTAGAGCGGATCCCAAAACTCGTTTTCAAATTTAAGATCTTCCTTTCGAAGGGGATTTAAATACTCGCTCAAAAATCTGAGGGATCCGGTTCCATGATGTATTTTTATATTCGCATCAAGGTTGCTGTTTTGATAAAAGAGTTTTTGATTACCTACCCAACACTCAGGAAGTAAAACTCTTGGAACAAGTTAATCCATTAAAAGACATCGCCTGGGAAATATCGGTGAGTTTTCTTTTCCAACTAGATATGACTTCATGGTGGAGCCGTATCAACAAGTTTCTACTTGGGGAAAGGGGGGACGAGCTTTACGTTTCAGAGTCATGGATTTCATCTGAACTAGGAGTGGCGTAAGTGGTCGAGTGGCGCCGGCCCAGCCTTATTATATTGGCCCAAATGGTCGCAAAGTTCCACTAAGACGGTCCATTCCTTAGGAGTCCAGGGTTCGGTTGTCAAGTAAATCTGACTGTTCTCCTCTACATGTAGAAAATGGTGGGGTTGCACTACTGCGACTGATCATCGTAAGTGGTCTTCCTAGCGCGGCAAACTCCCGTAATGAGTTCATCATCCAGTTAGGATATTTCTATAACACTACCCGGAGAATTTCGATCGAAAGGCTACGGATGGGTGATTGCCGAAGCATTGACAGGGTCAAACCGTTATAATGATGTTTCCATCAAATGAAGTATCTCGTAACTTCATTTCCTTTAAACAATATTTCAAAGATTGAATCTAGTCAAGCCTTATATTGTAGTCTCATTTATATAATGAACCATCGAAAACTTATTATGCTTTGAACAGTGGTACTTCAAGTAGATTTCTAAAATGGTATAAGTATAGTGAAGTAATTGGTAACTTCATCTTCCTTTAAGCTTATATCCAGTAAGTAATTACCTTACACTTGATAAAGGTTTCCAGTAAGTCATCCATTTAGATACTTGCATTATTGTTTACACTATATATTATCTTACGAGCTGTAATGCTCACTCTTGCTTCGTTTCTTCATCACACAACAACAGTTAGGAAAGATGGCCAGACTCAAGCAGACCCAGCGCAAGAGCGTGGGGAGCGTCCCGCGTCTTCCCGTTGATATCTTAGATGCTATAGCTGCAGAGGTAGATCTATTTGTAGATCAGGCATTCTACTTTTGGGAATCAATTATGTATAATTATAACTTGTGGCAGATAATGGCAATTTACTGTAAACTTATCAAGTAATCATTTTGGGTTGTAGTAACTTTTAAATTGTGGATTCAAGGACTTGTACTTATTTCAATTTCATCTCTGAGACTATAACGTGTTGTAGTGTGTGTTAGTGTGGGGTCACAGCATAAGGTTATTTATTATTAATTAAGTTAAGTGATATTGTGGAAAGAAAGAACGTGACGACCCGGATCCCCGACACCGGATCTGGGGGTGTTATAGAAATGGTATCAGAGCCAAGTGTTATAAACCTCAGAGATGATGCGATGATATAATAATAAACTCACAAATATAATAAGACTTCTTGCCAAGTTCGTGGTCGGACTACTTAAAGTAGCGCTGACAGTTAAAACCCTTACGGGAACCCTTATAAGTATCATGATAGTAACTTAACTCGTTTAATGTGTAGGCGCCTGAGATAGAGGACCCAGAGATGTTCGAGCGTGAGCATGATGAGGCACTGCTAGATGCCAAGGATCAGGAGGAGCCTGAGATGGAGGAGGAGGACCCCTCAGAGGAGTCAGAGATGGAGGTTATTGTGATTTCAGATGAGGAGGAACTGGATGAGGTCCCAGTAGTTGAGGAGCATGTAGGAACTATAATGGAGTATACTGGTACCCCTTTACTCTCACTCCCTGTGGTCAGAGCTCCTACCCCTCCACCACTATCTTGGAGCCCCTATGATGACAGTTCTGAGACCCATACTCCCAAGCCTAGGCAGACCGAGGAGGCATCCCCAGCGGCTCCTGATTCACCACCTCTCGACCCTGCCCATAGGCAGTCTTTGTTAGCTCACGGCTATGTTCAGGATGTTCTGAGGACTCGAGTGGCTGTTGCTGGGGCCCGGATGGATGAGATCAGGAGAGAGTTAGATGCATAGAGAGCTGGTAGGCGTGCACGAGCTTATGAGGCTAGAGCTACCATACCCCGATCCCTGAGGAGGGAGCTGACTGGGATAGAGCTCATGGCCCGTGCGAGACTTCGATCACTTCAGGGAGACAGACATGGCAAGATATCCAGGAGGCAGGCTGATTACATTTTCCGTCGTGCGATGGAGAGAGTGTGGGAGTTGACCCACTCCGGTAATTGATTCAGGACCAGTGATGTGGTAGTCTAGTCGTCTAGTTAGTCGAGGCTATAGTAAGAGCCAATTTTCCGGGATAGTTGACTTGTATATAGTATCCCTTTCTCTGACTAGACAGATAGACTCATGTATTTCACTTTTGGGCAGATGACTATAGCACTGTTGTACTTTTGACCAGATCGAACTATGTATTTCTCGCATTATGTATATATTTGTTTCCTTTCAGTTCAGTTCTTTAAGTGACGAGATCACTATCTTTATCGTTGTTATTACTGCACTTCTTATTAGAACTATCATAATATAATAGAATTACGAGATACCTTCTTCCCATTATAGAACTGTGCAAGGCACAATATTATGTATGATTGTGACCTAACGTTGAATTTTCCCAAAATTTATCAGTATCATGCCGCCAAGAAGGATTGGAACTAGGGCGAACCCTGGGTTTGAGGACCAGGTAAGCCATAACCAGGATGGTAGGAATCAAGAACACAGTGAAGAGGAAGATGAGGAGGATGTTGAGGAGGATGACTCCCAGTATGAAGAGGAGGAGGAAACATTTGATGTTGAAGGATTTGAGATAGAGGTCGAGGAAGGAGAAGCTGAGGTTGAGCAACAAGTACCAAACCCAGGCATGGATCTCATGGGGCAGTTCATGCAAATACTAAGGCAGAACTTGGAATGTCAACCCAACCCACCCCCTCAAGGAAATAACAATGTTGTGGCAAACTCTTTCAGGGTTTTCAAGTCCCTTAAGCCCCCTGAGTTCCACGGATCAGCCGACCCTGTTGAGGCAAAGGTATGGCTAAAGGAAATGGAGAAATCCTTTGAGATTCTGAGTATCGATGAGGCACAGAAGACTGTATTTGCTACCTACCTTCTGAAAGGAGAGGCCAACTACTGGTGGGAGGCCAAGAAAAATATGGAGACGGATGTTGTTATAACCTGGGAGAGGTTCAGTCAGTTGTTTTTGGGGAAATATTTCCCGAGGTTTATGGAGAACCAGATGGAGCTCAAGTTCTTGGAGCTAAAACAGAACAACTTATCTGTAGCAGAGTACGAAGCAAAATTTACTGAGTTATCAAGGTTTGTGCCGGAATTTGTGAGCACCGAAGAAAAGAAAGCTAGGAGGTTTCAGCAGGGACTGAAACCGTGGATTTAGAATAGGGTGGCAATCCTTGAGCTTACAGATTATGTCACTCTGGTGTAAACGACAACAATTGTAGAAGCCGGAAGTGAACAGATGCAGAAGGAAAGAGAGAAGAAGTGAATAAAGAGAAAAAGTATGAGCATGGGCGGAGGTTCCACAGGAGGGAGCTTCCCAACTAGATTTAATCGAGGAGCAGTGTCCCTTCCGGGAAGGAGTACGGGGTTTAAGCGACCCGTGAGTGTGAATGTGAGCCAGAGCGGCCAGAAATCAAGAATGTCCTATTCCAACCAGTCTCAACCCCCATTACCAGCCTGTAACACTTGTGGAAGGATGCATTCTGGGGAGTGTAAAGGAAAGCCAGTAACCTGCTTTAAGTGTGGTCGAGTGGGCCACTATTCCCACAAGTGCCCTTCATCAGCCCCTGTCGTCATTCCAACCACCACTTGTCATCAGTGTGGACGCCCGGGTCATTGGAAGAGGGAATGCCCAATGAACAAACCAGCAGCTTCAGGAGCAAGCAGGGCTGCTTCTAATAAGCCACCTACTGCGAGGACTTTCAACATGGCAGTCCAAGATGCTATGAAAGGCTTAGATGTGATAGCAGGTACCCTTTCTTTAAATTCAGTCAGTGCAAATGTTTTATTTGATTCGGGAGCAACTAAATCTCTTATATCGAAGGACTTTGCATAAAGATTAAGACTTAAGGTGGAACCCTTGATAGAACCCTTACAAGTAGAAATAGCCAACCATGAAGTTATTCCTGTTAACCAGATTCACCCCGCCTGTGAGTCAGGCATAGGGGAACAATCTTTTAGTGTTAATCTGATTCCTTTTAAGTTAGGGGAATTTGATGTAATTTTGGGAATGGACTGGCTATCTAGCAATGATGCTCAGATAGACTGTAAGGGGAAGAAAGTTAAGTTGAATATCCCAGGGAAGAAAGGAGTCATATTCAGAGGGAAGAGGCAGACGCGAAATTTTTTGACCATGGCCCAGGCCAATAAGATGCTACGAAAAGGAAACGAGGCTTACCTAGCCTATGTGATGTACATGCAGAAGGAGGTGCCCAACTTGCAAGACATTCTGGTATTCAACGAATTCAAAGATGTATTTCCGCAAGACCTTCCGGGACTACCACCCGATAGAGTGATTGAATTTGGTACTGAATTGGCCCCAGGGACGACGCCAGTCTCAAAGGCACCATACCGGTTAGCCCCAGTAGAAATAAAGGAATTGGCTACCCAATTATAGGAGCTTTTGGATAAGGGTATGATAATACCCAGTGTGTCTCCGTGGGGAGCACCAATATTATTTGTTAAGAAGAAAAATGGGAGCATGAGGATGTACATCGACTACCGAGAGTTGAATAAGCTAACCATAAAGAACAGGTACCCGTTACCCAGAATAGACGATCTGTTTGACCGGCTAAAGGATGCTGTTTACTTTTCCAAGATTGACCTGAGAACTAGATATCACCAACTAAAGATTAAACTCGAAGATATTCCCGAGACTGCGTTCCGTACCAGGTATGGGCACTATGAGTTCTTGGTAATGTCCTTTGGATTAACCAACTCCCCAGCGGCTTTCATGGATTTAATGAATAGATTATTCAAGAAGTACTTGGACAAGTGTGTGATAGTTTTTATCGATGATATTTTAATCTACTCAAGGACCGAGGCAGAACATGCAGAACATTTAAGGATAGCTCTAGGAATACTCAGAGAGGAACAATTGTTTGCCAAATTCTCGAAGTGTGAATTCTGGCAGAATGAAGTACAGTTTTTAGGACATGTGATCAATAAGGAAGGAGTATTGGTCGACCCCTCCAAGATAGAGGCGGTCTCAAATTGGGAAAGGCCAACCACACCCACAGAGGTAAGGAGTTTTATAGGATTGGCCGACTACTATGGTAGATTTGTGCAGGACTTTGTGAAGATCGCAGCTCCTTTGACACAACTTACTCGTAAGACAAAGAAGTTTGAATGGACAGAAAAATGCAAGAACAGTTTTTAAGAATTGAAGAAAAGGTTGGTAACGGCCCCGGTGTTGGCATTTCCAGACGAAAAGGAGATTTTGTGATATATAGTGACGCATCGCACAAAGGATTAGGGTGTGTGCTTATGCAGCATGGTAAGGTGTTTGCGTATATATCGAGACAACTAAAGGAATACGAGATTAGATATCAAACTCATGACCTTGAGCTCGCGGCAATAGTTTTTGCCTTAAAAATTTGGAGGCACTACTTGTATGGAGATAAGTGCGAGATTTTCACAGACCATAAGAGCCTCAAGTACATATTTAGGCAGAAAGAGCTCAACATGCGCCAGAGGAGATGGTTAGAACTAATCAAGGACTATGATTGTGAGTTTCTCTATCATCCAGGGAAAGCCAATGTGATGGCTGACACCCTTAGTAGGAAGGAAAGGCTCAAAATGATAATGACTTCGGAGGAATTGATAAAGGATTTCGAGAAAATGGAATTAGAAGTAAAGGTAACCGGAGACGGAACTGAAAAGCTATTTGAGATCTCGATGCAGCCAGAGTAATTGGAAAAGATTAAATTATGCCATAAAAAAGTAATGAATGAAGCCAGAGAGTCAATGACTGGAGAAGAGATCCATACTGAGAGAGATGATAAGGGGATAATGAGGTATTCATACAGGATTTGGGTTCCGAATGTTCAAGAGCTGAAAGATGAGATTTTGGATGAAAGCCATAGTTCAAGGTATTCCATTCACCCGGGGAGCACCAAGATGTATAGGGATTTGAAGGAGTATTACTAGTGGCCCAACATGAAGAGGGACGTGGCAGAATGGGTAAACAAATGTTTGACTTTCCAAAGAGTAAAGGAAGAGCACCAGAGACCCAGTGGACTTTTACGACCCCTAGAGATTCCCGAATGGAAATGGGAACAGATAGCGATGGATTTTGTTATAGGCTTGCCAAGGATGAAAGCCAATCATGATACCATATGGGTAATTATAGACCGACTGACAAAGTCAGCTCACTTCATTCCTATCAATGAGAGATACACAGTCGATAGACTGGTGGACATTTACCTTAAGGAAATAGTGACGCGACATGGAGTCCCAGCGTCCATTGTCTCAGACCGAGACCCCAGGTTCAACTCCAGATTTTGGAGGAGCTTTCAAGAATGTGCGGGAACCAAATTAAACATGAGTACCGCTTACAATCCCCAAACGGACGGGCAAAGTGAAAGGACCATCCAGACACTAGAGGATATGTTGAGAGTCTGTGCAATAGACTTTAAAGGAAGTTGGGATGATCACTTATCGTTGATCGAGTTTTCTTATAACAATAGCTTTCATGCCAGCATCGGAATGTCGCCTTATGAGGCCCTGTACGGAAGAAGGTGTCGATCTCTCTTATACTGGGATGAAGTGGGGAAGTGAAAGATGTTCGGACCCGAAGTGGTCCAAAGAACCAAAGACATAGTGGATCTTATCAGAGGACGGCTTGTAGCAGGCCAAGACCGACAAAAGAAGTATACAGACTTAGCCCGAAAGGACAAAGAATATGAAGTAGGGAACTTAGTACTGCTAAAGGTATCCCCTTGGAAGGGATTGATGAGGTTCAGAAAGAAAGGGAAACTAATCCCAAGATACATTGGACCTTTCGAGATACTAAGACGGATTGGGAAGTTAGCTTATGAGCTAGCCTTACCCCCGAACCTACAACAAGTTCATAATGTGTTCCATGTGTCAATGCTAAGGAAGTATCATCGGGATGCCAGACACATAGTGGAATACGAGCAGGTGGATATGCAACCAGACCTGACTTACGTGGAGAAACCTGTGAAGATTATGGATAAAAAGGAGCAGGTGCTTCGGAACAAAGTGATCAAACTAGTCAGAGTGCTATGGCAGAATCATAATATGGAGGAGTCAACTTGGGAACTAGAGAGCGCAAGGCTAGAAAAGTACCCCCATTTATTTCTATCTGATTCCGGGACAGAATCCTTTTAAGGAGGGGAGACTGTAATAACCACAAAAATTTTGGACTTTTTGTAACCCTTATGAATAGTGATTTTGCTGATTATGCTGAATAAGAAAACTTTTCATGCCACACTATGTAGGGGTTCTTTTATTGATATTCTGAGATCTTATTAGTACTCTATATGGTATATAAGTTTATATAAAGATCGTCAGAATCCAAATTCAAACACTTTGATTTTTCACGAAAACCCACCAGATAGAGAAAGAATTGAGTTTAAGGTAACATGATTAAAATGATTTAAATTCAAGGATTATAAGAGAGGATCATAAAAGGAATATAAAATATTGAGAAAGGTTTAGGGGAACCCAAGTAATAAGATCCCGGGTATGATCCCTCAAACGATAAACGAGAACGAAAGTTAAGCGAACCATATAACAGATAAGCGGTCATTAGCCAAGTAATTAGGGGTTAATCAAAGAGGTTAGTGGATGATGATTTCATCACACCACAGGAAAAGACATTTGGAAATTGGATGACATAAGAAAGATGACATAAGCATGACAAAAAGAAGTGTGTTGTTGGTTAATTCTTGGCCATGCAAAAGTTACCATGGTAAATCCTAAAAATTATCCAAGCCATAAAAAGAAACAAAAAAAATATCATAACACAAACTTGGAGTTGACTTTCCCTTTCAAAAACATCAAGCTCTCGGCTCTTCATCTTTTCAAAGAGGAGAAAATCCAAAACCAAGATCCAAGCCTTGTTAAATTGTGAGGTAATTATCCAAGGTTCCTTATACTTAGATATAGCTATCCTATGAATCTAAGCTTCCATTTCCTTCACAATCTCTTTCAATAAATCATTGAAGAAGAGAGTGAATAATGTTTTCAAGAAATTGAAACTTTTGATCTTGTGTTTTTGTTTAGATATAGCTTTGGTAAGGATTTTCAAAGGTTGTTTCAAGCTCCTTACTTACTTCTACTCACCAAGGAAGGTATAATCTCTTACCCTAGCCTTATTATTGAATATTAGAGCTTGTTATGATTGCTATTGTCCATGGAAAGTATGATTCTTGTATATTTAGAGTTTGGTTGGATTTGTAATGAGTTTGAGTTGTAAATCTTGGATTATTGGTTAATGAACTTAAGTATAGCTTTTAGTTCATTTTGGGGGTAGTATAAATTGGAAAATCTTGAGATGTTGGGACTGTTGTAGTGAAGTATGGATGGATTTTGGTTGTAATTTTGATTGTGGGTTGATTTGTGGATTGATTGGAGTAGTTTAAAATTTGGTAATCGCGTAAACATAGCCGTCGTAATGCCCGATTTACCTTAGACTATTTATGTTCTTACCTTCAGGACCCGTGAACTTACTGTTAGATTCTGACCATTCATGTTTAGATAGTTCATGTTACGAGCTTCATTTTAATATGTGGTTCACTTGAATCCGATGTACGGTTTAGGAGAAACCACCATTTTAAGTAACGCCGTTTCACGAACGAACCATTACCCCTCGCCTTACTTTGAAACCTTGGTTAAGGCCCTTAAATGACTAATTGGAGTATGAAACAATTATGTAAAGTGGATTAGGAAGTTGGTAGAGTACTCGTGAAAGAATCGCCTTAAAATTCTTAATGGTTAATTTATTAAAAATGGTGGAGCCGAGGGTACTCGAGCGACTTAAGTGAACGTTAGAGTCTAATTGGTTAAAGTCTAGATTCTTAAGCGACTTTGGTTGAATTCCAACTTATATGTTGTTTATAGGTTATCAGACTCGCCCCAGGCCTTTTACCACCCCCAGTCACTCAGGCAAGTTTTCTACCCGTTATACTGTTGTTGTGATGTATATATGTATATGCATTATCTTGTGATAAGTGCATGGTTATTATTAGCAAAGTCTTGCGATATATTGGAGCATGTGATATGATATTTAAATGCATGCCTGTTTCTAAATCTTGATATCTAATTGTTGATTCAAATGCTTATAAGTTGCATAATACCTATGCTAGAGATAAGCAGTAGATGCGTATACCCTTAGTATAGGGGACCCAAAGGTGAATATTTTCTAAACCGGGAGTCGATGTTCCCGAGTATAATATATATATATATATATAGATATAGTTTTCAAAAATATTAATCGAATAAGGTTTATTCGATAACTTTATTTTATTTAATGAATATTATTTTGAATATTCATTCGAGAACTTATGACTCCGCTTATTTTATTTAATGAATATTATTTTTAATATTCATTCGAGGACTTATGATTCCGCTTATTTTATTAAATAATATTCTTTATATTATTAAAGAATAATGTTTTGATAATTGCCAAGTATTCAGAAAATAATTGATACTATCAAATCATTCTTACTTTAAATATTTTCCAGAGATTATTTTCAAACTTTATCAAAACTGTTTTTGGAAGGTTAGAGCGGATCCCAAAACTCGTTTTCAAATTTAAGATCTTCCTTTCGAAGGGGATTTAAATACTCGCTCAAAAATCTGAGGGATCCGGCTCCGTGATATATTTTTATATTCGCAACAAGGTTGCTGTTTTGATAAAAGAGTTTTTAATTACTTACCCAACACTCGGGAAGTAAAATTCTTGGAACAAGTTAATCCATTAACAGGCATCGCCTGGGAAATATCAGTGAGTTTTCCTTTCCAACTAGATACGACTTCTTGGTGGAGCCGTATCAACAAGTTTCTACTTGGGGAAATGGGGGACGAGCTTTACGTTTTAGAGTCATGGATTTCATCTGAACTAGGAGTGGCATAAGTGGTCGAGTGGCGCCAACCCTGCCTTATTATATTGGCCCAAATGGCCGGGAAGTTCCGCTAAGACGGTCCATTCCTTAGGAGTCCAGGGTTTGGTTGACAAGTAAATCCTACTGTTCTCCTCTACATGTAGAAAATGGTGGGGTTGCACTACTGCGACTGATCATCGTAAGTGGTCTTCCTGGTGCGGCAAACTCCCGTAATGAGTTCATCATCCAGTTAGGATATTTCTGCAACACTACCCGGAGCATTTCGATCGAAAGGCTACGGATTGGTGATTGCCAAAGCATTGACAGGGTCAAACAGTTATAATGATGTTTCCATCAAATGAAGTTTCTCGTAACTTCATTTCCTTTAAACAATATTTCAAAGATTGAATCTAGTCAAACCTTATATTGTAGTCTCATTTATATAATGAACCTTCGAAAACTTATTATACTTTGAACAGTGGTAGTTCAAGTAGATTTCTAAAATGGTATAAGTATAGTGAAGTAATTGGTAACTTCATCTTCCTTTAAGCTTATATCCAGTAAGTAATTATCTTACACTTGATAAAGGTTTCCAGTAAGTCATCCATTTAGATACTTGCATTATTGTTTACACTATATATTATCTTGCGAGCTGTAATGCTCACTCTTGCTTCATTTCTTCATCACACAAAAACAGTTAGGAAAGATGGCCAGACTCAAGAAGACCCAGCGCAAGAGCGTGGGAAGCGTCCCGTGTCTTCCCGTTGATATAGTAGCTGCTATAGCTGTAGAGGTAGATCTATTTGTAGATCAGGCATTCTACTTTTGGGAATCAATTATGTATAATTATAACTTGTGGCAGATAATGGCAATTAACTGTAAACTTATCAAATAATCATTTTGGGTTGTAATACCTTTTAAATTGTTGATTCAAGGACTTGTACTTATTTCAATTTCATCTCTGAGACTATAACGTGTTGTAGTGTGTGTTAGTATGGGTTCACAGCATGAGGTTATTTATTATTAATTAAGTTAAGTGATATTGTGGAAAGAAAGACCGTGATGACCCGGATCCCCGACCCCGGATCCCCGACCCCGGATCTGAGGGTGTTACAACAACAATCAACCTTAAATCTACTTAACTAAATATCAAGATTTTATCACTACCACTTCTAAAACTAGATTTATAACTACATACTAAATGGATCTTGAAAATAAAAGTTAAATAAAGTTGGGCCAAAGATTTTTACCTTTCTTGAGAGCTTGAAATGTGTTCTTGAGGATGGTGGAGTCTTGGAAGTGCTTGGTATGATTTTAGAACCTAAAACCACCATTAAAATCAAGAAACCAAAGATGAGTTATTATTCATACTATTCACTAGTGATTTTCTTGATTTTATTTCATCCATCAAACCTTGATAAAAAGAGATGAAAGAATTTTCTTATGTTAGTTTGATTGTTAGGAAGCTTGAGAATTAATGGGATGATTTTACCATAGCTAGATTTTGAGATTTGAATTTGAATTCCTCCCTTCTTTCTTGAAAAGCCAAATGGAAACAAGTGGGGGTGGGGGGTTTTTATGCTTGCTTCTCTTGGTTGCTTCTAGGAAATAGGGTGGTGATATCTTTCCCTTGATTTTTATTCTTCCTAGTATAGCATTCTAGGTCTATTCCTTGTTGCAAATCTTGGGGACAAATCCAAGTAGCTTGCTAGCTTACAAGCTAAACTACATGTGTTAACTTCCTTAGCACACTATTTGGCTAGCTTGCTTAATCATCCTATGGCTAGCTCACTATTTGATGAAGTAACCATGGTTATTTTCTTACCATGGTTAGTTAGTGCGTTACATTTATTTAATCGATTACGCGTTCGCTCGGTTGCTTAAACGTTTTCATAATACTTACTCGTAAATGGTTCGCGACGTAATTCCTTTTATATTTATTCCTTTTATATTTATTCCTTATATTTTGAATTATCCTACTTGAATATAAATCCGTAGGGTTTTAATCTTGTAGTTATATTGTGATTCCCGTAATCCTCGATGAGTCATAAATACGGTCATTTCTTCAAAGTTCGTTTTCTTCGAAAACTAATATCGTTTACATACACTCATTTGGTACGTATAATCATAATATCAACTCCGAAACTACTTTTCTCATGCACTACATAGTGTGGGCTCAAAAGTTTTTCCCGTACGTCAGGGTTACTATTCATTAAACATTTTACAAGGTCTCAAAAATTCGAGTTATTACAAAACCCTTATATGGTGATTCTTTTAGCAATACAGCTTCCCCAATTTCGAATTTTACATCCTTCCGGGCTGGGTTTGCTTATTTCTTTTATCGATCTTGAGCAGCAATGAGTCTCTTCTTGATCACAGTGACAGTGTCCTTCATTTGCTGAATCAATTCAGGTCCAAAAATCTTTCCTTCCCCAACTTCGTCCCAACTCGTCGGTGCTCTACACTTTCGCCCATATAAAGCTTCGTATGGTGGCATGCCAATACTTGAATGGTAACTGTTGTTATATGAGAATTCTACGAGTGGTTGATGATCGTCCCAACTTCCCGAAAAATCAGTTGTACAGCTTCGCCACTTATTTTCAATGGTTTGGATTGTTCGTTCGCTTTGGCCATCGGTTCGTGGATGATATGTCGTACTCATGTTTAATTTCATTCCGAGATTTTCTTGAAATTGCCTCCAGAATCTTGAGTTGAATCGTGGGTATCGATCCAAAACTATCGATATAGGTACACCATGGCATAAAAAGATTTCGCGTACATACATATGAACTAGTTTGTCTAACGAAGACTTTTCATTGATTGGAAGAAAATATGCCGATTTCGTAAGGCGGCCAACTATAACCCAAATTACGTCGTGCCCGAAACGTGTTCGCGGTAATCAAACTACAAAATCCATGGCAATTTTTTCCCACTTCCATTCTGGAATCTTCAATGGTTGAATCATACCACTTGGTTTCTGATGTTCTGCTTTCACTCTTTGGCAAGTGTCACATTTTGAAACCCATTCTGCAATTTCTCTTTTCATGTCTGGCCACCATTAACTCTTCTTCAAATCATGGTACATCTTGGTACTTCCCAAGTGAATTGGAAATCTTGAGTTGTGTGCTTCTTGCAAAATATCATTCTTCAATTCAGTCACATTTGGGATCCAAATTCTTGTTGAAAATCTCAACACACCTTGTTCGTCTTTTTGTGTACATATCTCTTCTCCTGTCAACTGATTATTTTCCTGAGTCATCACTATATCTTGGCATTTCTTTATCCTCTCTAGTAGTGTTGGTTAAAAGGTAATGGCATAACACATTTTTTCCGCTCCTCCATGATCACAAAGCTCTAATTACAATTTTTCAACTTCATTAGATAATTCCTTCGGCATCATTATCATATCTAATTTTTCCTTCCTACTCAAAGCGTCTGCTACCACATTGGCCTTTCCTGGATGATATTGTATCAAACAATCGTAGTCTTTGATCAATTCCAACCATCGGTGTTGTCTCATATTTACCTCCTTCTGAGTAAAGAGGTATTTCAGACTCTTGTGATCCGTGTATATCTCGCATTTCTCCCCATATAAGTAGTGTTTCCATAGTCACTATCACAGCTAATTCCAAGTCATGAGTCGGGTACTTCTGTTCATGTGGTTTAAGTTATCTTGAAGCATACACTATCACCTTCCCGTGTTGCATCAATACGCATCCAAGTCCTTTATAAGAGGCATCATTGTATATCATAAAATCTCCCTTATCATCTGGTAATGCTAAAACCAGAGCAGTTACCAGTCTTTGCTTCAATTATTGAAAACTATTTTTGCACTTCTCCGTCCATTCAAACTTCTCATTCTTCCTTGTCAATTTGGTCAGTGGTACGACAATCTTCGAAAAATCCTTTACAAATCTTCTGTAGTATCTTGCTAGTCCCATTAAACTTCTCACTTCTGTTGGCGTCTTCGATCTCCCCCAATTCATTACAGCCTCAATCTTTTCATGATCTACTCTAATTCCCTCGCTTCCAACAATGTGTCCTAGAAATCTAACTTCAGTTAACCAAAACTCATATTTCAAGAACTTGGCATACAATCTCTCCTTTCGCAATACTTCCAAAACTATTTTTAGATGTTCCGCGTGATCAGCTTCTATCTTTGAAGATATCATCGATGAAAACTATAACAAACTTGTCCAAGTACTCCTTCAATATTTGATTCATTAAATCCACGAAAGCGGCCGGTGCATTCGTCAACCTAAAAGCCATAACGAGAAATTTGTAATGTCCATATCTTGTTCGAAAAGCTGTTTTCGGTATGTCCTCAGACTTAATCTTCAATTGGTGGTATCCCGATCACAGATCAATCTTTGAAAAATATGAGGCTCCTTTGATTTGATCAAATAGATCATCAATCCTAGGAAAAGGGTATCTATTCTTAATCGTCAACTTGTTCAATTCTCGATAATCTATATAAAGTCTCATGCTTCCGTCCTTCTTCTTCACAAACAAAACCGGCGCGCCCCACGGCGAAACACTTGGTCTTATAAATCCCTTGTCTAGTAGTTTTTTGTATTTGTTTTGCTAATTCCTTCATCTTCGTTGGTGCCATTCTATATGGAGCTTTCGAAATAGGTTCGGTGCCGTGTGCAAGGTCTATTGTAAATTTAATTTGTCTGTCTGGGGGTAAGCCAGGAAGCTCTTCAGGAAAAACATCTAGAAAATCTCTTACTACTGGAATGTCTTCCGGATTAGAAACTTCTCTACTCTTATCAACTACATACGGCAAATACGCCTCGCATCCTTTACGAATAAACTTCTTTGCTTGCATCGAGGTGATGAATGTCTGAGTTTGCCTTTGGCCCTTGAATGTCACTTTCTTACCTTGAGGTGTACTCAATACTACCCTTTTATCCTTAGAGTATATTTGAGCACTAAAACTTGTCAACAAATCCATCCCTAAGATCATGCCAAATTTGCCTAGTTGGAAAGGAATAAGGTTTGCAGGAAAAACGTGTCTAGCTATCTCCATTTCACAATGAGGGAAAATATGATTTACAAATACTCTATCTTGATTAGCTAAAATAATGGATAAGGGGCCATGCATCAATTGGGTTTCACAATTTATCTTATCAACAAAAGACTTCGAAATAAATAACCTTGTGGCTCCCGAATCAATCAATCCTTTAGCACTAGTAGCATTCACCGAAAGCGTACCTGACACCACAGCGGAACTTTGAATTGCATCCTTTACGTTCATGTTGAAAGTTCTTGCTTGAGCTGGATAAGTCAAAGATGGATGATTTGAAGTTGATGCCATTTGAGGTTGATTGAAAGACATTGGGAATAATGAGGCTGGTATAGGAGTTGCTTGATTCACATGGTAGGGTACAGTGGTTATTTGCAGCAATTGATTGTTACCTACTCCTTTGTATTCTCGTAACACATGTCCTACTTTCCCACACTTATAACACGTGATGTTGGCCTTCTGATTCTTGCATTCATGAGCATAAGGGCCCTTCACGTGATACTTGAAACAAACTACATTCGCCTTATTGCAGATCCCCGTATACCGCTTATTACAAATTATACATTCCGGAACTGATTCTTACGAAGGTTTCTGTCCACTAGTTGATTGAGATCTCATTTCTTGTGATTTATTCCCAAATTCTTTCTTCTTAAAGTTCCCGGGTCCACTCTGAGGTTTAAGCCTTTGATTAGTTCTCTGATTCTGGCCCTTATAACTTGAGCCTTCTTCTCCTATTTCAAATTTTCTTTTCTTGTTGCCTTTCTCCTTTTGATTCTACTCACTCTCGCCTTCAATTACCATGGCCTTCTGAACCACTTCAGCATAAGTAGTCAACGCAAAAGCTTCCACACAACTCCTTAACCAAGGCTTCAATCCCTGTTGGAACCTTTGTGCCCTTTTCTCTTCAGAATCAACATACTCTCCCATAAACCTAGAAATTTCTGTAAACTTCTTCTCATATTCTCCAACTGTCATATTGTCTTGCTTCAACTCGAAGAACATCATCTCCATTTGTGTTTATATATAGCGAGGAAAATACTTATCCAAAAACGTTCTCTTAAACTTATCCCAAGTAATAACTTCAGCAGCTTCTAAAGCTTTCGCTGTCTCCCACCAATAGTTCGATTCTCCTTTAAGAAAGTAAGTGGTATACTCCACCTTCTGATTATCTCCAACATTTGTTAAGGCAAAGGCCTTTTCCATCTCCTTAAGCCAAGCATGAGCTTCTACCGGGTCTTGAATTCCTCTAAATTCCAGGGGTTTTACATATTTGAATGTTTTGAAAGTAGTGACGTTTGCTGGGGGTGGTTGTGGTGGATGCATTTGTTGAAGAAGTTGTTGCTGTTGGGCTATATTAGTAGTTTGTTGGCTTACCAATTACATAAGTTTTGCTATATCAGGGTTTTGGTTTTCTCCTTTATTTTCTTGGTTATTTGTAGGTCTTCCTCGAGCTCTCTTAGGTGCCATTTTCTGAAATAAGAGTTATACAGTTTAAGTGATACAAAATTAGGGTATTATTTGCATTCATCCAGGTATACAGTTTTCAATATAATAATAAAGGTGATTCATGGTTATAAGAAAGGAAATTTAAAAGAGCAAATATAGAAATCAAGGAAGGTGCATAATTGAATTTAACATAGTTCAGTGGAAAGGTACGAATTACAAGGTACAAATACGAATACAGATCCGAATTAAAACAGTATGAGAGTCTGGAAATGGAAAGGAATAACATAGTAATAAAAGAAGCAACCTAATCCAAGCAACTAAAGGTCAAGTCCCCTAGAGCTCGTCCTAAGCCTCCTCCTCGGTCTCCTCCTCACGGGTCCTTGCAGTGTCGGGGGTAGTGTCTTCACATAGCATCTTGACCACGCTCCTAAGCTCATCCACTATCATTTTCACAGTAATCTGACTAGTCCAGTCGCGATGCACGGACATCTTCTCCAATCTTGATGTGGCCACCTGGATCAGTGACTCAAGCCTTGAAATGGTTTTCGCCTTAGGTACGTTACCCATCACTTACTTACTTTCATAGACCTTTTCAAGACGTTTTATCAGTCTGACATGCTTTCCTTGGAGAGTGTCATGATGCATCCTTAAGTCAGCATAGACAGAGAAAGCAATTGCGTCGCCCGATGAGATCGAAGATGATGAGTGTGCACGTTGCTGTCAAGTAATATATATATATATAAAGATTAGATAAGGTTTACTCAAATATCGTGCATTAGTACTCCCGATATTATACTATATACTCATACTTCCTATAGTCCTAATTGGGCTGTCCAGGGACTCTAAACCTAGGCTCTGATACCAACCTGTCACACCCAAAACAACAACGCACACAAACTAAATAAATGCGAACCATAATTATATTACATACTTATAAATCCAAAAGATGATGATCCGATTACAAACCCAACCAAAAATAATAACAATCCCAAGATCTTTATAAGTTCAGAGTTTGGAACAACACTTCTAATTAATATTAAAGTACTTAATGGAGGATCTCGCCTAGACTATATCTATAGTCTACCTGTACCCTCAAATGATTCTCGGCGTCTCCGGCCATTGACTTACGAGCGGTTTGCTTGGTGCGTACCATGGTTGCTAGCTGTAGAACATGGTTAAATATGATAAAATGAGCTAAAAATGCTCAGCAAGTACTAACAGTCCTACTATACATGGCATTACCTCGATATCAAGAGTTTATAAATCAAAAGGTCATGGATACTTGATAAAAATTAGAATAAGAAACATGAAGTAATAATATAAAGGCAAAGTGGAATCATGGCAATCAAAACATGGCATATGGAATCATGGCAATCAAAACATGGCATATGAAATCTTGGAAATGTGGCAACATATTATAATCATTTAATATCAAATCATCAAACTTCATTTTTAGGACACTACGGATTACAACCGGTGATCAGCCGCGAATTAATCCTGAACCGCGCCGGGTTCTCAAATATAATGGGATCCCTAGGCTATATGAGAGCCTATCAGTAAGTGTGAAAAGGACTTGCGTCTAGTCCAATCCACTAAGTCAAGAAAAAATTTATTTTATATTGATTTATAACATAGATGCCGGAAAAAGATTTGGTATCACTTTAATTGAATTATAATAAGAGAATTCAAGTTCACAAATGAGGTGTCAAACGCATATTAGAAATCCCTATGGGGGTAAGTTCCAAGGTCAAATAAAAGTCAAATCTACATTGAATCAAGGGTGGTATTTTGATATTTATGAATAAGATTGTGTTATGAGGTTCACATTAGGGAATTTGGTAAAGAGTCTAGTATACACGGTCTAACGGATAGGGAATATTTTGAAGACAAGGCGCTAACAAGATTATGAGTTACTAACAGAAGTATTTAAAATAATTAATGACATGGTGGTTATTACAACTAAGCATTCACAGAAAAGTTTATATACTTGCAACAATTATAAGGATACAGAAGTAAGTAACTTGCCTTTCAACAGTTCTAAGATTATTCGATCTTGACGGAACGAGTCTTCCCTTTCGCTTTGGAACCTACACATTATATTAACCTCATTACTATTTACCCTTTAATGCCTTATAAGATTATAAGCTCCTAGACTTAGCGTACATACCAATGTACTAATATTTACCCTTATCATAAGTACTATTACACAAGCACATAACTTAATCATATGCATTTCAAGTAATCCACATAGTCACATAATCACATTATGGCATGGCATCTGCTACTTTGTTATTTATACTATAACATCACCTAAATACCTAAGCACATAAGCAAGTAACACATAAGAACTATTATTAATGTTCCCATCTATCTAATCTGACCTTAACTTAAACCTAAAGATGTTGTGCAACACTCAGACTCTTCACCACTAAGTCCCAATACCACTAAAGCTTCCTAATGCCACTCCAAGGGTGCTCTCGGGTCCCTTGGTGGAAATGGGATGTCTCCAACTTGGGCCTTTACTCCAGATCACTTTCTAAAGGTTTTTAAGACTCTAAAATAACTTCTAAAGTTGGTAAGACTCAGAGGCCTCACTACTATAAGCTTATAAAGATCAATACTCACACCGAAGTTCCCTGCTAACGCATGTTTGCGCTACCTGCGTTCCTTGGCAGACATCTTAATTTCTACCTTGGGCCTTCTAGCGAAACCAATTCCCATGGATTATTAAGTCCTAAACCCAACTCTCAGGCTTGGTTTCATTCCAAAGCCTCACCTATGCTTCTCCAGGCCTCTGCTCAAAGTTGACATTGCCCAGCCCCCTTGATTTCCGCCTGCTCGTTTTTTACTTACATAAAACTACTTTTCTCACTCAATTTTTAATTATAATGATTTTTTAAGCTTCATAAGGATGTATTACACTTATTTAAGCAAAGGCCCCATTCAGGCCTAACCTAAGACATGGTTATAATCGACCAAAATTCATGTTTACCTAGTCCTGCCTTGTTCTGAGCTACTCTCGGATATGTGTGTGTGCACCTACCTAAATGCAAGTTTTTTTAACAAATTAAAGCCATTGGACTCAAGTACAACTCAAGTCCTAACTCCAATAAACTCAGGCCTAGAAAGGCCTCACCAAGACTCACCTAAAACAGCCTATACTTATGGTGAAAAATTCTGCTACTTAGTGCCTAGTGTTCCTCCTTCCACCTTAACTCCCAAATAAACACCAAAACCAACAATCAAGCCAACAAATATAACCTACAATGTACATAACCCTACAACTATCATATTATGGAAATTACAAGCATAAACCTAGCCATATAGGTCAATTACCGAGGCAAAAATAGAGAGCATAGCAGAGCAGATTTTACATATGTGATTTTAAGAAAAAGTTTGAACTAAATATACATGGTATCAACTTGATGGCTACTAAATTTGATCATGACTTATCAAGGCACATAGCATACTAGCATTTCAGAGAAAAACATGGAATGAATTGTACAAAAACTCAAATTTAAATCACATAACACATTTGTCCGAATTATCACTTATATCATGACATGCAAGTACTAATTTCAACTTTTATCATAAAAATCATGGCATGCAAGGATGGAAACTTTGTGAAATTCATTTTAAAAGATCAGAGGTTCTTTTAAAGCCACATGCAAAGTCTATTTTTAAATAAAAACCAACTAACACAATGAAATTAATTCGGCTCCTTGGGAGTCATTGCCGAATGCTTGAGGTGAAGACCATGGCTTGAAAATAGAAGCAAAATACTTCGTCAAGACCATCTCTTGCTCAGGTTTTATGAGCCATATTGAGTTTAACTCTAGATTAATAAGAATCAAATTAAAACCCTTGTCTTTAACCATATGCAACTAAGAAACTAACCTCAAATGAAGATATAGCACCAAGTGTAAAGGATCATTGCTTAGAGGAGTTGAAAGGTGTAAGAACAATGAAGAAATATGGAAGAAAATGAAATGGGTGGGGAGGATTCTAGGGTGCAGCCGATAGGGAGTATGGAGAGGAGAGATGGAGTGGTGTGTGTGATGAGAGAAAATGATATAAGATTGAGTGTTTTGGTTTGCTTTTGTTTCATCCAAATAGTGACTGAAGGTTATTTTTACCATTCTATCCTTCTTCTACTACTAGCAAGATTTTACATGCAAGGTTTTATGGGTCATTTAGTTGGTCAAATGGAGTTAGTGGAGGGTGAAAGGTCGGTCTTACCCTTAATTTCTATTTGGGTGAAATTTTCATGCAAAGGTACACTTCTAATTCAATAACTATTAAAAGTATAATTAAAAAGAATGAGTTTTAGTAATTAAAATATAAATCCATAAATCACAAGATTAATACCATAAATACTATGAGATTTTGGAAATTTAATAAAATTGTTTTCAAAAATTTTGAACAAAAATTTATATTAAAAGAATTTTCTAACATATTATACTAATAAATAAGTCATGTAAAATATAATTAACACATTAAAAATCACACAAGCAATTGCAATTAAATTGATTATATTCCACAATATTAGAATATAATTTATCGCCTAACCACAACTATTCAAATATCACTGAATCACGAGAATCTCAATTATTACTTAATTGCATAGTCGCAACTATTCATATATTATCAAATCACACTACATATTTAATCGCGTAGCGAAAATCTTACTCACGAACAAAAGTTATACGCTTAAAACTATTCCAGCAACACTCGCAATGCCAAACGACAAAATTATACACAATATATAACGAATCCGCATAATTGGCATTTTAACACAAAATATTTATGAATATATATATATATATATATATCGTACTTATAAAAATAGTTCAAATATTCACCGGTTGTCACACAACTCTGATAAACAAGCATTGGAAAACACCATTTGAGATGGTTAAGGGAAAGAAGCCAAATTTGAAGTACTTTCACCTTTTTGGCTGCAAGTGTTTTGTCCTCAAAACTCATCCTTAACAGCTTACAAAATTTGATCTAAAAGCTGATGAAGGTATTTTTGTTGGATATCCATTGTTAACAAAAGTCTTCAGAGATTAAAATCTTAGAACAAGAGTGATCATGGAATCTATTGATGTGTCTTTTGATGATAAGAAGATTACAGTTCTAGGAGATAAGGATGATCATGAAGATTTGAGATTTGAAAATAAATTACCATATGCTGAACATCTAAATCCCGATGTACTCACAAACTTTGATACTGTAAATCTTGATATCACTTTAAACACTAATGATCCATTTGTCAATGGTGATAATACAAATAATGAAGCACATGTTGAAGGGGAGCAACATGATTCACATCAAAATTCAAGTGATTCAAATTAAGAAACATCAATAAATATTTTATCAGACTCTGATTCCTCAAATACTGATGAAGTAAATACTGATAACTCTGGAAACACTGATTTAGGGGAAGTTTCAGGAAATAATGATGGTACACAGAAAAGTGAAAATAGAGATTTCATGGATCAAGACGGAGGATCTACATCAAGAAGTCAACTTCCTTCTTCAAGAAAGTGGACTAAGTCACACACTCCTGACTTAATCATTGGAAATCCTGATAGTGGTGTCAAGACCAGAAAAGCCACTCAAAATGAATGTCTCTGCCATTCTTTTCTATCTCAAACTGAACCTAAAAAAGTGGAATAAGCACTTCAAGATGCTAATTGGATCATAGCAATGCAAGAGGAGATTAATGAATTTGAAAGGAACAAAGTCTGGAGATTAGTACCAAGACCAAAGAATAGATCAGTAGTAGGTACTAAATGGTATTCAGAAACAAGACTGACAGTGAGGGCATTATTACAAGGAATAAAGGAAGGTTGGTTGAAAAGGGTTATCCATATTAAGAAGGCATTGAATATGATGAGACTTTTTCTCTTGTTGCAAGACTTGAGGCCATCATAATTTTTCTAGCCTATGCTGCTCACATGAAATTTAAGGTCTTCCAAATGGATGTGAAGAGTGCGATTTTAAATAGTGAACTTGAAGAAGAAGTTTATGTTGAACAGCCTCCAAGGTTCATTGATCCAAAAATATCCAAATTGTAATGCCTGTAAATATTTGATATGAGTGTAATATGCTAATCTGTTTTGTGCTATAAATTTTTTGTGTGAATCCAATGTGTTCGTATATATTCTTCGTTGTATGGCATTCCGAATATCGCTAGGTTATTTAAGCGTATAATTTAGTGTACGCAAGCTAATTTCGTTACGCGAGTAAATAATATTTGAGTTATTGTAGTTGTGATTAAGTGATAGATTATTATTCGGCTTAGAATCAAATTATTTGCATTTTCTTATGTGGCTTAGAATATTTATTATGTTTTTTTAATAGAGTATTGAACTTAGAAAAATTCTTTTAAAATATATTCTTGTTTAAAATTTTTGAAAACACTTTTATAAAACTTCTAAAATTTCATAATATTTATGGTATTAATTTTGTGATTTATGAAGCTATATTTTATTTACTAAAATTCATTCTTTTTAATTATAATTTTATTAATTATTGAATTACTAGTATACCCTTGCATGCATTTAAGCTTATAAGAGAGTCCGAGGCTAGCATTGTCCATTCCAACCCCACTAACTTGCAAGATTACCTCTTTAACCTTGCATGCATTTTTGTCACTATTAGCAAGAAGAAAATTATTGTACATTCATCATTCCACTACCTTTTTAGTCAAATTAAAGAGCTGAGTGCCCTCATTTTCATCAACAAACCCACTCAAACACCCTCTCATCTCCTCTCTTTACTCCCTCTCGGCCGAAGCCCATCACCACCCCTATTCTTGCCATTTTCTTCATTTTTCTTCATCTTCTTTCACTTTTCAAGTTAGTCAAGCCAAGAACTTTATCTTTTAGTGGAGTAGCATCATTTTGAGGTGAGTTTTATGCTTGCATGTTGAAGAAGCCGAGGTTGAGACCTTGGTTCTTATGAACTTAAGGTTACAACCATGGTGGCTTAAAAAATGACGAAGATATGATCTTGGGGAGGTGTTACACTTCTATTTTACCAAGTCATACTCATTTTTCATAATCATTTGGCAATGATTTCTTAACAGTCAAATGTAAAGTGTTGATTTTGAGAAGTTTTTACGAAAAAGGACCATGCATGTTGATTTTTGAAGTCTTGCTCTTTATAAATGTTGTTTTGTTAAGTCTAAACCCTTGAATGCTATTTTTCCTTCAAGATATCTTAAGTTTAGTACTTGCATGTTAATTTTAGTACTTTTATGTTGATTTAATCACTTGCATGTTGGATATAATACTTGCATGTCGACTTAAAAGTGATTTTCAAAGTAGAGACCATACTTGTTTATTTTGTGCTTTGATACTTGACTTGTAAGAGATTGCATTCTGTGGTTTTTGGTTATAAAATGCTAGATAAAGTATTCCAAGATGATAAGTGATTATATTCAGTATATATCAAGTGATTATTTTGGGGTTATAGTTCGACTTTTCTTAAAAACTCGAGGTCATGATGTTACTATTATAGTTGATCTTTTAACCTCTTGATATTTTATTTTTGTGAGTTGCATGCTATGATCCCTTTGATAAAATGCTACTTTAAGTTATATATGATGAAATGAGCTTAAGTTCAGTAGGTGTCATGAAGTTACCATGCATGCATAGTTCAGATTCTTGCTTAAAAATGCTAAGTGATTGCTTGTCTTGTGATGTGTTACCTTACTTGTTTTTATAAGAGATCTTCATGCTAGATAAAATTGAAAATGAGCCTTATATGTTGATAGTCAACAGGTATTAGTGTATGTTAGGACTTTCCTTGTTTGGTTGTTAATGTTATTTGGTTTTGGTGTAGTAAAGGAAGTTAAGGTGGAAGGAGTCGCATTGATCTTAGTTGGGCAGATTTTTGTACTAGAAGTTTAGGTCACTTTAGGTGAGTTTTAGCAAGGCCTTAATAGGCCTGAGCTCAAGGGGAACTTGGTTCATAATTGAGTCCAGTAACTTTAGATTGCATAAAAGCTTGCATTTGGTTAGGCACACACACAAACCCGAGAGCAACTCAAAATAAGGCAGGTTTGGGTAAACTTGACTTTTGGTTGATTATCATCATGTCATAGGCTAGGCCTTAATGGGTTTTTGGTCTAAATAGATGTAATGAAGTGTTAGTAAAGCTTAACAATTCATTAAAGTCAATAATTGAACTAAATAAGTGAGTTTTAAGTTGAAAAATCAAGGCAGTTTGGAAATCACGGAAGGCTGTTTTGTGATAACTTTCACTTGAGTCCTAGGGAAGCCCGAGTGAGGCCTTTGACTCATTAAATGACTCATTACAACTTTGAGAGTCATTTTAGAGTCTTAATAACCTTTGAAAGTTGGTTTGGAGTGAAGGATCAAGGTAGAGATACCTTATTTCTACCAAAACACCCGAGAGTCACCATTAGAGTTGCCTTTAGAAGTTTTAGAGAGGTGCGTTGCATTTGTGTGTCTTTTAAGTGAGGCCTTGATGTCAAACCAATTGTTAAAGTTATAATAAAGTCATAATAAGTCATAGGAGTCATAATATAGAAAAGTCCCAGGGTAGAACTTCATATCTTTGCCAAGGCACACAATTGGTGCCAAGGTGTGCATTTGGTAAAGTTTAGTAGAATGCATTGCATTTGTAAGTCATTTGAGGTGAGGCATAAGTGTGCCTTACTAAATTTAGGTTGAGTTGAGGTCTGTTAAGGAGGATTAGGAGTATTGGTCATGATAATTGTATGTTATATGCTTAATTGCCTAAGTGACTAAGGTCGTAAATAGAATCTAAATGTTTACTATTAACTAAGTAATAAATTGTCATGTCATTTCTTGCTATGTGTTATGTGGTTTATATGGTGCATATATTATTTGTAATTAGTAGAATTTAAGTGTGTATATATATATATAAGTGTGTATGTCTTTATATGCATATTTATAGTATACGCGAAAGGGTAGTAGCAAGAGTTGTAATGAGGATACTATTTATCATAGGTTCAACTAGGAGCCCAGGAAAGGAGCCCATAGATGATTCAATTCAAGTACTCGGTAAGTGTAGTCCAGGAAAGTGAACTCTCAACTTACCTCTATAATTTTGTTGCTTGTGGTTAAAAACCTTGTGAATGCATGACTACAGTTTCAATAAGATTAATTAGTCCCTGACATCACCCAATGATTAAGTCTTGAATCTAGTTAATCTATTTCATACTTGAATTGATTCCTTTTCCTCACATATTCCCTCATATCCATGTGAATACCCTACAATAGTTCCTTAATAAATATGTGAATCCTAATACTCACAACCTAGAATCATTTCCTTTGGAAACCCAAACAGTAGTATCGTTTCCTTCATTTGAACTTTGACAATACCAACCCTTGTTATCTTGTCCTTGATCAAGAACCCTTTTTAAATTAAAATGAATTGATTAAAAGGAATTGTATGGTATGTTTTGATAAGACTGAGGCGCCAGTCACTGTTAAAACCTCAGTAGCAGGGAGCCTGATGGTTTTTATATGGCCAATGTGTGCCGAGGATCCTCAAAGTTCATGAATCACTTGTTATGTGGTTTAGAGCTTTGATGTGAGCTGATCACCCCTCATTGCTCATAGCGCTGTGTGATTTCCAAGTTAATGCAGTCTAGATGTCAAATGAGTATGATAGGAGCATTAATTTATTTTCCAGGATTACAAGTCAAGTAGACTGAAGAAGGGATCTTCATTAATTAAGCTAAATATACCAGGAATTTAACTAAAATATTTGGCGTTCAAGACAGTTCAACTGCTACAACTCCCATGGTAACTTCAACCAAATTAGACTTAAATACCGGTTCATCAGTAGATATAACTAACTTAAGAGGTATTATTGGCTCACTCCTATATTTGGCTGCTAGTAGACCTGATATCATGTATGCTACCTGTCTGTGTGCAAGATTTCAAGATGATCCAAGGGAACCACATTTGTTATCCATGAAAAGAATTTTTAAAAATATCTCAAAGGCACCATGAATATTGGATAATGGTATCCTAGAGATTCAGATTTAGCTTATTGGATATTCAGATGCTAGTTTTGCAGGATGCATAATAGACAGGAAAAGCACTTTAGGAAACTGTCAATTTCTTGGTGATAGATTGGTTTCTTAATTTAGCAAGAAACAAAAGTCAATTTCCACTTCAACTGTAAAAGCTTAGTACATTACTGCATGAAGATGTTGTGCACAATAGTATTAGGTACCATTTCATAAGTAAACATGTAATGGAAGGTATAGTTGAATTGCACTTTGTGCCTACAGATCGGCAATTAGCAGATATCTTCACCAAACCACTTTGTGAAGCTACGTTTACAAGACTGGTGAAAAGGCTGGGAATGATCTCAGGATATTTCTCAAATATTGATGAATAAATTGTTTTCTGTAACAGGCATACGTGATCAAAGTTTGGTATTTATTTCTTTGTATTATTACTTCTTAAATTCCGATAACTTTGTTAAACACTGATGCCATATATTCATGTTTTTATCATATAAAATTCAAATAGAGTATTAAACTTTGATAGTTTACGCTCTACAATAGTTTCATGAAAAACTATGATGATATGACTAAGTACTGTTGTCAGTCAAAAAGTGTATTGACAGATATACTGCGACAGTAGTTGATTAAATACTGATAATGGTCAAATTCAGGTTGATTATTAAACACTGATAATTTTTAAATTTATTCAGAAAATATCTATGTCAATATTTTATTTAAAATTATAATTGTGATTTAGCAAATGATTAAAAGTGCGTAGTTGGTGGTGTGTGTACAGGGAAACGGTTCCGTAATTACAACACATTACCTTGTATAAACGTGCACATATTTACTGCTCCTAATTATCTGCTCTATGATTATTTTACTAAGAAATAACATCTTGCCATGTGTCCTACTAATGTGAACCATTTGTGAGTAATAGAGTACAAAGATACAAAATCAATATTTGATTTTAAAATTATCACTTTATCTTTAATCAAACTCTTTTCACTCTATAACTTCTTCTCTCTCATTTAAACTGTGATACCCTAATCAGTTTTTAAGAATTTTTCAAATAGTTCATGATGACTTCATCAGTTGAAAGCAAAGCTTTTACTTACAATGGAGCCACATTTGTGACAAATAATTATGCTGCTTTTCTTGAGCAAGCTGGTGTAAATCCTGATTTTCACATCTTTCAGGATTTGCTAGATGCGAGTGAAGTGGGATATGCACTTACAAATCCCACAGTGGTTTCTAGTACTCAAGTTCTAGATTTCTGGAAAACTGGGGTGTTTGATGATGGTGGCACAAATGGTGGAACTCCCAGCATTACCTTCAAGCACAATGGGGAAACAAAGGTCGTAACTCCAGAAACAGCTAGGAATGCTCTTCATATTCCAGCCCATAACACTTATTTTGGCTCTGTGGATGATGGAGAAATGAGGAGGTTTCTTAATTAAATTGGGTATCACAAGGAATTAAAGAATTTAGGTCAACTAAAGAGGCATGTGTTAAAAAAGGAATGGAATTTCTACTTTGATACTATCACAAGGGCATTTAACAATAAGTGCATCAATTTTGATTCTCTACCCATGATGTCACAACAAATTGGGTATTTTCTTATTCATTCTAGAAACTATGATTTTGGTAGATTTCTATTATGTTTCATAGGTGATAGGATAAAAGCTGATCTTAATACTGTTTATTATGCTAGATTTTGTCAACTAATTTTCATTTACTATTTTCCAAATGTTCCTATTCTTACGAATGAGATCATATCAGGGTTTAAACTGACAAAAAGATCTTTTTCTGATCTCATTAACAAAAATAAGGAAAGAAGTGATCTTCCATCCCTTACACTCCCAGTATCTGCTAGGAACTTGCTCATTGCAAGGACTTTTTAGACCTATGGTCTATAAAACTTACAGAGTGCTAAGCTACAGGCAATAACTGATGGGAACCCCCCTATAGCTAACCCTGGCACTAACACTCAAACACCATAAAAAACACAAGCCACCTCAGTTGTCTCCCAAAAGGCACCTGTTGAAAGAAGAACGAGGCTAGAAAATTATGATGCTCCTCAAGCATCAGGACTTAGGGCCTCTCAAAAACCACCAGCTTCAAACAGATGCAGTACAGGGTGGATCTATAGAACAAGTTTCTTAATCTTCTAAACCTATAGAATTTTCTAAGAGAACACTTGTTCTAACTGAGTCAGAATCTGACAATGAGGACTATGCTCTATTTTCATCCAAAATTCATAAAATAAATGTTGATGTTGTTGGAGCTCCAGTAGTATTACCAACTGTACAAGGAAAATCAAATACTGATGATGTAAATGCTGATTCTTCAAGCTCTGGACCAACAAAGAGGAAACTGGTCGAATCTTACTTTGCTAAGCAAGAATTGAAGATTAAGAAAGAGATAGTTGAGGAAGGATATGATGCAGTCACTCGAACAAAGCCTAGGAGTCATAAGGATGGTAAAATTGTAGCTATTCCGGTATCAATTTCTGACTCCCCAATAAAATCTGATCCTAGGGTGAGGGAAATTTTTGCTACTTTTGAGCAAGTGCATAGGATCATGGATGACATCACACAAAAATTAGCTCAAGAAATAGATATTGAAAGGGATCTTTGCACAAGGATCTTCATTGTCCATGAGCCAAGCCCACAAGAACCTTCATCTTTAATTGTTGAAGCAGCTAATAAAGGCTCAGTCTCACAAGAACCTACACCTCAAAGTGGTGTGGCAGACATAGTAGATCCTGATCCTCTAGCATGCAAATCTATTCAAGAATTGCATGAAGCTGCCACAACCAAGATCACGGATGAGGTTTCCAAGTTAAAGCATTCTGCAAAACAATTGAGTCTCATTTTGATAAACAAACAGCTGGTGTGCATCTAAGCCAAGCATAGAAGGATGATTCCGATAATGAGCAGAGGAGTACATGAGAACCTAGATCTCAAAGTAATCTAGCAGCTCCATCAACTCCAGCCACACATGAACCACTATCTCAAAGTGGTAGTGCAGGCTTAACTTTTGATGCAGTTATCTTGGCTCTAGATATAGAAGGAAGAGTGCATCCCACACCAAAATCAACTGAATTTCTTTTAGTTCCTCCATTGGATGCACTACCTCTACAGGGAGCTGAATCTTCCATCCTACAAGGTATAAATACTGACTCTTCTTTATTAGCATTTAACTTAAATATTAATAGTGTCTTGTCAACGTTTACTGTTAATTTAAATCCTGATGATATGATTATTTCTAGTCCTCCAAAAGAGGGTACCCCTATTCATATAACCACAGACAACTCTACTCAGCCACCTCTTATTTCTATAGGACAAACTTTTCTGAACCTTTCAGGTGAGATTGAGGGAAACAATTTAGAGAAAAATACAAATAAAGAGAGGCGTGATCTTTACCTAGAAAAAGAGAGGTAGATGAGAGTCAGGATTTAGCATATCCTTGTGAGGAAACTCTATATCTTGAAAGACATGAGATGAGTGCAGTGAGAAGTAATGAGATCACTTTAAAGAATATTGAGATCTAACTCGTTCATTTATTTCTCTTGTAAGTGCTTAGAGTACAAAAGAAACAGTTGATGATCCACAGCCTGTATTCCTTAAATAAACTCTGATGCACCAAGTGCTGATATTTTCCCTGCAGGTCTAAGTATTGATACTTTGCTGCAGTCCACTCATGTTTTTCATTCACACACTTCTGCAATCCTTGTTGCTGCTGTTGATAAAGTTGTAGAAAAGTTCACTCATGAAGCTACAATTCTAGTGTTCAACACAATTCCCGAGTCTCCGATTCATTTTACCGGAACTGAGATTTTGAAGTTAAATACTGATGCTCGTACACACTTGTCTCTAATTCCTGAGGGAAATGAGTTAACTGCAGATGCAATGGAAGTTACTGAAGCAACTGGTTCACATATAGCTCCAAATCCTGATTAGTTTTAAACTTTGATGCTGAAGATGAAGTAACACACAAGTTCAAGGAACCAGTTGCTGATGATGAGGCTTCCAGTAAAGAAAATGATTCTAATGATGGAGATGATGTTGATTTCTCTAAGATCAATACAACTTTAGATCCTGATGAAGATCTAGATAAAATCACATTTCCTAAAGATATGTCTGAAAATGAGAGGCAAAGACTGATAAATGCAAGAGTTGTTGAAGTCTTTAAAGCTTATGAAGATGAAGAATGGAACTCTAAGTGGAAGGATTATACCTATTCTTTTTCTCTTTATAATGCTTCCAAACACTTGCAGACAGTTGAATCCGAGATTAAAAGTCCCTCCTTTCTTGCTCATCTAAAAGCTTCAACTCTCTTGATAAATTCTGTTCATTTCACACAGGCCAAATTAGCTCAAACTCAGCTGGATGCACTTAAGGATGCATTTCATGAAGCTAAATCCAAAAGTGAGTTTGAGGTACAAATACAATTCAAGCCCATCATTTCCAGACAAGACAGAATAAAGGCCAATCAGGCCAAGCTAGAAGCAACTCAAGCTAAAATATCTGGGAAATTGGATGAGATACAACAATCCATGGAGCTAATTGTCTCTCTCCTGATGATGCCAAAAAGGGGGAGATAACTTCTAAATCTAAATGTAAACAACTCTAGTTAAAAGATGATAATAGGGATGATACCCCTGATGGTAGAAATAAGGCTGGAAAAGCACTTGGGAGGTACAAGGGTGGAGAAACTGGTGGCTCTAGTGGTTCTTCTAAGTCCACTACCCAAAGAAGAGGTGGAAGTGGTAGAACTGGTGGAGATGGAAGATAGAAGAATACAACGGTTATAAAAGAATTGACTATTGTGACAACCACTGAAAGACAAACTCCGATAGTCACAAATGTTGATGATGACCAGACTGAAAGGGTTGTGGAAGCTGGTGCTGAAGCAAGTCAATTCATGTAAACTCTGCAAGTGAAGGGAAGAAAGATGACTTTATTTTACAAGGATCCTAAAATTACAGCTTTTAATTCTGAGGTAAGTAGAAAGATTTTTGAAAAAGAAAATCCTGGAGTTGATCTTCAACAGTTGAAATTAATGGAGGAGGAATTCAAGTTGTTGAACTCTGTAAACTCTGATGTACCATAAATTGAAGACATTTCAAGAAGACAAAGAAGTCAAAGATCAAAATAAAAAGGAATTGTCATCAAGGAAGTCATCTCAACTGCAAATGCTGAAGCACCTACTCTTAGGTCTCAAGCTATCTTAAATGCTGATAGGAGATATAAAGGGAAAGAAAAGGTTGGTGAAAAATCAAAGTCAAAATCAGCATCTGCTAAATCTCAAACACTGATAGATCTATTTTATTCAGTAAGTCAAGCTCATGATGATGCTGATGAAGATAAATTAATTAAAGAAGAAGGCAATTAGGTTCACAAGAAAAGAAAAATGATTCCTAGATCTCATTGGGCTGAAAAACTTGAAATTACTTCAACCACTGACATTGCTCATGTTGGAGGAATAAATGTTGAAGCTCAACCTCTGATACTACTCATATTGAAGATAGAACTGACCAATAAATGATAAAAGATGATCACACCATTCCTGAAGGAGACTCAAACTATGTTACAGAGGGCTCAAAAGCTGATAAGAAAGAACTTACTTTTGAAGAGAAGAAAAAGCTATTGTGGGGAAGTAAGACACCAACACCAAAAGAGAGATTCTTCTGAGACCATTAACAAAATCTACAGTGGTAATTCACAATCTAGAATGGCTGGCAGAAGAGGTGGCTTGGGTCTTCCAAATGCTGATAATTACACAAGAAATGCTTTAATTCTAAGGGAGCTAGGTAATATGACAAGAATATGTGAGATTGTGAATCTTGAAAATTTATAGAAGATTATATCAGTTCAAATTATGCTTGATTTATATGACACAAATAAGCCAAAAGAAAAGATGCTATATTTTCTTGTGTCGGGAAAGAGGTTGAAGATCTCACAGGAAAATATGAGAGATTAACCATCGCAGGAGTTGGAATATATCATAACTTTACTAAAGGCAATCAACTATAAAACTTCTAGGTAGTCTGCTTATCTAAAGGACATGGTATCCAAAAAGTAGAAAGGAATGCTTATCAAATCCAAGTACATTCCAAAATACATTGATGAAGATGGTCAAATTGTTAATATGCCTATAGGAGGAGCAAAGGTAACTACTTCTATTGGAATAAAAGTTCTTACTTTCAATCCAAATGGTAAAAAGGTTGGAATTCTGGAGCTACATGTTTTATCACTTGGAAGATACAACATTCATGACCTTAGAGCAACTATCTACCAAAATGATGAATCTATCAAAGAATTGAAGGATATCAAATAGAGAATGCAAATGTATTTGAATGTTCTTGAAGAAAATCTACTCAAGAAATTCTTTGATGATTCTACTGGTTTTGACAAAGTTCAAGACTGAAGATAAAGTATGATACACTGATAGTAAGATTGTACATATGTTTATATTTTTTCATTTAGATAGTTTTGACATCATCAATTAGGAACTTGTACATAAATTACTTAATGCACAAGTTGGGGAGATTGTTAGATGAAATTGATGATATCAGTATATAACTATAAGAATTTTCCATCAGCATTTGATATAAAAGTTTGACGAAGATGACGCCATCAGTATTTATTATCAGAATTTGCTGATGAGTATTTGTTATAAGTATTTGTTCATATCATTGATTGTCAAGATGGAAATCAGGAGATATCACATGAAGATATATTTGCATAAATATATCAGTGTTGGACTTTACTTTTTATAGAAATCAATAGTTGGATGAGTATTAGAATTCTTTATTCACTTTTATTATATCTACTAGATTGATTGTGTAGCTATACAATATATAAGCACATAACTATAGGTGTCGTGCATTGTTATATCCTACATATAACCTAGCAGTTCTCAAGGATATATGTTCATCCTTTGAGACAGTATTGTAATCAGTTTTTATTCAATAATATACAAATTGTTCTTATCTATTGAGTTATTTCAAATTTATTGTTTAACTATATTCACCCACCTACAATAGATTTAAGGCTTAACACAATGACTGTCATGATGAATAATCAGTGGTTATTATGTTATTTAACTATACATCTCTTGGATTAGCAGTTAATAGATTAACTTTTCTATTCATACCATAACCAATAGCTTGTTAGTCATTCTTCTCATTCTTTAAATTGAGAACATCTTCAATCTACTGATCCTTCAATTCTTGAGTTTTCTTCTCATCAGATTCATCATGGATTGATTCCATAATATTTCTCCTTTTTAACTGTTAGATTAAAAATATTGAAGATTTTCTTAATGAGCAAGTAACTGAGATTTCTTCTACTGTATCAACTTCAATATTAACAGAAATCTTTCCTTGACTCAAAATGAAGTATTTGCAGCCAAAGTCATGGAGAAACCTCTAGCTTGATTTCTTTTCAGATATTTGATTGACCAAAGATATATTCTGAGATGAGTATCTGAAGCAAATGGCTTCCTTCGATAGAGATCTGGATATCTTTGATTCTCCAAGTGTTGATCTTCCTGCATCTCTGAGTAATGTATTGTTCCTTTCAATGCTCCATTATATTGAGAAGTATTTGAAATAGAAAACTCATGAGTTATTCATTCCCTCACATATATTTCCATAGTGTCACATATGTTAACTTCATTGGCCCCTATCTTTGAGAGCTCTGAGAAAATCCAGGTCAGCATTGAGATAACATAAGTGATCATGGAGTGGAATTTCTCTAGGTGCAAGACATGGGTTGATCCTTGTGGATTCACATATAGGAATTGCAGGTGATCGTCAAAAACTGACTTTATCTTCTTCTTCCTGCACACAATGTTATTCTCCTTATCAGATTGATAAGCATCAAAAGACCATTCTTGGACATCTTCAATTCTAATGATTCTTCTATGGAACATCTCTTGATTGAAGAATTTAAGTGAGACAGCTTCTTGTGTTTTAGCCATTCTTTATCCTTGTTTGTCTTGCTACGTAGAATAATCATTGATTCAGCATCGTTTAAGGTGAGATCATCTACATACACTTTTCCTTTTCTCCTTCCATATAAAAGGACCTTATCATCATTCTTATTAATGAAAACACTAGCTTCTTTTTCAAAAATGACTTTAAAGTCATTATCACATATTCAACTGACATTTAGAAAATTATGCTTAAGTTCCTCAACTAGTGCTACATCATCAATGATGACATTTTCTTGTAAGATTAAGTCATATCCCATAGTGTGACCTTTGCTGTCATCTCCAAAGGTAATGCTTGGGCCATCTCTTTCTTCAAAATTGGTGAGCAGGGATGAATCTCTAGTCATATGACATGAAAAGCCACTGTATGTATACTAGATATTCTTTCACTTTTCTCTACTCACTTCAAAACCAATTCAATCTGATTTAGGTACCCAAATTTTCTCAGGCCCTGTTTAGTCTAGCATCTTCCTTGCTTGATGACCAACTGATGAACTTGGTTTGTCAGGACTAATGTCTATTCTAACTTTGGGTGTTGATCTTTGAGCAGTGATGATAGATATTAAGTCAGATATTAAAGACTTAAAATGCATCTTATTGAATGAGGATGCAAACAAGCTATTGACATCTTGTTAATTCTTAGACATACTAGATGCAGAATAGTAAGGATTAGGCAAGATTGACATCCTATTAATGTTCTGACTAAGCTCTCTTGGAATACATGACATGACTTTTAGAGGCACAGAAAATTCTGGCATGGGAATTGTAGACAAAGTTCTACAATCAGCAGATAAATGATTAGTATTACCATAATTGTCACATGCTTCTCTTGAGGCATGACATGAGTGTATAGTTCTTGCTTGCTAATCTCTTCTTTGTCATTCCCTAAATTCTTCTTTTTGATTCCCATCTAGAGTTAGGGTTTGTCCTTCAGTTTTCTGCTGGACCAGTAACCTATGTTGTTTCGTTTGGTTTTACTTCTTTCTCTTTTTACAGAGTTCTTGCTTGTTGGTTCACCACTTTTCTTTTGACATGTCCAGCTCGCAAGTGCTGATACTCTCACTTAGCCAATAATCTTTATTTCTAGATTTTTCTTTTTTTTACGGATAAAGTTTATTTATTGGTGAAAAGCTATCAATAATAAAACTCTTGTTCATAATCCTTTTTCTCCCTTTTTCAAGCTTCTTTTTCACAGATAGATTCATCACTTACATAGCCTGTGATCGTGCTTGATTCCCTTGATATCTTCCATTTGACAATTAATTCTTGATTAGAATTTAATTGTCTTATTAGACTTTCTTTTCTCTGACTGCTCCCTGAGCATGTCTCTGAATTGTCATCCTTGGTTATGACAAGCAGTTCTGAAACTTTTTTATGTAAGGTTGGAATATGGGATTCTTCTTCTGTTAGATATATTTGTGATGTCATGTCTAATATCATTTGTATTTATTTTTCAGATCTTACTTAACAGGACAAATCAAGACTTAACTGGAAACTAGTACTTATACTAAAGTCGGGACTTAAGATATCAGAACTTAAGTTGTCAGAACTTAAGTTATCAGGAGATATTTATCAGGAGATAATATCAGGACTTAAGGAGACGTTCAGATAAGGATGGCGGCTGATTGAAATGAAAGAAGATCAAAACAAACATAAAAAGAGATATGCATGGATAATAATTCTATGAAGAATAGAATACTTGGAAGAAAAGATAACTAGTTGATATATATTAGGAAGCAGAATTATATTCGATATCAATTAGAAGATTATCTTCTAAATGTGTAGTATATAAACACAGACATAGGGTTTACACTATATGTGTTATATTAATCGAGATTATTATTCATTGTAACCCAAGCAGATCACGTGATAATTTGTTCATCACTGAGAGAGAACAGTTCTTTGTAACAGAGTTTATTGTGTTGAATAAAATCTGTGTTCTTATATTCGATTTGATTGTAGTAAACACTGTATTCAACCCCTTTCTACAGTGTGTGTGACCTAACAAGTGGTATCAGAGCAATCTGTTAACATACATACAGTAAAGATCGAAAAACAATCATGTCTAAAGAAGTACAAACTCCAACCAAGCCCACCAAAATAGAAGAAACTCCAAAGACTCAAATCCATAATCGATATGAGACTATTAGGGTTCCCATACTAAAACCTTCTGAGTATCTCATATGGAAGGTGAGGATGTCTATGTTTCTGGAAGCTACAGATCCAGAATACCTTGACAGAATTAATGAAGGACCACATAAGCCAACCGAGCTCTATGTTGTAGTTGCAGATCAGCCAGCATAGACTGTACCAAAGGAGAAAAGTGAATATACAGCTGAAGATATCTCATCTATTGCAAAGGATGCAAAGGTAAGACATTAGCTGCACAGTACCATTGATATTGTCATGTCAAACAGGGTAATTAACTGCAAGACTGCAAAGGAGATATGGGATGCCTTGGAGACAAGATGCCAGGGAACTGATTCAATTAAGAAGAACAGGAGGACTATACTCACTCAAGAGTATGAGCACTTTCACTCAAAACCTGATGAGTCATTAACTGGTTTATATGGTAGATTTTTCAAACTCTTGAATGATCTGTCACTGGTGGATAAGGAATATGATCTTAAAGATACTATTCTCCAATTCCTTTTAGCTCTTCCTGAAAGTTGGGATTTGAAGGCCACAACTATAAAAGACAACTATGCTCTTGATGAAACTACTCTTGATGAAATTTATGGTATGCTCAAGACTCATAAACTTGAGATGGATCAAAGAAGCAAGAGGCATGGGAGAAATTCAAGGACAATTGCTTTTAAGGATGAGGAGGAATCCCCTAAAGTGGTTGTCTCAAAGAAAGGCAAAGGAAAGGCTCTCATCACAAAGTCTGATACTGAGTCATCAAGTTCTGATAGTGATGAGGATTCAGAAACTGAAAGTCTATCTGAGATGGACCCTGATGAAGAGATGATGAAGCTGTGTGCTCTTATGGTGAAAGGAATCACAAAGATTGCATATAGGAAATTCAGAAGGGGAAAGAAGTTTTCCAGGAAAGGTGTAAGTTCTGATAAGAAAGGTTTCAGAAAATCTGAAGGCAATGGAGGAAAGTCTGACAGAGGAGATTACTTAAATGTCATATGCTACAACTGTGGTGAGAAAGGCCACATATCTCCAGATTGCAAGAAAGGAAAAAGTGACAAAGGTAAGGCTCTTGTCACAAAGAAGAAAAGTTGGAAATACACTTCAGATTCTGAAAGAGAGGTGAACTATGCCTTGATGGCAAATGCTGATAGCAGTTCTGAAGCTGCTGAGTTAAAGGTACCTCAAACAACTTATGCTTTTCATACTGATGATATTACTGAGTTGAGAAGATATCTTAAAACATGTTCATTAGTTATAGAGATCAAACTTTAACATGTGAAAGATTAACTTCTGAAAATCTTGCTTATAAAAAGAGGAATGATTATTTAGAAAATGAGTTAGTTATGTTCCATCAAACTCAGAAAGATAGAGATGATGCTTTCTATGTTAGAGATGAAGTGCTTAAAATGAATGAATCTCTAAAAACTGAGTTAGAAAAGGAAAGAGAGATTATCAGGACTTGGACTAACTCTGGAAGAACAACTCAGAATTTGTTAAGTAGTAGAAATTGGAAAGAGGGCTTAGGTTATGGATATGATAATAATAATAAAGGAACTGTAGATATTGAGCTTATAGTTGTTAAACAAAAGCCAAAGGTAAATCCTGTTAAGTTTGTAGCTGTAAAGTCTGATATTGATAAATCAGAAGTTAAAGAGAAATTAACTTATGACAAACCAAAATAGGATAAGCCAACTGAAGTTAACATAGGCTTAATGACAAAGAAGCAGCTTAAACATAAGCTGAAAGAAGTTAAGAATGTAAACAAGGTAAAGCCACCTAGGAAAAATAGGAATGGAAAGGAAGGTGTGAATAAAAGCAATGCTACTAGAAAGAAATGTTATAACGGTGGAAATTCTAACCATCTGGCTTCTTTTTGCAGGAAGAATAAAAACATAAACTCCTTACCTTCAAAATCAGGAGTTAAGAGTCAGTCTGTTAGATATAGGCCACAAAATCCTTGTTTTCATTGTGGTAGTTTATGGCATTCCATTTATACTTGTAACGAATATCATAGTTTGTACTATGATTATTATCAAATAAAACCTTCTTTATAGAAAGTTAGAATTATTCCTTCTAGTGTAAGTTCTGATGCAAAGTCTGATACAGTAAATTCTGATAAGAAAAATGTTAACATAAACTCTGATGTTAAATCCGCGGCAAATGTTAACAAACATAATAAGGCCAAAGGATCCAAGTAAGTTTGGATCCTTAAAACTAATCATTAGTGGTCTTTGTGATTGCAGGGCAACAGGAAAAACATCCTAGTTCTGGACAGTGGATGTCCAGGACATATGACTGGAAATAAAGCCCTTCTATAAGACTTTGTGGAGAAAGTTGGCCCAGGTGTTTCTTATGGAGATGGCAACATGGGAAAAACTCTGGAATATGGCAATATCAATCTTGGGAATATCATCATTGAAAAAGTAGCTCTAGTCTCAGGACTTAAACACAATCTGCTGAGTGTTAGTCAAATATATGATAGAGGTTATCATGTGGATTTCTTTAAAGAACACTGTGAAGTTGTAAACAAATATACAGGCAAAGTTGTTCTAAAGGGATACAGGCATGGTAACATTTATGAAGCCAAGCTTTCAACAATTTCTGATGGTTCTGCAATCTGTCTGTTAAGTAGAGCATTAATTGAAGAAAGCTGGGATTGGCACAAGAAACTCTCTCATTTAAATTTCAGAAATATAAATGAACTAGTCAAGAAAGATCTTGTGAAAGGACTTCCAAAATCAGTATTTGCTCCTGATGGTCTTTGTGATTCATGTCAAAAGGAAAAATAAAGAAAATCTTCATTCAAGAGCAAGACTGAATCTTCAATTCTTGAGCCTTATCACCTACTACATGTTGATCTAATTTGGTCCAGTGAATGTCATGTCTATTGCAAAGAAGAAATATGCTATTGTCATAGTGGATGAGTTCACCAGATACACATGGGTGTATTTCTTGCAAACAAAAAGTGAAACTGCAACTATATTGATTGATCATGTCAAACAACTGGATAAATTGGTTAAAGACTCTGTGAAAATCATAAGAAGTGATAATGGCACTGAGTTCAAGAATTTGATTATGGAAGAGTTCTGCAAAGACCAAGGAATCAAGCAGGAATTCTCTTCTCCTGGAACTCCATAACAAAATGGAGTTGTTGAAAGAAAGAATAGAACTCTTATTGAAACTGCACGAACTATGCTTGATGAAGCAAAGTTACCAACCTACTTTTGGGTTGAAGCTGTGTAGACTGCAAGTTTTACTCAGAATGCAACACTTATCAACAAGCATGGAAAGACACCATATGAGACGGTGAAGAAAAAGAAGCCAAATCTGAAGTATTTTCATGTATTTGGATGCAAGTGTTTTGTTCTTAAGACTCATCTTGAACAGCTATCCAAATTTGATCTAAAAGCTGATGAAGGAATTTTTGTTGGATATCCACTTTCCACAAAAGCCTTCAGAGTCTACAATTTAAGAACAAGGGTTGTCATGGAATCTATCAATGTCTCTTTTGATGATAAGAAGATTACTAGACTTGAAGATTTCAATGATCATGATTAGCTGAGATTTGAGAATGAAGTTTTAAATTCTGACTCTGTAAATCCTGACAGTCTAAATCCTGATACTGCAAACTCTGATGGGTTAAACTCTGATGTTATTGTAACTATGGTGACTATGCCAAAGGAAAATGCACCTGTGCAGGGGGAGCATATTGAAGATATAACCACATCTCAAGAAGCATCAGAACCCAGAACAGGCTCTTCAAGTTCTGATTCATCAAGTTCTGATGGGCCAAGTTCTGATAATTCTGGAAACTCAAATTCTGATTCATCAAGTTCTGATGGGCCAAATTCTGATAATTCTGGAAACTCAAATTCTGAAGGATTCAACTCAGAGAGCATAATTTCAGGGGGAGCATCAGAAAATGTTGATGGAGACAACATGGATCATGGGGGAGCATCCAGTTCTAGAGATAACCTTCCATCTGCAAGGAAGTGGACTAAAGCACATACACCTGACTTGATTATTGGAGATCCTGAAGCAGGTATTAAAACTAGAATAGGAACATCAAATGAATGTCTCTATCATTCTTTTCTTTCTCAGATTGAACCAAAGAAAGTGGAAGAAGTTCTTTAAGATGCTGATTGGGTGCAAGCAATGCAGGAAGAGTTAAATGAATTTGAAAGAAATAAAGTCTGGACCCTAGTGCCAAGACCAAAGAATAGATCTGTTATTGGTACAAAATGGGTGTTCAGAAACAAAACTAAAAGTGATGGCATAATTACAAGGAATAAATCAAGGCTGGTTGCAAAAGGATACTCTCAACATGAGGGAATTGATTATGACTAAACATTTGCACCAGTTGCTAGATTGAAGCCATAAGGATATTTTTGACTTATGCTGCTCACAAAAAGTTTACAGTCTTTCAAATGGATGTAAAAAGTGCTTTTCTTAATGGAGAATTAGAAGAAGAAGTATATATTGAACAACCTCCAGGTTTTGTAGATTCAAAATTTCCTCATCATGTCTACAGACTTGATAAAGCACTTTATGGCCTTAAGCAAGCTCCAAGAGCATGGTATGAGACATTAGCTCAGTTTCTTCTGGAAAGTGGATTTAACAGAGGGACTATTGACAAAACATTGTTTTTTTGTCAACCATGGAAAGGACTTACTTTTGGTGCAGATATATGTTGATGATATCATTTTTGGTTCTACAAATGACAGACTTTGTAAAAGGTTTGCCAAGCTAATGCAGTCAAGATATCAAATGAGTATGATAGGAGAACTTAGCTATTTTCTGGGCCTTGAAGTCAAGCAGAATGAAGAAGGAACTTTTCTTTGTCAATCTAAGTACACCAGAAATTTGTTGAAGAAATTTGGAATGCAAGACTGTTCAAGTGCATCCAATCCTATGGCCACTATAATAAAATTGGATAAGGATACTGGTACATCAGTAGATATTACTGATTACAGAGGTATGATTGGGTCACTCCTCTATCTAACTACAAGTAGACCTGATATCATGTATGCTACCTGTCTTTGTGCAATATTACTAGCAGATCCAAGAGAACCTCACTTAACAGCTGTAAAAAGAATTTTCAAGTACCTTAATGGTACAACTGATCTAGGATTATGGTATCCTAGGGAATCAGACTTTAAGCTAATAGGTTACTCAGATGCAGATTTTGCAGGATGCAAAATTGACAGGAAAAGCATAAGTGGAAGCTGTCAATTTCTTGGAGGAAGATTGGTTTCTTGGTTTAGCAAGAAACAGAAGTCAATTTCCACATCAACTGCAGAAGTAGAATACATTGCTGCAGGAAGCTGTTGTGCACAGATTCTTTGGATGAAGAATCAGTTACTGGATAGTAGTAAACACTGTATTCAACCCCCTTCTATAGTGTGTGTGACCTAACATCTTCCTTCCTAACCATGGTTAATCTTATAGCTTCAAGAACTCTAAAACTTCTATATGTTGAAAGCTTGCTTTGTATGGGAAAGGAAATATAAACACAGATTTTTATAATTTCAGAGAAAATGTTACATTGACCATATCATTTGATGTGCTACTTCTCCAATTGTTATCCCTTAGGACAGTTAGCATTTGCAGGTTACATTTTATCTTAACATAATTATGCAAATGTAGTTTTGTTTATCATCAGAATTTAGGCTTAATTCCTAACAGTTGGGCCTTGACACTTAACCTCCAAAGTGTCCCGAATTTCCTTTGTTGTTTTGCATCCAATCACCCTATTAGACATTACACTGTCTAGACTACTATGCAAAACAAGTCTGAGTTTTTCATCTTTCATAATGGATGAAAAGATCCTCGGGAGTATAGTCCTTTTTATCCTTGTCAACCATCTTCTCATCTTGACCAGGAACTGCAACAGCCAGTTTCATGGGTCTGTGAGGTCCATCATAAATCTTGTTCAGATATTCAGGATATGTAGACTCTAGAAACATAGCCATCTTTAATTTCGAGATTGGATATTCATTGTTATTCAGAATTGGAACTTTAATGGTTTCATATCTTCTCATGTTGTGGTTGATTTATTTTGTGGCTGGTGGCGGTGGAGGATTCTGTTGAGTTTCTTTATTTGCCATTATTGATTATTTTCTGGATCTTAAACTGTTTGTCTATTAACATCAAGCTCTGATACCAATTGTTAGGCCTTTAACTATACTGTTGAGGGGGTGAATACCTTCATAAAAATCAAATCAAAATAAGTACTCAACAATGAAGAACGGTTTTTATATTAATGAATAAAAACCGATTAAAATACTCTCTCAAAGGATGAATCGATATCCTTGAGAGCTGTTAGGTTATGTGTAGGATAAAAAAATATTTGACACATATAGTGTTAACCTAATCTATGCTTATATACTTCACAGTTACACAATCAATCTAATTGATATGATATACATGAATAAGGAATCCTAATACATATCCAACTATTGATTGATGCAAATAAGTAAAGTCCTACACCAACATATCTCTGCAAATATATCCTCCTGTAATATCTCATGATGACAAGTACTGATGGTTATGAACAAATACTGAACAGCTATGAACAGAAAATATATCCTCCTATAATATCTCCATCTTGACAAATACTGATATGAACAAATACGGATGACAAGTACTGATTAGCAAATACCGATGACAAATGCTGATGACATCATCCTTTGTCAAATTCTGATATCATAAGTACTGATGGGAAATTCTGAAAGTAATTGATTTCATCAATTATATCTAACATAAGATTTGAAAATGAAGTATCATATACTAAACAGCTAAATATTGATGAACTGAAAAACTCTGATACTGCAAATCCTGATATCACTTTAAATTCTGATGAACCACTGGTCAGTGGAAGCAACACAATTATTTAAGCACATGTTGAGGGGGAGAAACATGATTCTCGTCAAGTTAAATTGATTAAACTCAAGAAACATCAGTAAATATTTTATCAGACCCTGATTCCTCAAATACTGATGAAGTAAATACTGATAATTTTGGAAGCACTGATACATGGGGAACATCAGGAAATAATCATGGTGCACATCAAGGTGGAGACAAAGACTTCATGGATCAAGGGGAAAGATCTTCTTTAATAATTTAACTTCCTTCTACAAGAAAATGGACTAGGTCACACACTCTTGACTTAATCAATAGATGTGTAAAGACTGGAAAAGCCACTTAGAATGAATGTCTCTACCATTCTCTTCTATCTCAAACTGAACCAATGAAACTGGATGAAGCTCTTCAAGATGTTGACTGGATTAGAGAAATGCAAGAGGATCTCAATAAATTTGAAAGAAATAAAGTCTGGACTTTAGTTCCAAGGACAAAAGACAGATCAGTAGTTGGTACTAAATGGGTATTCAGAAATAAGACTGATAGTGAGGGAATTATTACAAGGAATACAACAAGGTTGATTGCAAATGGATATTCTCAACAAGAAGGCATTAATTATGATAAGGCTTTTACTCCTATTGCAAAACTTGAGGCCATCAGAATTTTTCTGGCAGATGCTACTCACATGAAGTTCAAGGTTTTTCAAATTAATGTAAAGAGTGCATTTCGAAATGGTGAGCTTGATGAGAAGTGTATGTTGAAAAACCTTTAGGGTTCATTCATCCAAAGTATCCAAATCATGTCTACAAGTTGGATAAAGCACTTTATGGACTAAAGCAAGCTCCAAGAGCCTGGTATGAAACACTTTAACAATTTTTACTGGAAAGTGGTTTCGAAAGAGGTACCATTGATAAAACTTTATTTTATAAGAATCATGGTAAGGACTTGTTGTTAGTTCATATATATTGATGTGATCATTTTTTACTCTACTAGTGATAAACTTTGTGAGAGATTTGCCAAGTTAATGTAGTCTAGATATCAAATGAGTATGATGGGAGAACTGAGTTATATTCTGGGATTTCAAGTGAAGCGGACTCAAGAAGGGATCTTCATAAATCAGGCTAAATATACCAAAAATTTGTTGAAAAGGTTTGGAATGTAAGATTACTCAACCGCTACCACTCCCATGGACACTACAACCAAATTAGATTTAAATATTGGTTCATCAGTAGATATAACTAACTATAAAGGTATGATTGGCTCACTCCTCTATATGACTACTGGTAGGCCTCATACATGTATGTTACCTATCTCTGTGCAAGGTTCCAAGCTAATCCAAAGGAACCACATCTTATAGCTTTAAAAAGGATTTTTAAATATCTTACAGGCACTGTGAGTCTTGGTTTATGGTATCCAAGAGATTCGGATTTTAAGCTAATAGAAGACTCATATGCTGATTTTGCAGGATGCAAAATAGACAGAAAAAGCACTTCAGGAAGCTGTTAATTTCTTGGTGGTAGGTTAGTTTCTTGGTTTAGTAAGAAACAAAAGTCAATTTTTACTTCAACTACAGAAGCTAAGTACATTCCTGCAGGAAGCTGTTGTGCACAAATTCTTTGGATGAAGAATCAATTACTGGATTATGGGTTGGAGCATTCTAAAATTCCTATATATTATGATAATCAAAGTGTTATTGCAATGACAAGAAATCTAATACAACATTGAATGACGAAGCATATCAGCATTAGGTACCATTTCATAAGGGAACATTTAATGGAAGGTATAGTGGAATTGTACTTTGTACCTACAGATTGGAAATTAATAGACATCTTCACCAAACCATTTTGTGAAGCTACCTTTACAAGATTGGTGAAAAAGCTGGGAATGATCTCAGGATATTTCTCAAATACTGATGAATAAATTATTTTTTGTACCGGGCATATATGGTCAGAGTTAGGTAAATATTTCTAAGTGTCAGTATTTTTTAAATTCTGATGACCGTATTAAACACTGATGAGATGCATTCATGCTATTTGCTTTATGAAAGTTATATAGAGTCTAAAATTCTGATAGTTTACTCTCTACGATAGTTGCATGAAATCTGATAATGGAATTAATTACTGATATGAGTCAAATATGTGTTGACTGATAAACTATGATGATTTTTGAATTTATTTAGAAAATATCTAAATCAGTATTTTTGGTTGAATTAGGGGATGTGATTTAACTTATGTTTAAATGTAATGATTACAGCTATGTGTTGGTGGCGTGTAAACAGGAAAATGTTTCAGTAATTATAGCAAATTACTTTGTGTAACCGTGCATGTCTTTGGTGCTCCTTATTATCCGTTCCATGATTATTTACGGAGCAACAGAACTATGACATGTGTCCCACTAAGTCGAACCATTTGTTAGTAAAAGAGTGTATAGTTATATAAAATTAATTTTTATTTTAGTATTATCACTTTATCTTTTCACCAAACTATTTCTACTCTCTTACTTTTTCTTCTCTAGTGATCAAACTCTGATACCCTAATCAGTTTTTAAGCTTTTTCTCAAACAATTCAAGATGACTTCTCTGGTTGCAACTAAGGCGTTCAATTATAATGGTGCTAAGTTTGTACCTAACAATTATGCATCCATTCTGGACAAGACTGGTGTCCACCCTGATTATCAGATCTTTCAGGATTTGTTGGCAGTCAGTAAAGTATGGTATGCTCTAACTAACCCTATTGTTATTTCTGGTGACAATGTTCTTGCTATCTGGAGAATAGGCGTCTATGATGATGGTGGTGAGAGTGGTGGAACTCCAAGTATTGTCTTTGAGTGGAACAATCAAATAAAGGTCATCACTTCACAGACCATAAGGGAACTCTTCATATACCCCCACATACAAGCTACACTACTTTTATTAGAGATCCTGAGATGATGTAATAACCCAAATTTTTGGGACTTTGTAAAACAATCTATGAATAGTAATCCTGAGATTCGAGGAAAACCTTTTAGTCCACACTATATTAAGATATGTAAATTAAGTTTATGAGCCGATATTATGGTTATACGTAATTGAGTGTATAAAAGTTGTTAGTTTTCGAAGAAAATCAATTTTATAAAATGACCTTATCTTACGAACTATCGAGGAATACGAGAATCACATTACGGTCAAGAATTTAGAATCCTTCGAATAAAACCTAAGAACAAGGTTACAAAAAATATAAAGGATTTACAAGAAAGGATTTATAAGAAAGGATTTATATAAAGGTTACGAATAGACATATTAAACCCATGCAACTTCCCATGCAAGCCATGCAAATCAATTAGCATAAGATATAACTAAGGAATGATAATCAAATAGTAAGTAGCATAGAAAGATGATGGGATGAATAGTGAGAAGAATGGTGGTGCATGTACTTGGCTAGGTACTAGCTTTGAAAAATCAACACTTCTTTATTTTTACAAGATATATGCATATCTAAAGGACCAAAATTTCATCAACACTCCAAGTAACCCTATCACACATCAAGCAATTCTCCCCCCCCCCCCCCCTCTCATCTACAAGCACCATTCGTCCCGTTCCTAAAAACCAAGAAATCAAAATCAAAACCTCAACTTCAAGCTATAGAAAAATTCCTAAATCAATTTCTATGCTTCCTCATCATCAAACTAAGGTAAGATAATTCTTTCATAACATTTCCTTGAGTTTTACTTAGGTTAATAAAAAGATGAAAGTGATGAAGAACTGTGTCATATGGTAACTTCAAGTGTTTTTCTTGATTTTTTGAAATGATCTAGGATCTTTAAGCACCCCTAAGAGCATATCAAGCATCTTCCATCAAAGGAGAAACTCACAAGAAACCAAGAAAGTTATAAACCTTCTTTCAAACTTTGGTTAAATTTTAACTTTCAAGAAAATCATGTATCTTGAACATGGATGTAGTTTTAGTGGTTGTTTTGTTGATTTAAGGATTATTGGTATATTGGATGGTAAGGATGATGTTGTGACCATAAGATCTTGATTTTCTTGAGTTAATTAAGTAGTTAAGATGATGGATTGTTGATTGTTGAATGATAAGTAGTGATTTAATGTTAGCACGAACCACGGATCGTAAACGTAACGTCGTTATAATGCTCGAATTGTGATAATTAGTTTTTTTTCAAATTTACAGATTATATAATCTGTGTTTTCTTAAAAAGTAAGGCTTGATATATAGAGCTTGTTGTAAGAATCATTTAGGCACTTGAATCTCTTGATTTTGATTTACTGTTTAAGAGTTAGGTCCGTTTTAGTGAAAATGATTTATGTGACAAAAACTGCTATGAATTATGATCAACTTAAAATTGTTATAAAATCATGAAAATTTTACAAATAGTAATAAATGGAATAAATAAACTTCCACAGAAATTTTAAGTGAAATATTGATTTTCGGTTTTATAAAAATGTGGGAGCCGAGGTCATGCGATTAGAATTCCTTGAGAATCGCGAGCGGAGCCGAGTTGTAAAAGTGAATGAGAGTAATGGAAGATAAGGATTGAAAATTTAAATCGAGGTTAATTACTACTCGTACTTTAATAAAATGATGAGAGTAGAACAGTCGTGTTATTCAATTATAAATGTTATGTACTTAATAAGCGACATTAAATACGGATAAGAACTAACGGAACGATAATGTTCTTTATTATAATTTACTGGACAAACTCGAGAGCACCCTCCACAAAAAAACCCCCAGGCTAGTGTACAAACACTACTCCGATATACTATTGTGTCGTGGATAATGAATGAGTGCATTATGTATAATGTCATGTTTTCCATGATTACACTTACCAGTTTTACATATCGATATTGATTGAAGTACATTATATATATCGTAGTATATGTTAATGCTAGCGAGTAGCTGTTAGGAACCACGGACTTAGGGTGTTACTACGTTTTATGATAAAGATTACGAAAAGATGATTACCTTGTTAATGGTTGATTCCACGCTCTTCTATTGTATTCCCAAATTCCCTTGAGCGAAGTGTGACCTCCGTCTTCTCAAGTTATCCTCTCTTCTTGCTCCTTGGTGGCTATAATATGTTTTTTTCACACAATTCCAAGCAAGAAGAGAATAAGAATATATATATAGGCTACAATAGGGACCATGGATAATTAGGCTGGGCCTTCTAATTACATCTTGAGCCTAGCCCAATGTAATTAAATATTAATTCGATCCACTAAAGAATTAATATTTGCACTACCTTTCCTAATACCGTAATTTAATTAATTCGGTTCCAATATTATTTGCTTATTAAATTCCCCATGTTTAAAATATCATATGTCCATTAATTAAATAAATTACTGATAATTTATTTAATTAATATCTTTTATCCTTGATCATCCACTCAACCTTTATTTAATTATGCCAGAATAAATTCCACCTGCAGGGTTTCACATAATTAAATCTTTTTGAGCTTTCAAGGGGACATCATTAACCCGAATATTATCAGGATATGGATTCCTTCAATAAATAATATCCACCATGTATATAATTCCATCACCCAAAATATAATGATATAATTCAAAAGAATTATTTCATATAGAAATCAAAGCATGTAAATAATATACACGTGTCAATTATTATTTCCGGATTAAGAACCTAAGCATTAATAATAACATAGAATCTTAGTTCTCCTTCTTAATCAGTATTAAGGGAACAATTCTAAATTTGATCCTGTTCAATATACACAAAGTATACTAGTATTATTTATTAGTCAATATAAACTAATCTAAATAATACTACAGCCATACCAGTGGATTGTCCAACACCACCTGTGCTGTGAACCTTATTATATTATATAACCGTATTTAATAATCTAATATTCTGTATCCCATTTGATACTAGATTGTTCACAATATATAATATTAGACAACATGTAAACATTCAAATGATTCTCAAATAAACTGGCCAGAAATAAATGTACATACTTCAAATAAATATTTTCAGTATACACTAACAATCTCCCACTTATACTCAAAATATTCTATGTGTACATCAGTGTTTATTTAATCTACTATTATATAAAAATCTATGTGTCCATCCATATAACTCCTATCGCTTCCACATGCTTGTCAAAAACCTTGGTTGGCAAGCTCTTTGTGAAAGGATCTGCTCGGTTGTCTTCTGATGATATGTGAGTCACAACTATATCCCCTCGCTTTACGATTCCTCGTATGAGATGATACTTACGTTCAATATGTTTAGCTGCTTTGTGGTCTCGCGGTTCCTTTGAATTTGCCACAGCACCAGTGTTATCACAATACACCGTCAAGCTCCTAGGAAAATTAGGTACCACATCTAAGTCCAAAAGGAAGTTCCTGAACCCTACAGCCTCCTTGGCAGCCTCAGAGGTCGCCACGTACTCGGCCTCCATGGTGGAGTCTGCAATGCATTTCTGCTTTACACTCCTCCATATAACGGCTCCACCTCCCAAAGTAAAAACATATCCTGAGGTTGATTTCCTCTTATCCCTATCTGATTGGAAATCTGAATCAGTATATCCCAAAGGAAATAGATATGAGGCCTTGTAAATTAACATATACTCCTTAGTCCTTCTCAGGTACTTGAGTATAGTTTTTACTGCACTCCAAATGTTCCTGGCCTGGGTTTGACTGATATCTACTAACCATGCCTACAGCAAAGTAGATGTCAGGCCTCGTACATAACATAGCATACATTAAGCTTCCACATGCTGAAGCATAAGGAACTGCTTTCATGCTCTCTATTTCCTTAGGTGTCGAATGACACTGCTTCTTAGATAGAGCAACTCCATGCTTAAAAGGTAGAAAACCTTTCTTGGAGTTCTGCATGTTAAAACGAGCTAATACTTCATCAATGTAGGGCTCTTGAGATAAAGCCAACATCCTTTTCTTGCGATCCCTTATAACTTTGATCCCAAGGATGTATGCCGCTTCACCTAAGTCCTTCATGTCAAATTGTTTGAACAACCATGCCTTTACTGATGACAACATCTCAACATTGTT